>NC_138859.1:42271305-42695915 GCF_965183815.1 Platalea leucorodia
AAAGGCCTTACAGAAGTCCAGATAGATGACGTCCATAGCTCTTCCCTTGTCCACTGCTGCAGTCACTCCATTGTAGAAGACCACCAGATTAGTCAGGCTCTTTTTCCAGTCACTTTTTCCAGTCACTGGGGACTTCACCTGGCTGCCATGACTTCTCAAATATCACGGAGAGTGCCTTGGCAACTACATCAGCAAGTTCCCTCAGGACTCTGGGATGCATCTCGTCAGGTCCCATAGACTTATGTATGTTCAGGTTCCTCAGGTGGTCTCGAACCTGATCTTCTCCTATGAAGGGAGGAACTTCATTCCCCTAGTCCCTGCTTTGAGGTTCAGGGGCTCGAGAGATGTGGGAAGAGAGATTACCATTGAAAACTGAGGCAAAAAAGCTGTTGATTACCTCAGCCTTCTCCATGTTGGTTGTCACCAGTTTTCCTGTCTTATTTATTGGCGGGAGTACATTTTCTTTAATCTTCCTTTTCTGGCCAATGTACCTGTAGAAGCCCTTCTTATTATTCTTCGCCTCCCTTTCCAAATTCAGCTCCAACTGCGCCTTAGCTTTTCTGATCCCATCCCTACGCATCCAGGCAGTGTCCCTATATTCTTCCCAGGATACACATCCCTGGTTCCACTGCCTGTGCATTTCCTTCTTACATTTTATCTGACAGTAGCCTACCATCACTCTCCAGGATTTTTATCAGCCTTTTTAACAGGCCATAATGGAGAATTATGTTGTCAGGCCCCTGAGGGCACTTAGTGGCCATCTTAATTGCCCTGACCAGCCTTACTTGTGGCCTCCACACCCTCTGCCCAGGAGCCCCAGTTCAGCTCAGACCTGGGCCTTCAGTCCCTGCCTGAGCTATGTCATAGGAGTACTGGACTCCAGCTCAGCCACAGCTGTGCTTGGCCATAGACCCCACTGATTTGGACCCTGACCTGCAGACTGATTTCCTAGTCTGACCTTGGCCTTACCTCGTCACCATGGACCTACTCGTTGACACTGTCTGACCCTGGTTACTCTCATCAGATCTGATCGTGACACTAACCTGCAGATTGACTTCCTGGCTTGATCTTGGACTTGCCTCATCACCATGAACTTGCCTGATGATTTGGACTCTTAGTTGAACCTGTTTACCATCCCTGAGTCTACCCTGCTTACCTTGTTCAGGTACTGTGAGGGCTCTGCCCAGCAAGGCCCCTGCCCTGCTGGCCTTGTTATCGCATTTGGCTCCTCATCCCTTAGGGAGCAGATGGCCTTCACTGCACCTTGACATATGTGGGTTTATAATTTCCCACAAAACACCTTGTTCTAAATATTCCTTAATGATTTCTCCCAGAGCAGTCCTAGATTTTTTAGGATATGGATATTGTATAAGGGGGCTGAAGTGAGGGTCCCACTGTTTCAACTTGGTCATTTCTTTTTTCCACACTGTAGGATTTTTTTTCTGCCATACTCCTGGGACCTGTTGTTTCCAGAATTCTTTATCTATTTCAGTTAAAGTTTGTACTTGTTCTCTTGAATCTTTATACCAGCCTTTCCCTGCTTCCTGTATTCCTTTATATTTCTACAAAATATCACTATAAAAATTAAGATTCCATGTGCCATTATCCAGTCAATTCCTAAAATAAGAGGTTCTTTGCTATTATTTACAACCTCATACTTGATATCAACAGCTCACTGCCCTATTATTAGATTCATAATATAATATTTAGGGCCTTTTCCTTCCTGTTGAAAGAGGCTGCCTTCATATTTTCTTGTTGAATAGATACTTTAAGAAAAGTGTTAGACAAACTGATTCATGTGCCTGTGTCCAGGAAAACACTGTATTTTTTTTCTCTACTTCATACAAAATATTGGGGTTCCCCCTGCCCCCGGATCCCAATGTATTTGACACACAGGCATCCATTCATATGGGTAATCCTGGGCCCAAAGCAGACTTCCCTATTGTCGGTTTTCATCAATTGGGGGTAGGGCAGCAGAGCTTGAGCACTGAGGTATACTGCTGCTACTGCTCTTCTTTTCAGCTGTTCTATCACTCTTTTTAGCTTATCCCATGTTTTCTTCCTAATCCATTTTGCCATATTTTCTCCTGAATCCTTTAACACTTTTCACAGTCTTACACAGATTTGGTCCGTTTCTTCTGATTTACTAACCTTATTGTCACTGTTCCCTGCACCTTTTTGTCTTATCCTTATTTCTCTGCAACTTCTTCTCTACTGTCCATCTTCACAGTTACTGTAAGTCCCTGTTTTTTCTTAATGTATGTAAGAAATCTTTCCCTTTTCTCCTGAACCTAGTGCCTAATACTTTGTAACACACTGTGTTATCTCTACCCATTGATTCCAGGTAGGTTCCCCGGCATTTTGCTGCATGGACAGTTGTGAATAGCGGGGGTGCATTTGGGCAGCTAATTCTCATAATTCATCAATGGCTCGATGTCCAGATGGCGAACAGTGACGAGTGGTGTCCCTCAGGGGTCCGTACTGGGGCCAGTGCTGTTCAATACCTTCATCAATGACATAGACAGCAGGATCGAGTGCACCCTCAGCAAGTTTACAGATGACACCAAGCTGAGTGGTGCAGTCGACATGCCTGAGGGATGGGATGCCATCCAGAGGCACCTGGACAAGCTGGAAAAGTGGGCCTGTGTGAACCTCATGAGGTTCAACAAGGCCAAGTGCAAGGTCCTGCACCTGGGTCGGGGCAATCCCCAGTATCAGTACAGGCTGGGGGATGAAGGGATTGAGAGCAGCCCTGAGGAGAAGGACTTGGGGGTACTGGTAGAAGAAAAGCTGGCCATGAGCCGGCAATGTGCTCTCGCAGCCCAGAAAGCCAACCATATCCTGGGCTGCATCAAAAGAAGCGTGGCCAGCAGGGCGAGGGAGGTGATTCTGCCCCTCTACTCTGCTCTGGTGAGACCCCACCTGGAGTACTGCATCCAGCTCTGGGGTCCTCAGTACAGGAAGGACATGGACCTGTTGGAGCGGGTCCAGAGGAGGGCCACAAAAATTATCAGAGGCATGGAACACCTCTGCTATGAGGACAGGCTGAGAGAGTTGGGGTTGTTCAGCCTGGAGAAGAGAAGGCTCCAGGGAGACCTTATTGTGGCCTTTCAGTACTTAAAGGGGCTTATAAGAAAGATGGGGACAGACTTTTTAGCAGGGCCAATAGCGATAGGACAAGGGGCAAGGGTTTTAAACTAAAAGAGGGTAGATTCAGACTACAGATAAGGAAGAAATTTTACAATGAGGGTAGTGAAACACTGGAACAGGTTGCCCAGAGAGGTGGTAGATGCCCCATCCTTGGAAACATTCAAGGCCAGGCTGGATGGGGCTCTGAGCAACCTGATCTAGTTGTAGATGTCCCTGCCCATTGCAGGGGGGATGGACTAGATGACCTTTAAAGGTCCCTTCCATCCCAAAGCATTCTATGATTCTATGATCCACTGTTCAAGGAACCTGATTCATCCTTATTTCTGCCAGGGGAGCTGGAACTACTTGTACCCCATCAGGTACAGAGTGGTCAGTACATGATAGATATCATGTCCTGACAATGTTTGAGAAACCCCACATTTGTTCATAAAACATTCTCCATCTTCTCCTGGCTTAGTGCAGCTAACAGAAGCATCCAACAGATGCAGCAGTTTGCACAGTGGTTTCTGGGCTTTGCTTTTAGATCATCTAGATTTTCTGGGAATGGGAACAACTTCTGAGATCATCAGGGGACTCCTAGGAACCCCTTGAGGAACTTCAGGGTGCCTGATGTTGCTGGGAAAGGATAGCTACATGAGACTGATTCTAGCAAGGTCTAGCAGCAGCTAATGAGCTCTGTCAGTTGTTCTTGATCAAAGGGTGCTTTAAGCTTTTGTTCCAGCTGACTCCTGATTAGGAATGGTCAATCACACTTTCAGCAGGTGCTAGGGAGAGGTCTATATAACTGCTGGGCCTAGCACTAATAGAAGTAGTGAGCAGACATAACATTTGTTATGGTAAGGTATGCAGAAATTGACTAGAAACTCTGCTGAGGGTAGTTTATGTGTGCTCAGCAACAGTAATGATGTGCTTTGGGGCATGGTCCCCAGCACTAACTAGAGCAACTACCCCTGGAATATCAGAGGTTTTGACTCAGTGAGCTCCAGAGGAAGATGCATCTCTCCAGGCCTTCAGCTGCAAGGAGTGCCTGGGGCTTCTTGCTAAGGCTGGAGTAGGGGGAGATGGTGTCCTTGTCTGCAGAAGATGTATGTTGATGGAGAATCTCTGTTGTGAAGTAAAGGGGCTGCAGGGAGGAGGTGAGCAGACTGCATAGCATCAAAAGTGATGAAAAGGAGATCGATAGGATTTTCTCGGAGACCCTAGAGATACAAGAGCCTGAATCTGCAGCTACAATGAGGGAGGGGGCAGCCAGGGTCTGTGTTGAAAGAAAGGAACAAGGTAAATGGCAGGATCACATCCCTGGACTCCAGGAGAGCAGGCTTTGGTCTGTTCAGGGACCTGCTTGGAAGAATTCTGCGTGTTGTGGTTTAACCCCAGTAGGCAGCTAGGCATCACTCAGCCACTTGCTTGCTCCCTCCCAGCAGGATGGGAGAGAGAATCAGAAGGGTAAAAGTAAGAAAACTTGTGGGTTGAGATAAAGGCAGTTTAATGGGTAAAGCAAAGCTGTGTGTGCAAGCAGAGCAAAATAAGGAATTCATTCACTACTTCCTGTAGGCAGGCAGCTGTTTAGCCATTTCCAGGAAAGCAGGGCATCCTTATGCATAATGGTCCAAACATCCCCTCCTTCCTCCTTCTTTCCCACAGCTTTTATTGAGTCCTCTCCCAACTTCTTGTGCACCCCCAGCCTACTCACTGATGGGGCAGTGTGAGAAACAGAAGGCCTCGATGCTATCCAAGCACTGTTCAGCAATAACTAAAACATGGGTGTGTTATCAATGCTGTTTTGGTCACAAATCCAAAACATAGCACCATAAGAGCTGCTATGAAGAAAACTAACTCCATCCAGTAGATAAGTAATTGTACTGTGTGAATAGATAACATAATTCACTTGCACACACGTGCTTGTAATTATTGGATTGGAGCAACAGTAAGGAGGCCAACCTCATCTATTTACTAAGAAGTAAGAGTGTCATACTGACATGCTAGTGGCTTTCAGGTAGCTGTTCAGAAAGTCCCTCAGTGGTCCCTTGTCTATTCAGGGGTATATATAATCCTATAGTTTTCATCTACATATAGCAGCCACCACTTTCCTGGATGTGGTCTGAGTTGTGCAACCCATTATTAATGCCAGTGTTTGCTCACGGCCTTGGCCTTAAACAGACCTTTAGTGTTCTGTGTTTATCATGTCTTGTGGGTTCAACAGGACTGCTAGTTTCAGGAGCTTATTGGTCCTTGGGAGACTTTCACACACTATCTTCATGAAGTTCAAGAAGTTCATGAAGAGCCTCATGAAGTTCAACAAGGGGAAAGGCAAAATCCTGCTCCTGGGGAAGAACAACCCCATGCACCAGTACATGCTTGGGGTCACCCAGCTGGAAAGCAGCTTGGCAGAAAAGGACCTGGGGTCCTGGTGGATACCAGGTTGAACAAGATCCAGCAATGTACCCTTGCCACAAAGAGGGCAAACGGTATCCTGGGATGCATCAGGCAAAGTATTGCCAGCAGGTGGAGGGAGGTGATCCTTCCCCTCTACTCAGCACTGGTCAGGCCACACCTGGAGTACAGTGTCCAGTTCTGGGCTCCTCAGTACAAGGGAGACATGGACATACTGGAGAGAGTCCAACGAAGGGCCACGAAGATGATTAAGGGACTGGAGTATCTCTCCTATGAGGAAAGGCTGAGAGAGCTGGGACTTAGAGAAGGCTCGGGGGGGGGGGGGGGGGGAGGGTCTCATCAATGTATATAAATACCTGAAGGGAGGGTGCAAAGAAGATGGAGCCAGGCTCTTTTCGGTGGTGCTCAGTGACAGGACAAGAGGCAATGGGCACAAGCTGAAACACAGGAGGTTCTGTCTGAGAATCCGGAAACATTTTTTCACTGTGAGGGTGACCGAGCACTGGAAGGGGTTGTCCAGGGATGTTGTGGAGTCTCCCTCCTCAGAGATATTCAAAAGCCATCTGGACATGCTCCTGGGCAACTGGCTCTAGGTGACTGTGCTTGAGCAGGGGGTTGGACCAAATGACCTTCCAACCTGTGATTCTCAGCATGTACTTTTCCTCTCTTTGGCCTGCTCTTTTCAGGTAACTATTGCTCCATCCATGCACATAAGTACCTAAAGAGCCAATTCACACAAACTCATGCGGAAGAGGCTTTTATGACCATTTTTTATGTTGTGTAAGCTTGAACTATAGAACTCTGTACTGCAGAATGTTGTAGATGTTAAAAGTTTACATAGTGTTGTTTTTTTTATTTTTAAAGCAATGGGTAAATTCACAGAAGAATTATTGGGAGAGGACTATTAATACAAGGCTCTACATCTGGCTTAGGAAATTCCTGAATTGTTTGAGATTGGGGAGCATTCTGGAGGCTATTGCTATTTACTTGCCCTGTTCTTATGCCCTTCCCCAAGGGTCTGCAACTGGCTCCTGCTGGGAACAGGTTCTATTCTAGATGGCCAGTGTTAGTTAGCTACTCTTAGGATGATCAATTACTGAGACAAAAATAGAAGGATTCTTTGGGGGGGGGGGGCTCTGTAGGTGGGGTATCTTGGTGAAATTTTGGAATATAGCTACTCTGATAGTCTCTCTAAGCTTTAATTTATGAAATAGATAAATTTTATTTATAAAGTATATTAATTAATTTTGGTTTTGCCCTTTAACCTGTCTGATGATTCTGTCTTGCAGAAAGCACCTCTACTGCTACATTACAGACCCAAAATGGACTTGCTGTAGGAGAACTTTATTGTCCTTCTGGACAGTTTTTTTGCAGAGACTATCATCTGGCACCTTAGTGCAGCACTTAACTCTCATGTGACACAAACCAGCAGAATCATTTTGGAAGACTGTAGTGCTTCTATAGCAGACTGCCCTGAATATTTCTAGGGATGTGCTGCATAGATTTTTGGACAAAAAAAAATATATATATATATATTTATTTTTGTACAAATGAAATAAATCACAGCTCAACAGGATTCTACCAGCACTGAGTTTACAGGTAGTGAAAACACTTCACAGTTCCATGGAGCTCAGCCTGATTCATCTATTTGTAGTTACACAAAAATAAGTTAAAATGGTGTGGGAGAGATTTAAAATGTTGCTTTTAACACCAAAATCACTACATTTACTTATTTTTTTGTCTTTAAACTTTACAACTTGTTTCAGTATGTTTTTCTGAGGTGTTCTAGTTTTATGTAGTATGCCCAATTATGTCAGCTTTAATCAAGCCATTCTATAGAGAACTGAACATACCTAATGATACAGTGACTGGTGATATTTATTATGCTGCATAAAAAACTTCCTAAAAGCCTGGAGATCCAATTACTTCATTAGTTTTGCACAATGATGTTTGTTCTTTATTTTGTATTTCAGTAATGTTTTAATATCCCCCCTTTGCATGTTGATTTGAAATTAGTTCACTTGATTTTTTTAAATATGCCTTAATATTTTGCCATGGCATAAATTACATCCGATCATAACAAATACTCATAAGTGCTGAACTTAAGAAATTGTTTTAAAGCAAATATGTCATATAATTGGGGCTTGCAAAAATAAAATTTTACTTTAGGGAGTATTTGCTATTTCATTAGCTGTTAAAACTATGGCTGTTGGGCACCTTTTGTTGATGTTGCACAAGTTTCCATTTCACTAGCTAAAAATTCTTCAGTTAACTGCAAACCAATCCTGTGTTTCTTTTACTGTTTTCTATATGAAACCATAGCTGTTTATAGCTCAATTACTATTTATCTTTGATGTCAGATTAGATTACAGGGGCACTGTCTGGCCTTAACTGATAATTTTGCTTGTGTCAAGCCCTGAGAGATGCAAACTACCATATGTGTATGTGTGTCTGTGTACAGACATGCGCGCACCTTAAAGAATCCACCTTCAGTAGTGCTTAGCAGTGTTGACTACACTGATTGGAAGGCTTTTTAAAATAGTCAGCTTCATAAAAATGTGGTAGTAGTTGAAAGTGACTTCTGCAAGCTGTATGCTGCATAGCATTACATATAGCATGGATGTGAGTGTGTCTGACATGGAGTCTTAAGTAACTGATAAGCAGTATTATTGGCAGCTGGAGGCTGCCAATAATTTTTAACTCTTTGAGTTTTCCTGTCAGCTGAAAATGGCAGTTATATCAAACACTTTATTCTTTCATAAAATGTCAATGGCTAGGAAAATCAGTATGCCTGTTAGCACTGTCCTGCTTCTTCCAGCTGTGCTCCCCTACTTTGCAAGAAAGAATTGCTTAACATTACTTGATAATAGGAGGTTGATCCCATAAGAGGCTTATTCAAGTATTCTAAATCCTACTGCCTCTTCTTGAGTTTTCCAAGCACCACATTGTTCTGCGCATCTCCCATGGTTTTCTTAATTGAACTTTTCAGTTCTTCTTTTCCTAGTTCTGCTGTTGCCAGAGGGAAGCTCTAAGTTCACTTGTTTGTCTTTGGAAATGGGCCCCTTGTTTTCATTTATGGCCATAGATGGTGAATGGTGAAGAAATTGAAAGAAATGCAAAGAGAAAGAAAAAGTCTACTGAACTATGGGGATGGTCAAGAGAGCCACAGTAAGGCCACTGGAGTACTGCCATCTCTGCAAATGATGATGTGAGACCACTACATTTGAACACCTGGGTTAGACAGGACTTCTTTATGTCAAGGCTTAGAGAATGTGTGTGTGATGGAATTAGAAGTTTGCTCTGTTTTTGCTGTACTGTTTCTGGACTCGCTTACCTACAATTTAGCTTTTATCTGTTTTTAGCATTAATAGAAGTGACAGAAGAGGACAGATGAGATCTAATTAGTCTCTTTTTTTGGTAGTTTTTCACAGAATAGTGAATGCAGGTGATATGGATGTATATGTAAGTTAACATAATAGGCCTTTCTGGAGCTCTTCATGTGGCTATCATTGTATACTTCCCAGTGTAAATCAGGGGCTGGTTCCAGTTGGTGAGGCCTCCAGAGAGTGCAAATATGGCTATAAACACCCATCTTCCATGCACCCCTAATGTACCTGACACAGACATGGAGCTCAAGCCTATAGACCATGTAAATGCCTAATTCATTGTTCAGCTACAGTCTAAGGGTTTAATAAATATATTTGTGATTGGTCTACCTCAGTATATGTACACTGTGGAACGTTATTGCAAGATCAGATGTTGATGCAGTGCTGTTGAAGTTTATTGGGATTTTAGTGTTTCCCTGTGTAGCGCTACAACTGAGAGAGGTTAGCAGTTACAAACGTAAATTCAGAAAGCTCTCTGCCATTCAGTTCTAAATCTTGCTCTAACAGTCTATGGTATAGAATATATGTTTGCAAGTTTGTAACTACATTTGGAATCACTCAAATTTGTTATGGTGCTATATCAATATATTTAAATCTGTTTATATAGGTACACATCTGTAGCCAGTGTTAACACCTATAGCTGGTGGTTGCTCATAATTATAACTGCTTTTGTAATGTGTTTAACCTGATAAAGCCTCAGCAGTGCTTTTAAAAGCAAAACAAACAAAAAACCCCAACCACAACCCTATTGTTCACATCATGTCACAACAGATATCTTCATTACAAAAACTATTTCCCATGGGGAGGGATGGGATGGTGTCTGCACCATTTTTTTGCTTTCTAGCTTTATAGGAAGACTAGACTACAACTGAATTCAAGTCAGAGGCAAGTCTTGGAGTCAAAGTTCTGGTTTACTTCTTTGAAGCTTAAGAAACAGTTGATTTAATGTCAAGATTATATTGGCTAAAACAATACTGACTTCTCTCTCTCCTTTTTTTTTTTAACTTTTAAATCTGAAAGTTGGGCTCAGTATAGATATTTCTTGAATCCTGATGAGGTCATGATTAATTTATTTTGATCTTAATGAAGACAGCATTACTATGAAGTAATTTTTACAGCCACTTACACTGGTAAATAATTGCCGTAAAAAGGTATCTTGTAGCATTATCCTCAGCAGCAATGAGACTAAATTATCCCAGGCTCAGAGTCTCACTAGATATAGTTTTCATTAAAAATAGGTAATTCACAGAAAATATATAATATTGAATTTAAATAAGATTTGGGAGTTTGGAAAAATTAACTTTACAAAAATTATTTATTATATTAAGCATTCTGTTTTATTTTATCATTAGAGTACTTTTTGTTTCAAAGGTCCAGCTTTATTTGCAGGCATATAAAACTGTAAAAAGTTTTAACAGCTTCTTCCTGTTATATTAGGTTTGAATGGCTCTTATTTGTATGTCTTTGCTATGTATAGCTAAAGAGCTTTGCTTATTCTTTTGTGCAATGGGTCAGAAACATGCATTTATAAGGCATATATTTAAACTGTAAATGTAGCATCTACTTCTAAATTGAAAAGCAACATAGATGAGGATTTTCATATATACATTCAGTGGGTTTTTGCTTGGGGTTTTCATTTGTGGTTTTTTTGGGTTTTTTTTAAGAATGAAGTTTGGAATTTTATGGGCTTGTAAAATCTTTAAGTGCAAGAACTACCCATCAGCAATATTTTTAAATGGATGATCTATCAAGAAACTTCAATATGAATTGTGGAAGTAATATGCAAAAGATGCAGCCTATCCAAAATTGGTTTGTGCCATTGTTATGTCTGGTTTCTTTGCGGGTCATGTAACCCAAGGATATTTATTTTTATTGGTTGTGCAATAATATACACACCACTGTTACCTCTGAGAATGTGGGACTGCAAAAATGAGACTACATTTATGATGGTACTGGTTTTTTTCAGTAGACTATGAGCCTTTGAAAGCTTATCTGGCTCTATTGTTGTTATAACAGCATTAATTAGTCTTAGGAGATTCACTTTTTTTCCTACTAGATGGTAAATGGAACTATACAGCTAGCCTATTTTTCAATTATATGAATTTTACCATTGAATTAAGTATAATCGGAAAGAGCCAACTAGTCTGTACAATAACACATTAATCTTAATAAATGCGTTTTCTCAGCAGTACTTAAGAAATGTATTTAGTACATAAGGCTGAATTTTACAGAAAAATCTAGTTTCTGTATTTCCTCAGGTAATTGATTCAGTTTGGACATTTCACCAGAGATGTTAATACAATCTATGCTTCAGTTTTTCTGCCTGAAGTAAATAACAAGAAAAAATGTCATACATACTAGAATCTTTGCATAAGATTCACTTAACTATGACTGAGAGGTATTGACTTCTGTCTCTTTTAAAGGTGCAGAGAGAGCATTAAGGTGCCTAACATCAGCATGGAAAAATACTTTAATGTCTGCTTTCATCAAAATCTGTAATCATGTATAGACACTCTCTAGGTACCTGCCTTTTGTGGGAAGCCAACAGTCATATTTTTACAATGGAGTTTGATATGCCTATACACAAATTTAAAACTCTGTTCTTGTTTGAGCCACTTGAGTGGATCCTCAAGGCTTCTTGGAAACCTTTTGAAGCCACCATGATCTGCTGAGGTCAGATTGCAAGATAGGGGCTAAAAGGCCAATTCTGCAAACTCTTACAGTGGTAACTTTATTACTAACCTAGATGGTTCCACTGAGAGCAGTGGAATCATTCATGTGGACAAAATTGCTTAAATGTGTGTCTGCAAGATGGAGTCCTAATTTTTGAAGGATGGACTGATGTTTCTGTATCTTTTAACTTAAAAAGCATTGGTTTAATAAAGTTCTTTTATCCAAGTAATTTAATTGGACAAAAAGAGTTTGTTCTTTTTCTGCAACAACATTAAATTAAGTTAAAGGACAATAAACCAGTATAATCACTAAGCCTTTGTCCTCAATATGTGGCATAATAAAGATACTGAAACTATCACAGTGTAAGATCATATTTTTGATTTGGTTTCACTTGAGAGATTACTTTTTTATACTGTTTCCTGTGTGATTTTTGTACTATTGGTGGCTAGTTTTGGTCTGAAGAAGCCTTTTGGGATTATTGCTTAATGTTTTGATTTTACAATAGTGATGCTTGTATCCAGTGTTTTGCCAAATAATATTATATGCTTGTTAATAAAAGTAAAAAAGCTAAGTGAAATCCTGCCAGGCTGGTGGTAGTTGTTCCATTCCATTCCCCTCTCCCCCCCTGCCCTGTACTATATTATGCAAGCTAGTTCTTTATGTGCTTAAACAAACACGGTGTGACTGGAACAAGAATGACATACATGGTTTTGTAATCAATCTTTATTCCCATCTTACTCAGCTGAGATGTTGGCATGGCCCAAAGGAGTACTTTGTGACATATGATACTGAAACGTCTTTGCCAAACGTGTGGCCATAATTGCATATCAGTTAATTAACGTCTTCTGTTGGGGGGACAGGAAATAGGTACTTTACCATTTTCATGTATTTGTGAGTATAAATATACTTAGAATAGAATAGAATAGACTATTTCAGTTGGAAGGGACCTACAACGACCATCCAGTCCAACTGCCTGACCACTTCAGGGCTGACCAAAAGTTAAAGCATGTTATTAAGGGCATTGTCCAAATGCCTCTTAAACACTGACAGGCATGGGGCATCGACCACCTGTCTAGGAAGCCTGTTCCAGTGTTTGACCACCCTCTCGGTAAAGAAATGCTTCCTAATGTCCAGTCTGAACCTCCCCTGATGCAGCTTTGAACCATTCCCACACGTCCTATCACTGGATACCAGGGAGAAGAGATCAGCACCTCCCTCTCCACTTCCCCTCCTCAGGAAGCTGTAGAGAGCAACGAGGTCGCCCCGCAGCCTCCTTTTCTCCAAACTAGACAAGCCCAGAGCCCTTAGCTGCTCCTCATAGGACATGCCTTCCAGCCCTTTCACCAGCTTTGTTGCCCTCCTCTGGATGCATTCAAGGTCCTTAAGATCCTTTTTAAATTGTGGGGCCCAGAACTGCACACAGTACTCAAGGTGAGGCTGCACCAATGCTAAATACAGTGGGATAACCACCTCTTTTGACCAGCTGGTTATACTGTGTTTGATGCACCCCAGAATGCGGTTTGCCCTCTTGGCTGCACCAATGCTAAATACAGTGGGATAACCACCTCTTTTGACCAGCTGGTTATACTGTGTTTGATGCACCCCAGAATGCGGTTTGCCCTCTTGGCTGCCAGGGCACACTGCTGACTCCTATTGAGCCGGCTGTCAGCCAGCACCCCCAGATCCCTTTTTCTGCAGGGCTGCTCTCCAGCCACTCCTCTCCCAATTTATGCTTGTGCCCAGCATTACTCCATCCCAGGTGCAGAATCTGTCATTTGGACTTGTTAAATTTCATCCCATTAATCATAGCCCAATGCTCCAATCTATCTAGATCCCTCTGCAAGGCCTCTTGTCCCTCGAGAGAGTCAACAGCACCTCCAAGTTTAGTATCATCAGCAAACTTGCTAATGGTGCATTCAACTCCTGCATCCAGATCGTTGATAAAAATATTGAACAGAACTGGCCCTAGCATTGAACCCTGAGGAACGTCACTGGTGACTGGTCGCCAGCCAGATGTAGCCCCATTCACTACAACCCTTTGAGCCCTGCCGTTCAGCCAGTTCTTCACCCAGCACACTGTGAACCCGCTCATTCCACAGTTGGACAACTTGTCCAGAAGCATGCTGTTGAGGGACAGCATCAAAAGCCTTACTGAAATCCAGAAAAATTACTTGCCCTTCCTATACATGTTACTTTAAGTTTTGCTCTTATCTCATGATGCCGATGCAGAGGGATAGACTGGACCGTGACACTCTTTTGGACACATGTCAAACTGAAAAGCATACCAACCCAAATTCTGACTTTTCTCTTTTTTGAATGGGGAGGAAGAGGGCATAGCTGTCCCCAATGGGCTTGGGAGAGGGTGTTCTTCCCACAGTATTGTTCTCATCTTCCTACAGTATTGTCAATTTACAGACTATTATATTGCTCTTTGTATTGAGGAATGTAGAAGGGTTCTTTTCCTGCTAATAAGTTAGGAATTGTCAAGAACTTTGGATTGGTTCTAAGTCTTGCACACAATTCTCACACCAGTAGTAGCCATGTATAATCAATTATAAATGCCACAGATATTGCCACCGAGTGGTTCATTGAAATACTGACATGAGAGATCTAACAGAGGTGATATCCTGCAGAAAGTGGAATTTTCCACTGAGTAAAACTACAAACCACCTGTGCTTTGGGAAAGGAATCTGGGAAGGAGCTAAAGGATATAAGAGTATTTGTTTAATTAATGAACTGTGGAAAACTAATGACTATACCCTTGAAGAAGAGCTACTGGACTGATAAAAGGGAACATCTTGGCACCAAAGACTGGATGGTGGCCAGAAAAACATGAAGTCTGATAAAACTGCAGAAACTGGGTGAAAGGTAAATGTGGCGAGGGGAGATCACGACCACCGACTCAATTCAGGACCGAAAAGACTTGCCCTCCCACACCTGAAAGGAGCATGCGTGCTAATTTGCATAGCAAGCGAGGCTAATTTTAATATAGTAATCCAATAGTGTACGAAATGTTAATCACTAACCAATAAGTGTAAAATTAGGCGGGATTATACTAATCATGTAGTAAAATAAATATGCTGTAGTTTTGTACGAAGGTGTGCTAGCTTTGTGGAACTGCCACCTAGCACCCATCTCTGCGCAGACATGAAATAAAATACCTCTGCTCTGTGTGTTAATTGGTGTCTGCACACCGGGCGAACGACCCCGCTTTTGGGATAACAGAGGAAGGTCACTTTATTTATAAATAGTCATTTAAAAGTGGATAAACATTAGCACTAATTCTACTGCCAGAACAAACACTGCAAATTATAAATCCTACATGTTCTCATTATTAGTGGTTCTGACACTTCCCCTGTCCTTTCTACTGCTGTTCATCTGTCTGTGAACTAGTTGGTGGCACATCTGGTTCAGCTTGCTTTTTCCCACTGTGCTGTTTTTAGTGAATTTCAGGAATCGAGAAAAAAATAGAGCTAGAAATGTTCTATTTCATAGTAGTATAATTACAGATTTTATTTTTTCCAACTCCTGTATCATGCTGGAATAGTGAGACTAAAACAACTGCCATCTGTGACCCAACATGTTTGGAAGGAAGTATATAATGATATACAGTATATAAGCATAAGACATATGCTTCACAGAATGGTTGAGGTTGGAAGAGACAGCTGGAGATCATCTATTCCAATTCCCCTCTTCTCAAAGCACAGTCACCTAGAGGAGGTTGCTCAGAACCATGTCTAGTCAGGTTTTGAATATCTCTGAGGATGGAAACTCCACAACCTCCCTGGGCAACCTGTTGCAGTGTTCAATCACCCTCATGGTAAAAAAGGTTTTTCTTATGTTTAGGTGGAATTTCTTGTATTTAAATTTGTGCCCATTGCCTCTTGTCCCATCACTGAGCACTACTAGAAGAGTCTGGCTCCATCTTCTTTACTGCCTCCCATCAGGTATTAACACACATTGATAAGATCCCTCCCCAAGCCTTGTCTTCTCCAGGCTGAACAGTCCTAGTTCTCTCGGCCTCTCCTCATATGTCTGATGTTCCAATTCCTTAGTCAGTTTTGTGGTCCTTTGCTGGACTTGCTCCAGTATGCCCATGTCCTTGTACTGGGGAGCTTCAGGATCGGACACAGCACAACAGATGTGGTCTCACCAGTGCTGAGCAGAGGATAAACTGGTGCATGGGATTGTTCCTCCCCAAGTGCAGGGCTTGGCACTTCCCTTTGTTGAACTTCATGAAGTTCCTGTTGCCCCATTTCTGCAGCTTGTCCAAGTCCCTCTGAATGGCAGCACAACCATCTGGTCTATCAACCACTCTTTCTGGTTTTGTATCATCTGCAAACTAGCTGAGGGTGAACTCAGTCCCATTGTCCAGATCATTAATAAGAGGTTAAACAGGATTGGCCCCAATAATGACCCCTGGGGTACACCACTAGTGACTGGCTTCCAGATGGACTTCATGCCACTGGTCACAACCCTTTGAGTCTGTCAGTTGAGACAGTTTTCAGTCCATCTCACTGTCTACTTATCTAGCCTGTACTTCATCAGCTTCTCTATGAGGATGTTGTAGGAGACAATGTTGGAAGCCTTGCTAAAGTCAAGGTAAACAAACATCTACTGCTCACTCCTCATCCACCTTAGCCAATCATCTCACTGTAGAAATCTGTCAGGTTGGTTAAGCATGATTTTCCCTTCCTAAATCCATGTTGACTACTCCCAGTAACCTTCTTGTCCTTAATGTTTGGCTGTGATTTCCAGGATTAGTTGCTCCATTGGCTTCCCAGGGATTGAGGTGAGGCTGACCAGCCTGTAGATCCCCAGATCCTGTCTTTCCCTTCTTGAAGACAGGAGTGACATTTATTTTCTTTCAGTGTTCGGGAACCTTCTCTGATTGCCAAGACCTTTCAAAGATAATAGAGAGTAGCCTTGCAATGACATTGGCTGGCTCCCTCAGCACTTGTGGATGCATCCCATCAGGTCCCATGGACTTGGGTATATCCAGTCTGTTTCAATGTTCCCTAACTTGATCCTCCTCCACCAAAGGTAAGTCTTCCTTGATCCAGACTTTCCCACTGGTCTCAGGGGCCTGGGATTCCTGAGGGCAAATCTTACTAGTAAAGACCAAGGTGAAGAAGGTATTCGGTACCTCAGCCTTTTCCATATCCTCTGTCATGTCCAGAGGAAGGTCTTTAGGTTTGCAGTAGGAATGGCTTGCATGTCATTTCACGAGTGGTTAAAGACAACACTATCAATGTTTATTATGAATGTGGCCTTTGCAAAATATCCTGTTGTAAAAATTGTTTTTCAATTTAATGTTTTGTATCATTTTATGTATATTATACTTGTAGTACAGATTTTCTCTTTTTTGCATAGAAATATAATTTCTTTGTCCTTTTATTTTTTATTGCCGTTACTTCTGTGGTAGCTTAAAATGATTCCTTTAAACTAGACTCAATTGTACATCATGGAAAATCTAAACAGAACTGTGGGGTGGAACAGAGCAAACCCCCTCTTGTTGCCTAAGCACGGTGCTTAAACCACCACACACACAGGAGCAGAAGCAATTTAGCTTGCCCATGGAATTCCTAAAGTCTCACACAAGCAGCTTTGGCAATAATCATGTGAGCCCTGAAAGCATAAACCTGTCTCTGCAGTTAATGAGCAACAAACTCTATTTTTCTCTAGAGGTCATTCAATGTGATAAAAATTCCAACTGCTAGCACTTCATCTATTTATAATCTTTCTGACTTGAGTATTTAAGATATTCTGCAATAAGAAAGAGTAATTATAAGCTAAATGTCTCCTTTTGTACAATAGCTCTGAGTTTTTTGAGATAGAGGCATTCAGAAAAAAAAAATCCATATTATATCTCAATATAAGTTGATAAGTGAATTTGAAGTGTCCCTGTGTGGACAACTACTCAGGATTAAATTGACATTTATTCACTTAAGCTTAAATCACTTTCACTTCTGAATTAAGTGTCTGAGTAGGAGTATAATGGATATAAAAGTATAATACAATCCATGTCTCACCAGTTTGGCTATAAGGCTACTATGGGAAGCCACGTCAAAGGCTCAAATCAAGACAAACAACATTACTTCTCTCTCCTTTTCCACAGAGTCAGTCATAGAAGGCAATCAGTTTGATCAGGCATGATTTGCCCTTGGTAAATCCACGCTGGCTGTTCCTGATCACCTTTCATGCTTCATGTGATGGGAAATGACTTTGAGGAGGATTTGCTCCATAACCTGCTCAGGGATCAAGGTGAGGCTGACTGGCCTGCATTTCCTTGGATTCTCCTTCTGGCTATTCTTGAAGATAGGTGCGATGTTTGCCTTTTTCCAGTCATTCATCTAGCCTCTTCTGCCTGCATAAGTAGCAGAAGAAAGAACAGTCAGTGTTTTCTATTTTTTGAGTTGTAGCCAAGGCACCAACTTGATCCCTGTTACTCAAATCTCCAACTAGTTTACAGCGGCCAGTGTTTTTATCTTCATAGAACACTTGTGTGTTTGAACACCACTACTGCCCCCATTTTGTAGTCATAGGGTCTAGGTTCACTCACTATCTCCAGTTAAACAAGTTCATTCCCAGCTGTATTAGTCATCAAATGCATTTGTGAACTTGTGGACTTCATTTCAGTCTAACCAGAAGACTGAACCCATTTCTCTTAACTGCTGCAAGTGTACAATCCTTCCATTTCACAAGCCTGTAAAAGTTACCTAAAATATGACAACAGTAGCAAGTGCTACTAGCTCTATAGGGTTGGTATTGTGAGACCAGGGGTTCTGCTGCCAAGGGCCTTCTGGGGACATGTCGTGGTTTAACCCCAGCCAGCAACTAAGCACCACGCAGCCACTCGCTCACTCCCGCACTGGTGGGATGGGGGAGAGAATCGGAAGGGCAAAAGGGGAAAACTTGTGGGTTGAGATAAGAACAGTTTAATAACTAAAGTAAAATAAAAATAGAACAGTAGTAATAGTAATAATAACAATAATAATAAAACCAAGTAATAATAGTACAATAGTAATACAAAGCAAGCGATACACTCTACAATTGCTTACTACCCACCGACCGATGCCCAGCACGTCCCCCAAGCAGCGATCGTTGCCCCTCCCCCGGCCAACTCCCCCCGCTCATATACTGAGCATGACGTCACATGGTATGGAATAGCCCCTTGGCCAGTCTGGGTCAGCTGTCCTGGCTGTGCCCCCTCCCAGCTTCTTGTGCACCCGGCAGAGCATGGGAAGCTGAAAAGTCCTTGACCAGTGTGAGCGCCACTTACCAACAGCTTAGCACTACTTAGCAAGAACCAAAACATCAGTGTATCATCGACACTGTTCTCATCCTAAACCCAAAACACAGCCCCATACCGGCTAACAAGAAGAAAATTAACTCTATCCCAGCTGAAACCAGGACAGTATCCACCCCTTATTCCATAACATTTACGTCATGCCCAGATCTCACATTATCCAACACATCCTCATTAACAACCACCCCCTTCCTTTCCTTTGATACAATACACGGGTATCATTCCCTTAGTCTATATGCTATCCCTCTAGAATGTTTGTTGAGTTCATTTAGTTTATGACTTTGGGATTCATCTGTCATAACGGTCTTTCTGGGCAGGAGAGGTAGTGTGTGGTGTTTGACTGTAGCATGCTGAAGCCAGTTCTAGTTCTATCACCTCTGCACTTTGCTTGGTTTCCTCAGAGTTCATTCTTCATTAATCTGGGTGATTCTTACTATATGCTGTTGATATGGCATATAGTAATCATAGAAGTGATGACATCCAGTATTGTATAGCAACTAACATTATGCAATTCAATTCATTGGCTATTTTCCCCCAAAATCAAGTCTCCTTGAGGTACACATCGGACTTTCCCATCCTCCCGCATCACCCACCAAGTGCACCCAGGTCCTTGAGCAAAAGCAATCCCACAAATGGGTTTACCTCTGCCCGAGGCGGGAGTAACCCAGACTGTCTTCCCCAGCATATTTTTTATGTGCACTACAGGGACTTTATCCCCCTCTACAGTATGTAAAAGGTTTGATGGGGGAGTGGCAGCTTGATTGGCAGATCCCCTAGTGCTGACTAACCAGGTGGCCTTTGCTAAATGTGTATCCCAGTGTTTGAATGTCCCACCACCCATTGCTTTTAGTGTAGTCTTTAACAGTCCATTGTATCGTGTGATTTTCCTGGAGGCTGGTGCATGATAGGGGATGTGATATACCCACTCAATGCCATGCTCTTTGGCCCAGGTGTCTATGAGGTTGTTTCGGAAATGAGTCCCGTTGTCTGACTCAGTTCTTTCTGGGGTGCCATGTTGCCATAGGACTTGCTTTTCAAGGCCCAGGACAGTGTTCCGGGCGGTGGCATGGGGCACGGGATATGTTTCCAGCCATCCAGTGGTTGCTTCCACCATGGTGAGCACATGGCGCTTGCCTTGGCGGGTTTGTGGGAGTGTGATATAATCAATCTGCCAGGCCTCCCCATATTGATATTTCAGCCATCGTCCTCCATACCAGAGAGGCTTGAACCGCTTGGCTCGCTTGATTGCAGCGCATGTTTCGCATTCATGGATAGCCTGTGCAATAGTGTCCATGGTCAGGTCCACCCCTCGATCACGAGCCCATCTATATGTTGCATCTCTTCCTTGATGGCCTGAGGTGTCATGGGCCCACTGAGCTAGAAATAATTCACCCTTATGTTGCCAGTCCAGGTCCACCTGAGCCACTTCAATCTTAGCAGCCTGATCCACCTGCTGGTTGGTTTGATGTTCTTCAGTGGCCCCACTCTTGGGTACGTGAGCATCTACGTGATGTACTTTTACAACCAGGTTCTCTATCCGGGCAGCAATATCTTGCCACAACGCGGCAGCCCAGATGGGTTTGCCTCTGCGCTGCCAGTTGCTCTGCTTCCATTGCTGCAACCACCCCCACAGGGCATTTGCCACCATCCATGAGTCAGTACAGAGACAGAGCATTGGCCACTTTTCTCGTTCAGCAATATCCAAAGCCAGCTGGATGGCTTTCACCTCTGCAAACTGACTCCATTCACCTGCTCCTTCAGCAGTTTCTGCAACTTGTCATACAGGACTCCATACAGCAGCTTTCCACCTCCGATGCTTCCCCACAAGACGACAGGACCCATCAGTGAACAGGGCATATTGCTTCTCATTTTCTGGTAGTTTATTATACAGCGGGGCCTCCTCAGCAGGCGTCACCTCCACCTCTGGCGATATTCCGAAATCTTTGCCTTCTGGCCAGTCCATGATCACTTCCAAGATTCCTGGGCGACTGGGGTTTCCTATTCGAGCCCATTGTGTGATCAGTGCGACCCACTTACTCCATGTAGCATCAGTTGCATGATGTGTACAGGGGACCCTCCCTTTGAACATCCAGCCCAGCACCGGCAGTCGGGGTGCCAGGAGGAGCTGTGCTTCAGTACCAACCACTTCCGAAGCGGCTTGAACACCTTCATATGCTGCCAATATCTCTTTTTCAGTTGGAGTATAGCGGGCCTCAGATCCTCTGTATCCCCGACTCCAAAACCCCAGGGGTCGACCTCGAGTCTCCCCTGGTGCTTTCTGCCAGAGGCTCCAGGTAGGACCGTTCTCCCCGGCTGCAGTGTAGAGCACATTTTTTACATCTTGCCCTGCCCTGACTGGCCCAAGGGCTACTGCATGAACTATCTATCTCCTGTTTAATTTGTTCAAAGGTCTGTTGTTGCTCAGGGCCCTATTTGAAATCCTTCTTCTTCCGGGTCACTTGATAGAGAGGGCTTACGATGAGACTGTAATTTGGAATATGCATTCTCCAAAAACCCACAACGTCCAAGAAAGCTTGTGTTTCCTTCTTGCTGGTTGGTGGAGACATGGCTGTTATTTTGTTGATCACATCCATTGGGACCTGACGACGTCCATCTTGCCATTTTATTTCTAAGAACTGGATCTCCTGTGCAGGTCCCTTGACCTTACTTTGTTTTATGGCAAAGCCGGCCTCCAGAAGGATTTGGACTATGTTCTTCCCTTTCTCAAAAACCTCTTCTGCTGTGTTGCCCCGTACGATGATGTCATCAATGTATTGCAGGTGTTCCGGAGCCCCACCCTGTTCCAGTGCAGTCTGGATCAGTCCATGGCAAATGGTGGGGCTGTGTTTCCACCCCTGGGGCAGTCGATTCCAGGTGTACTGGACGCCCCTCCAAGTGAAAGCAAACTGTGGCCTGCACTCTGCTGCCAAAGGGATTGAGAAAAATGCATTGGCGATGTCAATGGTGGCATACCACTTGGCTGCCTTTGGCTCCAATTCATATTGAAGTTCTAGCATGTCCGGCACGGCAGCGCTCAGTGGCGGCGTGACTTCGTTCAGGCCCCGATAGTCTACTGTTAGTCTCCACTCTCCATTAGACTTTCGCACTGGCCATATGGGACTGTTAAAAGGTGAGCGAGTCTTGCTGAATCACTCCTTGGCTCTCCAGTTGACGAATCAACTTATGGATGGGAATCAGGGAGTCTCGGTTGGTGCGATATTGCCACCGGTGCACTGTTGTGGTAGCGATTGGTACCTGTTGTTCTTTGACCCTCAGCAACCCCACAACAGAAGGGTCCTCTGAGAGACCAGGCAGGGTAGACAGCTGTTTAATTTCCTCCGTCTCCAAGGCAGCTGTACCAAAAGCCCACCGGTACTGTTTTGGGTCCTTGAAATACCCTCTCCTGAGGTAGTCTATGCCAAGGATGCATGGGGCCTCTGGGCCAGTCACAATGGGATGCTTCTGCCACTCATTCCTGGTTAGGCTCACTTCAGCCTCCAATACAGTCAGCTGTTGGGATCCCCCTCTCACTCCAGAAATACAGATGGGTTCTGCCCTTTTATAGCTTGATGGCATGAGGGTACACTGTGCACCGGTGTCTACTAAAGCCTTATACTCCTGTGGGTCTGATGTGCCAGGCCATTGAATCCACACAGTCCAGTCAACCCGGTTGTCCCTTTCCTCCACCTGGCTGGAGGCAGGGCCCCTCTAGTCCTGGTCATAGCATTCGTTACTCACTTCTTGTAAATACAAATCAAAAATCCCTTTATTAGGATCGGAAGCAAAATCAGCCCTTCTGCCCTGTCTGGGGAACTGCTCACTGGAAACTGGAGCAGCAATTTTCCTGGGAGAACCCCCTTTTGTAATTGTTTTTCCTTGCAACTCACATACCCATGCCTCTAGGGTCAAGGTCGATTTTCCATCCCACTTCCTCATGTCCTCTCTGTGGTCATGCAGATAAAACCACAGGGTGGCCCGTGGTATGTATCCACTATATCTTCTCTCTTGAGCAGAGGGACACTTACTCCTAATGGCTGAGATACTGGTCCATACAGGTGAGGAGTAGGACATGTCCTCTTCGAGTTGCTGGACCTTCTGGGACAGTTTCTCCACAGCCGAGATGCAGGCCCGTAGGGAGGAAGAGAGACTTCCTTCGTATTGTCGGAGTTGGCCAGCCATTTCATCCACCGTTGGTCCCTCTTCATCTTTCCAGGTCATTACTGCCAATGAGTTTGCATGTGATGATGGTGTGCTCTGTACAAACTTACACCACATGGGTCGTGTGCACCGGACTTCATCTGGATCTTTGGATACCTGCTTGTTGTCCAAGTCACCATAAGTCACCTCCAGCACAGCTAATTCCCTCAGGTACTGGATACCTGTCTCCATGGTGGTCCACTTGCCTGGGTGACATATAACATCTTCCTTGAAGGGATACCTTTCCTTCACGCCTGACAGGAGTCGCCTCCAGAGGCTGAGGGCTTTTGCCCCTTTTGCAATCGCTTTGTCAACGCCCCCTTCCCTAGAAAGGGATCCCAGCTGCTTGGCTTCCCTACCCCCCAATTCCAGGCTACTGGCCCCGTTATTCCAGCATTGGAGCAGCCAGGTGATGATGTGCTCGCCTGGACGAAGACTGAAATCTTTTTGCATATCTCGCAGCTCACTCAGGGACAGGGATCGGGTGGTTACCATCTCATTTGTGGGTCCTGCCTCTTCCTCCTCCTGTTCTCTTGATGGCCCTGGCTCATCATCAGCCCTTACTAAACGAGCTGATTTTGTTGTGTATGTTTTCTTCTGTATAGGGGCAAGCGATACTGGCACGGGTTGGTTCTCTGGTTCAGCCGCAGCGCCTATCGCGGAGGCTGGCGCAGCCACGGGGGCCGGCGCGGGGGCTGGCGCAGCCGCAGTGCCTGTGGCAGGGGCCGGCGCAGCCACGGGGGCCGGCGCAGCCATGGGGGCCATCATTTTGTCGTCCAATCCAGAGACCTTCTCTTCCCCTTGAGGGTTCTGAATAGTGTTGAATAGGGCTCGGTAGGCATGGGCCAGGCCCCAGCACGTTGCAGTGATCTGTGTCTCTCTGGAGTTGCCAGGGTGACAACAGACATTTTCCAAATACTTTACTAGTTTTTCAGGATTCTGCACTTGTTTGGGGGTGAAGTTCCAAAATACTGGAGGTGCCCATTGTCCTAGGTACTTGCCCATACTATCCCACACACCCTGCCACTCAACTATCCAGCCTTGGAGGAAATCTCTGGATGATATTCTTAAGCTGCTTATTAACCTTAGATAAAACTGAAACAAAATTCCCAAGAACTACCAATGGATATATCTTAACTACCCAAGGATGTTCAAGATACTGAAAAGTTGTTGCAATGAAGGAGGAAACATCATAGAAGAAGGCAGTGAAGGTGCCATTCTGTATTTCCTCCATAAAAAAACCTCTCAGAGGAAGAGGTATAATTGCTAATTGTCTCCATGAGGTGGTACCCGAAGTACAGTAATGGCTTCAGTACAGAACCCAAATACCAGATAGCACTCAAGGTCAGTGTTTTAATAGCCAGTCTTCCAGGCAAAACATCACTCATTATGGCAAAGCACAGCAAACTGAAAAAACCCACACCAATCTTCAACCTGCACAGCAAAAACAAGAGCATGGTGCAGGTCAGGTAGACTAGTACCGAGAACGGATGAATCAATATTACGACCGATAACTGTTAACAGATACAAATTCCTTAATACACTCTAGTTAATCTGTTATTATCTCAAACCCTTCGTGCCCCATGTTGGGAGCCAAAAAGGACTGTCGTGGTTTAACCCCAGCTAGCAACTAAGCACCACGCAGCCACTCGCTCTCTCCCGCACCGGTGGGATGGGGGAGAGAATCGGAAGGGCAAAAGGGGAAAACTTGTGGGTTGAGATAAGAACAGTTTAATAACTAAAGTAAAATAAAAATAGAACAGTAGTAATAGTAATAATAACAATAATAATAAAACCAAGTAATAATAGTACAATAGTAATACAAAGCAAGCGATACACTCTACAATTGCTTACTACCCACCGACCGATGCCCAGCACGTCCCGAAGCAGCGATCGTTGCCCCCCCCCCGGCCAACTCCCCCCCCCCCCGCTCATATACTGAGCATGACGTCATGTGGTATGGAATAGCCCCTTGGCCAGTCTGGGTCAGCTGTCCTGGCTGTGCCCCCTCCCAGCTTCTTGTGCACCCGGCAGAGCAGGGGAAGCTGAAAAGTCCTTGACCAGCGTGAGCGCCACTTAGCAACTATTTAGCAACAGCTTAGCACTACTTAGCAAGAACCAAAACATCAGTGTATCATCGACATTGTTCTCATCCTAAACCCAAAACACAGCCCCATACCAGCTACCAAGAAGAAAATTAACTCCATCCCAGCTGAAACCAGGACAGGACAGAATCTCAGGGAAGGGCAACAGTGACTTCACAGTCAGCCCCTCTGCCAGCCTCTAGCTATGAGTCATTTTGTCCTCAAAGGAAGCTCCAGTTTGTAAGACAGCATGACACAAAGCAGCCAAACCAAAGCCAAGAATTGGCCTATATTTTTGGGGCTGGCATTCTCCATGCTAACTCACTTTCCCCAGGTAAGTGTTCCCAATGAGAATGAATAAATTCCTCATAGGTGCAGCTGTTTGTATGATGGGGAAATATTGCTACTCCGCACAGACATTGCTATCTAAGATTTGAGTACAAGCCAGGCTACAGCCTATTTCCCTCTACTCATGTCAGTAAATGTCTTCACATGCATAATCCCACTGCTGCTGTGAGAGTCACTGGGTGCTGAAAATATGAGCAAAGGTCCTGCAAACCTTGATTCAAGGACTTCTCCTTCCCATATTGATCCCTGGTTAATATAGTACTTGAATGTGCATGGTGAAGTGCTTTCCTGATTAGAAATGGGATAGAGCATATGCCTAAATGCCTTTTTGAGCCAGGAACTGAGCAGGGGTTTTAGAGCCTAGTGCCGTGGTTTCATGATACACATTGTTTGGCAATAATATCATTCTTTTCCCTGTCTCTCCCTGCTTGTTCCTACCTCTGTTCTGCCATCTGAGCTGTTCCAGCACCACTGCTTGTGTGGCCAGGTTGAGAAATGGATCAGGAAATTGCTTTTTTAGCTTAGAAAACAATTTTAAAATATTTTTTTTTCTTTTTAAATTGGATCAGCTTCCCATCTACTTCCCAGCATGACCCCACAAGCACATCTGGAGGGTGCAAAAACTGTTGCAGGACCCAGGACCAGAGGACAGGAATTCCTTGACCTGGTAGTCTCACTGAAGACTTTGTATAGTAAAGCCATGACCCAAGGCCCTTTCTGAGTCAGAGCCTAACTTAGGCAAAATTTTAGGACTCTAACTAGATGCCTTTTATTTAGAAAAATCTTCACCCTTACAGCCCTAATAACAGAATTATTTTTGTACTTGCACATATTCCTAAACTTTTGCTCTTTAAAGCTTTAAGGTATTGAACCATTATTTTTAAATGCCACTATCAAAATTCAAACTACACCTAGTCTTTTGTATACAGTAACTCTCTAGCATATGTTTAATAGTTTCAGTATATGATTATTCCACTGGGATGACAAAAATAAAAGAAGTCATACAGCCAGCATATTGCATTGAGACACTTTTATAATATTTAATTGAATTATAGGACATTAATGTAGTGCTGTCTTAGATTTTTAAAGTATGTCTTAAAATATAATTATACATTCAGGATTTGCAAGTTTCAAAACTTTACTTGCAGGGAGTGTTATGCTTTCAGCTCAAGCGCTGGTTTGATTAGCAGCCTTCTGCAAATACCTCCAAATATTGAATATAGCCTACAATATCTTTAATCAAGATACTCATTCAATTACACTGGTCGGTTCAGCTCTAGTCACATCTATATAACATAACCATATAATGTTCTAGTTAAGGTAGTGAAATTTAAATATTATCTGCTTAAAATATATAAACAACATAGTACTTGTACACTGCATAATTTCCCTCTAATCAACAACAACAAAAACAACATCTCTCATCATGTCTCAGAATCTTAGCATCATCAAGGACATTTAATATTTAATATTCTAAATGCATTCAGAAAGTCAAAGAAGACATGAATCACTCCTTTGGCATTGTCTGGAAAACTTTGACAATTTCCAGCAAATAACTAAAAAGAATCCAAGTGTGTGGGTTTGTGTGGCAAGGTTTTGGTAGCGGGGGGGCTGCAGGGGTGGCTTCTGTGAGAAGACACCAGAAGCTTCCCCCCATGTCTGACAGAGCCAGTTCCAGCCAGCTCCAAGGTGGACCTGCTGCTGGCCAAAGCTGGCCAAGCAATAGTGGTAGTGCCTCTGTGATAACATATTTAAGGAAGGGGAAAAACTGCTGTGCAACAGCAGCCAGAAGAGAGGAATGAGAATATGTAAGAGAAACAACTATGCAGACACCAAGGTCAGTGAAGAAGTAGGGGGAGGAGGTGCTCCAGGCGACATAGCAGAGATTCCCTTGCAGCCTGTGGTAATGACCATGGTGATGTAGGTTGTCCCCCTGCAGCCCATGGAGGTCCACGGTGGAGCAGATATCCACCCTGTGGCCCATGAAGGACCCCACGCTGCAGCAGGTGGATGTGCCCGAAGGAGGTTGTGACCCTGTGGAGAGCCTGCACTGGAGTAGGCTCCTGGCAGGACCTGTGACCCCGTGGAGAGGAGCCCATGCTGGAGCAGGTTTTCTGGCAGGACTTGTGACCCCGGGGCGGGGGGGCGTTTACTGCCTACAGGGGTATGGGACTTATTATGGAATGCTGGGAAGAACATCGGAATTGTACAAGACTTACTTATTATGGGATGTTTAGAGGAAGGCCCGAAGGCAGGGAAAGGGAAGGATCAAGGTTTGGGGAGGAACAAGCATGGGGAAAATAGAGGGAGATAAGGGGCTGAAAGGGGTTGGTCATACATAAACAGGATGCTGGTCAGTATACATGTCTGGCCATGCCCTGTGCCTGATCACCACAGTCTGTCCGGTGTTTTCATTAAACTAAATTTCTAACTTTTTCCTGGGTGAGGGACTCTATTCTGTGTGCATGTGTGTGTATGAGGGTCTGAGTGGCAGCAACTGGATAGGGGGCTGTGGGTCATAGGGTCCTATGCATCTAGGGTACCAGCAACTGGAGAAACCAAAGTGCATGCATATTGTGTGTGGGTGCATATGTAGGTGTGTGCAATTGCTAGTGAACATCAGAACCCAGACTAGCCAGTGAGTAGGATAAGAAGTGAGGGAGCCAGGTATCAGAGAGGCCATAAGTTTGTACTGGAGAGACCAGAGGGTCCGAGAGTTGGCTACTGGAGGGATCAGGGGGTCCAAACCAGATACTGGAGAGACTAGGGGGTCTGAGGGTTGGCTACTGGAGAGACCATAGGTCTAGACTAGCTACCAGCTAGACCTTTGTGTGTGTGTGTGAGCTACTGGAAGGATCCTCTGTGTGTGTATATATCTGAGTGAGGGGGTCTGAGTAGCAACAGCAACTGGAGCGGACTGTGGGCCTTGGAAGTTCGCATGTCCAGGTGCCAGCAACTGGGGAGACTGGGATAGACTGTGTGTCTGAGCCCAGCTACTGGAGGGATCCATACTGTATATATGTGTGTGTGTATATATATATATTTCACTAATGGACCTTCATCCTGATCAGCCAGAGAGGGGAACAGGACGAAGCCATTGGTGCTGTTTGTGTTTGTGCAAGTGCTGTGTTTTCTGTCTGCGTTGATTTGTGTGGCTAGCTGTATACATATATACAGGTATTGTGTGCATGCATGCATGCATGCATGCGTGCCTATTGGGGATAAATGCTCAGCCTCAGTACTGGCTGGACCTGGGGTCATGGAGCTGCAGGAGCATTACCTCTATCAAGCTACCAGATTCCTAACTCTGCTGGCCTGCTGTATGACTTCAGGTGACTCCCTTCACTTCTCTGCATCTCTCATCCCCTCTCCTCTTGGGTCTGCCTTACCAGTCAGTGCTTTGAACAGGAGCTATTTTTTGGTGTGGTTTCATTCATCACAGGAATTCAAGAACAAGCACTGATCATTCTTTTTTTATGTTCTCTCTTCCTCCCCTTCTCCCTTAAATAACATTCTGCAGACTAACTAGTGTTCCTCACTGGTATAATTCTACTGTCTTTAGTTAAACCCTCCATTTTAGCTGTGCAATTGCCCTGAAAGTGTCTCTGGGGCTAGAGAGTATATTAGGCTCCAGAAGCTTTATTGCAGGCAATGACAGAGGAAGGAAAGAACGTGTTTTATTTCCAGTTGGTGAGGGTATCTGGTTAGGTAAAACCTTCTCCCCCTCCATCTGTCAGTACTATTTTGTTTGTACCCGCTGTGAATTTGAAACAAAAGGTTCTGTGAATGGAAAGTCAGCACATCATTTTTAAAAAGTTACATCCATTTCATAAGAAGTCATCCTGGATGAGAGAAGAAATCCCTCCTAAAACCCTTAGACTCAGTTCCTAACAGCAGTAACAGAAAGGGCAGGTACTCTGTCATCTGAATAGGAAACTTCAGCTGTTGGTCTTCCAGCTCTAAGTCATAGTGGAAAAAGGACTCATTGATATAGTATCTACTGTAAATACAGGGGACAGTTGAGACCAATGCTAAAGCCTGAAGGGAGCTGTGTCCCCTCCCAACTTCTTGTGCACCCCCAGCCTACTGGCTGGCAGGGCAGTGTGAGAAACAGAGGAGGCCTTGATGCTGTGTAAGTACTGTTCAGCAAAAGATCGGTGGGTTATCAACACTGTTTTCATCAGAAATCCAAAACACAGCACCTACAAGCTACTATGAAGAAAATTTACTCCATCCCAGCCAAAACCAGTACACAAAGTTAATGTTTTAGGATGTAGACAATTTATTGGCCAGTCTGCTTCTCCTGGTTAAATACTCTATAAATAAAGGGGCCCTAAAACTGTGTCAGTGAAGGTTTTATTGTGGAACATTTTTTAAAAAGCAGATCAGTACCTGAGAAAATGCGACAGGCAGAATGCCTCTGCATACCTCCTTGCTGTGTGCTGTATCTTCTCTCCATTTAACATAGAAGTTGAAATCTGTAGTTTTGCACTGAAAACCTGGTGTTAGGAAGGTGCCTTGTGGTGCCAGGTCTGGAGCTTGTAAGTTATTATCTCCAGAGAGAAGACACGAGTAGTCCTGACACCTCACTTCTCAAGCTGATCTTTCCTTTTAAAATTGTGCATGCCACACATGAGGCCAGAGTGAAATTTTCAGGGAAAATAAGAAAGGATGAACTTATTCTATGGGACAGACAATCAACACCAGATATTTCCCTCCAGTTAAAAGTTGAATAAGCGCTCTCTGTAGTATTCTAACAGAACAGCCATAAACAAGACAAGCTCTGCCTGCCCCTGTTCTTTATCTGTACACCTGCCTCCTCGCCAGGCATCATGTCAACCTGATAGGCAGTAGTCAAGAAGATGCAATCTGTAGACAATATGCCTCAACCACATCTGTGCAGTGGACAAATCTGAACTGAGAACCCTGGCATAAGCCAACCAACCCTGGAGCAGACAGTCTGCTCTGTGTGTATCTCACACTCACACACACACACACACACAGAGGTCTAGCTGGTAGCTGGTTTAGACCTATGGTCTCTCCAGTAGCCAACCCTCAGACTCCCTGGTCTGTCCATAACCTTCCCAACAAAGGAAACCTTGTGGTTGGTGTTTACTACAGGCTGCCTGATCAAGGGGAGCATGTTGATGAAGTGTTCTTATTTCAACTACAGGAAGCATCACGCTCGCAGGCCTCTGCTAGGGGACTTAGACCACCTTGCTGGAAAAGTGGCACAGCAAGCTGCAAGCAGTCTAGGAGACTCTTGGAGTGCATTGAGGAATACTTCCTAATCCAGATGATAGAAAGCCCAAGATGCATTACTGGACCTGTTGCTCACCAATGCAGAGGAACTTATTGGAGAGGTCAAGATTGGTGGCAGCCAGGGCTGCAGTAATCATGCCCTGGTGGAATTCATGATCTCAAGGGATACAGGCAGGCAAAAAGTATAGTCAAGACCCTAAACCTTAGGAAAGTGAACTTTCAGTTCTTTAAGGAATTAGTAGATGGGACTCCCTGAGAAACTGCCCTCAGGGACAAAGGAGATGAACAGAGCTGGCAGCTCTTTAAGGACATTTTTCTTAGAGCACAAGAACTATTGATTCCCATGTGCAAGAAATCAGGCAAGTAAGGCAGGAGACCAGCATGGCTGAGTAAGGACCTCCTGGTCAAACTAAAACACAAGAGGGAAATGCATAGGCAGTGGAACCAGGGACACGCATTCTGGGAAGAATATAGGGATACGGCCCAGAAGTATAGGGATGGAATCAAGAAAGCTAAAGCACAGTTGGATCTGAATTTGGCAAGGGATGCAAAGAATAATAAGAAGGGCTTCTACAGGTACATTAGAAAAGGAAGACAAAAGAAATTGTACCCTCCCTGATAAATGAGACAGGGGATCTGGTCACAACTGATATGGAAAAGGCTGAGGTAATCAACAACTTTTCTGCCTCAGTTTTCAATGGTAATCTCTCTTCCCACATGTCTTGAGTCCCTGAATCTCAAGGCAGGGACTGGGGGAAAGCAGTCCCTCCCTTTGTAGGAGAAGATCAGGTTTGAGACCACCTGAGGAACGTGAACGTACACTAGTCCATGGGACCCGATGACATGCATTCCAGGGTCCTGAGGGAATTGGTTGATGTAGTCGCTAAGCCACTCTCCATCATATTTGAAAAGTCATGACAGTAAAGTGAAGCCCCCAATGACTAGAGAAAAGGGAAACATCATGCCCATTTTTAAAAAAAGGTAAAAAGAAGGACCCTGGGAACTACCGACCAGTCAGCCTCAACTCTGTGCCCGGTAAGATCATGGAACAGATCCTCCTGGAAGACATGTCGAAACATATGGAAGGCAGGGAGGTGATTAGAGACAGCCAACATGGCTTCACCAAGGGCAGATCATGCCTGACTAATCTGGTGGTCTTCTACGATGGAGGGACTGCATCAGTGGACAAGGGAAGAGCTATGGACGTCATCTATCTGGACTTCTGTAAGGCCTTTGATACAGTCCCCCACAACATTCTTGCCTCTAAACTGGAGAGATATGGGTTTGACAGATGAACTGTTAGACAGATAAGGAACTGGCTGGATGGCAGTGCCCAAAGAGTTACAGTCAACAGCTCAGTGTCCATGTGGAAACCAGTCATGAGTGGTGTCCCTCAAGGGTCCATACTGGGACCAGTACTATTTAATATCTTCATCAACGACATAGACAGTGGGACTGAGTGCACCCTCAGCAAGTTTGTGAATGACAAAGGCGCACGTGAATCTCATGAAGTTCAACAAGGTGTGGTGGGTTGACCTTGGCTGGATGCCAGGTGTCCACCAAGACACTCTATCACTCCCCTCCTCAACAGGACAGAGGAAGAAAAATACGACGAAAGGCTTGTGGGTCAAGATAAGGACAGGGAGATCACTCACCAATTAACGTCACAGGCAAAATAGACTCGACTCAGGGAAATTAATTTAATTTATTACCAATCAAATCAGAGTAGGATACTGAGAAATAAAACCATATCTAAAAACACCTTCCCCCAACCCCTCCCTTCTTCCCGGGCTCGACTTCACTCCCATTTTCTCTACCTCCTCCCCCCCCCCCCCGAGTGGCGCAGGGGGATGGGGAGTGGGGGTTGCAGTTCAGTTCATCACACATTATCTCTGCCACTCCTTCTTACTCACACTCTTCCCCTGCTCCAGCATGGGGTCCCACCCACAGGAGACAGTCCTCCATGAACTTCTCCAACGTGGGTGCTTCCCACAGGCTGCAGTTCTTCACAAACTGCTCCAGCATGGGTCCTTTCCACAGGGTGCAGTCCTTCAGGAACAGACTGCTCCAGCGTGGATCTCCCACAGGCTCACAAGTCCTGCCAGAAAACCTGCTCCAGCGTGGGCTCCTCTCTCCACAGGTCCACAGGTTCTGCCAGGAGCTTGCTCCAGCATGGGCTTCCCACAGGTTCACAGCCTCCTTCGGGCACATCCACCTGCTCCAGCGTGGGGTCCTCCATGGGCCACAGGGTGGACATCTGCTTCACTGTTAACCTCCATGGGCTGCAGGGGGACAACCTGCATCACCATGGTCGTTACCACGGGCTGCAGGGAACCTCTTCTCTGACACCTGGAGCACCTCCTCCCCCTCCTTCTTCATTGACCTTGGTATCTGCATAGTTGTTTCTCTCACATATTCTCACTCCTCTCTCTTCCAGCTGCTGTTGCACAGCAGTTTTTTCCCCTTTCTTAAATATGTGTCCCGGTTTCAGCTGGGATAGAGTTAATTTCCTTCTTGGTAGCAGGTATGGGGCTGTGTTTTGGGTTTAGGATGAGAACAATGTCGATGATACACTGATGTTTTGGTTCTTGCTAAGTAGTGCTAAGCTGTTGCTAAATAGTTGCTAAGTGGCACTCACACTGGTCAAGGACTTTTCAGCTTCCCATGCTCTGCCGGGTGCACAAGAAGCTGGGAGGGAGCACAGCCAGGACAGCTGACCCAGACTGGCCAAAGGGTTATTCCATACCATATGATGTCATGCTCAGTATATAAACTAGGGGAAGAAGAAGGAAGGGGGGGGGGGACACATTGGGCGTGATGGCGTTTGTCTTCCCAAGTAGCCGTTATGCGTGACGGAGCCCTGCTTTCCTGGAGACGGCTGAACATCTGCCTGCCGATGGGAAGGAGTGAATGAATTCCTTGTTTTGCTTTGTTTGCATGCACGTTTTTTTTTTTTTTTTTGCTTTGCCTATTTAACTGTTCTAATTTATTTTACTTCAATTATTAAACTGTCTTTATCTCAACCCACGAGTTTTTCTCCCTTTTTACCCTTCTGATTCTCTCCCCCATCCCACCAAGGGGGGGGTGAGCGAGCGGCTGCGTGGTGTTTAGTTGCTAGCTGGGGTTAAACCACGACAATATGTTATCACAACGGTGCTACCAACGTTGCTGATTGATTGGCTCAGCTTTGGCCAGTAGCAGGTCTGTCTTGGAGCCAGATGACACTGTCTCTATCAGACATGGGGGAGCTTTTGACGTCTTCTCACAGAAGCCACCCCTATATCCCCCCCACTACCAAAACCTTGCCACGCAAACCCAATACACAAGGCCAAGTGCAAGGTCCTGTACCTGGGTTGGTGCAGGATACCAGGTTGTATCCTGGGCTGCATCAAAAGAAGCACGTCAAGGAAGGAGAATCATTCCCCCTTTACTCTGCTCTGGTGAGACCCCACCTGCAGTACTGCATCCAGCACTGGGGTCCTCAGCACAATAAAGGCATGGACCTGTTAGAGTGGGTCCAGAGGAGGGCCACGAAAACGGTCAGAGGGCTGGAACACCTCTCCTATGAAGAAAGGCTGAGAGAGTTGGGGTTGTTCCAGCCTGGAGAAGAGATTGCTCTGGGGAGACCTTATTGCAGCCTTTCAATATATAAAGGGGGCTTATAAGAAAGATGGAAAAAGAGTTTTTACCAAGGCCTGTAGTGACAGGACAAGGGTTTTAAACTGAAAGAGGATAGATTTAGACTGGACATAAGGAAGAAATTTCTTACTGTTAGGGTAGTGAGACACTGAAAAAGATTGCCCAGAGAAGTTGTGGATGCTCCATCCCTAGAAGTGTTCAAGGCCAGGTTGGATGAGGCTTTGAATAATCTGATCTACCAAAAGATGTCCCTGACCACAGCAGGGAGGTTAGACTAGATGATCTTTGAAGGTCCCTTCCAACTCAAACCATTCTATGACTCTATGATTCTAAATCTCTTTCCTACAGGCCACTGGAAAACAGACATATTAATTATCTCAAATAAAGACACCTCTTTATGCCTTTCTGCTTAAAAGGACCCTTTTTTTTTTTAAAGGACATGTCTGAAAAACAGCCTTCCTCCTTCAGCTGAACTGTTGTCTGCTCAGATGCCATGGAAATGGGTTTAATATTAAAATAGATGGCTCTTTCATATAGGTTTATTTTGCCAGTAGCAGAGTTCTGAATAAGTACTGTAGTTTCTGACATCTAAGTAATCATGTAATTGAGACACAGCAGTCTAAGAACCTCCAAAACACCAATAGTAAGTCATTCATCAGCACTAACAAAAAGTTATGGGCAGGAGCACAATTCGCATGAGGCTAAATTTTATTCCTGACTCAGATGTAATTTAATCAGTCTCCAAGTTTTTAATAGTAGATTTTAAAATGCAGAATTCCTGTCTGTCTATTAATTTGGTATGAACATGTTTTAGTGTCATTCGAGGAGGCCCCAACTCATGTGATGTCAATAATCCCATGACATAGACTGGGGAGAGTGACAAACCCAGGGAAAGTAACAAAGCTTATGCTATTCCCAATCGCTCTTTAGAAGTGTCCATGAGAAGTTTTGCCTGTAACAAAGCTCTTTATACATAGAGTTGGCACTTACTAGAGTGTATAAGCACAAACTTCCTTATGTTGGCCTACTTGTGGTGGTGTAGGGATTTACTTGTGAAAGTAAATGAAAGTAGATTTATCTGCGAAAGTAAATTTATTTGTGAAAGTAATACCATTAAGGCCCAAGACATTTGTCTTGACACTGAACAAAATATTTGTCATTTTGAGATACATCCTAACAAAACTCCTGAAACTATACTCATATATGTTGGAAACAGATGTGTTTGCATGAGAACCCTCTGTGATTCTCTATCTATAGACAACACCGTCGTAAATATATATAATCACTCAAATACCTGTGTTTGTTTGCAATTTCACCAAAATCATAGGATGCGACTTTAACTATTCAGCTCCTGTCACAACTTAGCAACTGCTACAATCATAGACTCATAGAATCATTAAGGTTGGAAAAGATCCTTAAGATCATCGAGTCCAACCGTTAACCTATCACTGCCAAGTCCACCACTAAACCATGTCCTCAAGCACCACGTCTACACGTCTTTTAAATACCTGCAGGGATGGGGACTCAACCACTGCCCTGGGCAGCCTGTTCCAATGCCTGACTACCCTTTCGGTGAAGAAGATTTTCCTAATATCCAACCTAAATTTCCCCTGGCACAGCTTGAGGCTGTTTCCTCTCGTCCTATCGCTTGTTACTTGGCAGAAGAGACTGACCCCCCACCTCGCTACAACCTCCTTTCAGGCAGTTGTAGAGAGCAATAAGGTCTCCCCTCAGCCTCCTCTTCTCCAGGCTAAACAACCCCAGCTCCCTCAGCTGCTCCTCATAAGACTTGTTCTCTAGACCCTTCACCAACTTCGTTGCCCTTCTTTGGACACGCTCCAGCACCTCGATGTCCTTCTTGTAGTGAGGGGCCCAAAAGTGAACACAGCATTCGAGGTGCGGCCTCACCAGTGCCGAGTACAAGGGGATGATCACTTCCTTAGTCCTGCTGGCCACACTATTCCTGATACAAGCCAGGATGCCATTGGCCCTCTTGGCCGCCTGAGCACACTGCTGGCTCATGTTCAGCCAGCTGTCAACCAACACCCCCAGGTCCTTTTCCGCCAGGCAGCTCTCCAGCCACTCCTCCCCCAGCCTGTAGCATTGCATGGGGTTGTTGTGACACAAGTACAGGACCTGGCACCTAGCCTTGTTGAACCTCATACAGTTGGCCCTGGCCCATCGATCCAGCCTGTCCAGGTCCCTTTGTAGGGCCTTCCTACCCTCCAGCAGATCGACACTTCCACCCAACTTGGTGTCACCTGCAAACTTACTGAGGGTGCACTCAATCCCCTCATCCAGATCATCGATAAAGATATTAAACAGAACTGGCCCTAATACTGAGCCCTGGGGAACACCACTTGTGACTGGCCACCAACTGGATTTGACTCCATTCACCACCACTCTCTGGGCTTGGCCATTCAGCCAGTTTTTAACCCAGCGCAGAGTGCACTTATCCAAGCCATGAGCAGCCAGCTTCTCCAGGAGAATGCTGTGGGAGACAGTGTCAAAGGCCTTACTAAAGTCCAGGTAGACAACATCCACAGCCTTCCCCTCATCCACTAAGCGGGTCACCTTGTCACAGAAGGAGACCAGGTTAGTGAAGCAGGACCTCCCTTTCATAAACCCATGCTGGCTGGGCCTGATCCCCCAGTTGTCCTGCACGTGCCACGTAATGGCACTCAAGATGATCTGTTCCATGACCTTTCCCGGCACCGAGGTCAGGCTGACAGGCCTGTAGTTCCCTGGATCCTCCTTCCAACCCTTCTTGTAGAGGGGTGTCACATTTGCTAACTTCAGTCTAACTATACATCATATCAAGATCTATTGCCTACCCCCATCGGAATGAATCTTACACTGGTGAAGAAACTACTACAACATGATGATCTGCATCAACTGCAAGAACGCATCTGAAACAATGGACACAAAACTCTAATTATTGTTAGTCATGATGCAGAGGAGATACACCATGTCTTGGAAGGAGTGAAGAAAGATGGAGAGCATCACTGGTGGGATACCTTATTCAGATGGTCCCCAACAGCGATCAGGATACTGAACAAGATGTTACACCCTATCGTGATTTTGTTAACTCTCATTATACTATGTTACTGAACATTTTCCTATATTTTAGGGTGTGGTGAATAGCTAGACAAATAGCATTATTACAAAAACCTCCTCGTGCATATAAAATTGCTTAGCTACACTTAACTAAATCCTAATAATCAAGGAAACCAACCAAAAATTCCCCTCAAAATTACAGTTGGAATATAACATTACTCTGTTTATAGGCACAGAGGCAAGAGGCGATCACACCGCCACACTGTGGGAAAGAGATGGATTGACTTTAGTCATGGGGTGGATTGTGGTGGTGCATTCCCCCCACCCTTCCTGAACTGTTTTATAGTCTCAGTAACTCCCATCAAGACTTGGCCTTTGTGTAATGAATTTGGCGGTTAAGCATCCCTTGACCATATCAGAAACTCTTACATGGCTAAGGTGGGAGTAGCACTGTCTGTACCAGGGAGCCAGTTGTCCCCTGGCAACCTTGGAACATATTTTACATCTGTACCAGGAATAATCAGCTGCCCCCATGTGGTGGTGAATCCCCTCCCCTTCCTCTGGACCATCTTACGATCACAGGGACTCCTGTCAAGGCTTGGCCTCTGAGCAATGAGTCTGGTGATCAGGCGCCCCTTGGTCATACCAGGCACTCTTGCATGGCTGAGCTGGGGAACAAGAATGCCTTGATCCCACCTGGCATAATCAGTCACCCCTTGACAGCTTGGGGACATATCATTGTGGATCATAACTCGGGCAGATTGGTACGGGAGGATCGTACCTGTCTTGCTGAGATTAATGAGAACTCAGCAATTACCGACCGGAGCTGTGGCCAGGATGGAAATTTACTGATGCCTAAAGTCAATCATCTCACAACCCTATAAACAGCGGTACCAAGGGAAACCCTTTGAGCTCTCCTGGACTGCAGTGGGCTGCACCAGTATCTCCCTCTGAGTGGGACGCCTCTCAGAGCTGTAAACTCTTAAGTTTGCATACGGAGGCCTGGCAACAGGACCTGGGCTGATCTCCAGTGCCCTTTGCTCCTTGAGGTTCAACCCTTCGCCCATTGAGACAATCATTTGAAGTGAGTATTTCACTGAATTCGAGGGGAATTTTTGATGGGTATCTTTATCTGTGCATATCAAACTCGCCAGGGATTTTAAGAGGTACCTTTATTAGGCCTATTGTGTGATTGTGTGTGTATCGATACAAATATTGTAGTAAGCTTTATTTAATCACTTTGTAGATGCTAGAGTAACCAATGATTAGTTACTTCTAAATTCTTGTGATTCTCTCCTTACTGTGAACAAACCCTAAATTGCTGCTAAATACATATAATCCTTAGCCATAAACTGTTGACCAAGTCTGAGACTAGGATTGGATCCAGCCACACCTAGGCTCCTCTCTGAGAAGGAGTTTAGAAAGCAAGGGGGTCCATTCCAAACCCCGTGACTCAACGGGAGGGCCTCCTTTACTCCCCCCTTGTATTTCCTTCTATCTCAATCTTTCCCTCTCTCTCCATATATTCCATTCATTTAATAAGTAATAGAGTGAACCTTGCCATCAAACTTTGTTAAATCACCCTTTTATAAATTAAAATCACTATTTGCAAATATCTGTGGTGGTGATTATTCAAGTGATCTAACCGCTCATTCGTGACACCCTGACAGCCTTGGGGCATATCTTATCTGGGTTGTAACTCAGGAGGATCTGTACTAGTGTCACTGGAATTTTTGAGAACTTTAGTAATCACCAACCCGGATTGTGACAATAGGATGGAAGTTTACTGATGCCTAAAGTCAATCATCTCACAACCCTATAAACAGCGGTACCACAGGAGACCCTTTGAGCTCTTCTGGACCACAGCGGGCTGCGCCAGTATCTCCCTCTGAGTGGGACGCCTCTCGGAGCTGCGAACTCTTAACTTTGCATACGGAGGCCTGGCAACAGGACCTGGGCTGATCTCCGGCGCCCTTCACTCCTTGAGGTTCAACCCTTCGCCCGTTGAGATAATCATTTGATGTGAGTATTTCACTGAACTCAAGGGGAATTTTTACTGGGTACCTTTGCATATAGAGGCCTGACAACAGGACCTGGGCTGATCTTTGGCACCTTTCACTCCTTGAGACTCAACCTTCACCCGTTGAGATAATCATTTTATGTATTTCACTGAACTCAAGGGGATTTTTTGACAGGTACCTTTATATATGCATGTTGTGAGTATTTCACTGAAGTCGCAACAAATTACTAGGCCTATTGTGTGTGTGTGCATTGATACAAATATTGTAGTAAACCTCATTTAATCACCTTGTAGATGCTAAATTAACCAATGATTAGTTATTGCTAAATTCTTGTGATTCTCTCTTAACTGTGAACAAACCTTAAACTGCTGCTAGACATGTATAATCCTTAGACATAAACCATTGACCAAGTCTGAGACTAGGATTGGATGCAGCCGCACCTAGGCTCCTCTCTGAGGAGTTTAGAAAGCAAAGGGGTCCATTCCGAACCTTGTGACTCAACGGGAGGGCCCCCTTTTCCTCCGTGTATTTTCTTCTAACTCAATTTCCTTTTTCTTTCTCTTATATATATATATTCCATTCATTTAATAAGTAATAGACTGAACCTTGCCATCGAACTCTGTTAAATCACACTTTTATAGATTTCTATTAAAATCACTATTTGCAAATATCTTTGACAGTGATTCTTTAAGCGACCTAACCACTCATCCATGACACGACTCTAGCATGAAGTATTGTCCCCAAGGATATGAAGGTTCTTCAGTCTAAAATCTCTCAGCAGTCAGCATGACTAGCAACAAATGTTGAAACAAGTAATGTTTAGAGAGTTGTTTTGGTTTTACATATCTGTGATCACCTGTGGGGCCATTGCAGGACCAAGTCTCTTAACTCTCTGCACAGAAGTCACAAGCAGTTACCACTTCCAGAAACTACTAAGCTGGGCTAGATTCAGACTGGAGTTAGCAGTCTAGGAGCTGGAGGACTTCTGGAACATCTAGTAACACTATTTAACCCTTCCTTGTGCTCTATTCCTCCCTTCAGTCTAGATATCTATCCCATATCTAACATCAGTTGGTAGGCAGCTGTCACAGAGGTACACTAAGACTAACCAGAACGAAGGAAAAACTCAAACAACTTTATTGCACAAAACAACCAAAACCGCACAACAGAAACCAATGAGAAACAGGGGTAAACCAAAATCAGTCAACACTCCGATAACATTTAACACATAACAGGTTCGAGGTATCAGGCAGGCAGGGTATTGTTACTGCATGGCAATACACACGACAATGATGATCCAAAGCGCGCACATACTCACTCACAAAGGGGGGAAAACTCTCTCTCCCTCCCGTGGGTACCCAGAGGATGTAATCGCTCACCCCCGGGGGGTTGGGGTGGGTGTGAGGGCTCACTCAAGGATATTCAGAAGAAAATCACTCACCCAAAGGAGGTGAGGGCACTCAATCCCGGGAAGTTTCCTCAGTTCAACAAGATGAACTCAGGCAGCGTCCCAACCCGAGGGGAGAGGTTTCGAATACAGACCCGCTGCTCTGAGAAGACCGCTCAAAAGGGGTCTCCGGCAGCGCCCCATTTATACCCTGGGTCGGATCTGAGCTGTGGTCATAATTGGTCATGATCCAGAAGCTTCTCCGAGCCAAGGCGCCTCATTGGCTGCGGACCCTGCCTGGCGACCGAGAGGCCCCGCTCCTCCTGCTCCGCCTGCTCCGCCTGCCGAAGGGTGTATGGGCCTGGGGGCACGGGAGAGCACAAAAGGCGCGAGAATGAGGCGCTAAAAGCCAGTGATCACCATGTTAAAAGCCCCGATCTTCAGGGTGGGGGGGAGTGTACCTGTCACAGCAGCTCAACCTATTTCTATGTGAAGGTACTATTGCTGAGGAATCTCAATCTCAAATGTTGAGAGTGATGTACCATATGTTCGTTCCCCCCCCCTCCCCCCCCCGCCCCCCCCCCCGGCCCTGTTAAGGAGATCCATATCACAAGAGTCTCCCTTTTGGCTATGTGTGGTGGGTTGACCCCAGCTGGCAGGTAAGACCTCACGCAGTCACTCGCTCACTCCCCTCCCCAGGGGGATGGAGGAGAGAATCAGAAGAGCAAAAGCAAGTAAAAAACTTTGTGGGTCGAAATAAAGAGTATAATAAGTGAAGGGAAAAAAAAGAAAAATAAACAAGTGATGTAAAAGCAGTCACTGACCACCAGTAAACTGATGCCCAATCAGACTCCTAGCAATGGCTACCTTGAAAAACTCCACCCCCCTCTTTTATTGCTAAGCATGATATTATATGGTATGGAATATCTCTTTGATCAACTGGAATATCTCCTCCTCAATAAAAGGAGGTTGTAGTGAGGTGGGGGTCGGTCTCTTCTCCCAAGTAACAAGCGATAGGACGAGAGGAAATGGCCTCAAGTTGCACCAGGGGAGGTTTAGGTTGGATATTAGGAAAAACTTCTTCACCAAAAGGGTTATTAAGCATTGGAACAGGCTGCCCAGGGAAGTGGTTGAGTCTCCATCCCTGGAGGTATTTAAAAGACGGGTAGATGTGGTGCTTAGGGACATGGTTTAGTGGTGGATTTGGCAGTGCTAGGTTGATACAAAGATTCACGGATGCTTCTCCTCACAGTCTGAATCCCCCCCAAGGGAGAAACGGAGTATTCAGAGAGTCCCTGAAATGGAACTCAATAGCAACGAAGTTACTATTAAGCAGGTATTCTTTATTGCGGCGCTGGGCAGCACTGGGGATTCTCCACCATAAGTGCTCCACCGATCTGGTAGACTTTCAGAGATTATATACTATAAAATCCTACATATTCACAGGATTTCTGCGAAATCATTTACATAAACATGAGAATTCCTGGAACTTATTAACATATGCAAATGTCCGATCCGCATGCGCAGTCATCTCCCGTGGTGGTCTTCAGGTGGTCTTTGGGGGTCTTCAGATGAAGGCTCGTAGTCTTCTTCACTCTGTTCGCTGATTGACCTTTGCTTCTGCGCAAACTCAGTCCTAGGATCACGTAAACGGTGTCCTTCAAGGCTGTGGTCATTCTTTTGTGACCTCCTATCTTCCATGTATTTGTTCTCCCAAGGCCCAGTTGTCTGAGATGGGATTATCCCGGAGCCCCCTTATCTTGCAACCATTCTAACTACTCCCTAAATCACAAAGGCCTTTCTTTTGTTTAGTTAAGTGACTAAGATATTTAAATATACTCCTTGCCCCTAGGCTTTCAGGAGGCATTTTGATGCAGTGGCTTTGTCTGTCTTGGCTTTAACCCTTTCATTCCCCCCTTTTCTTTAAACTTTGTAAATTTCTTTACAAAGGTCTTAAGTTTTCATATTTTATCACCTTAGGCAAGGCCCAAACTCTCATAGCCAATTGCTTCAGCTTATACCACAAAAGGCAATTGACAACTGTTAGTATAATAACGAACACCAATAATATCAGGAGTGGGTGGACTAGAACATTCAAAGTTTTCTCTGCAGAGGGTGAGTATCCCAAAAAGATATCCCACCAATGATGGCCGGTATCATCTTTAATTTGACTAGACAGTCCAATAAGTTTGTCCTTAGTTATTATTGGTTCAAGATTTTGTTTAATTTTTCCAGAGATGTTTGCACGACTTATATTTAAGCCAAAACATTGCCACTTGTTCTTCTGTATATGCGAACACATAAAGGGAGTGATTAGGTGATATTCTGCAACTACCGATCAATTAGTCACTAAACACACATGTCTGGCATTAATTTCTACAAACATGTCAAACACATCAGGAGACAGGATCATCCATTTGCAACTGTTAACAGAATGTTCTAATAAGCATGGTTAGACTGTTGTCCACATAAGATACCGTCAGAGGTGGTTTCACAAAGATCTAAATCATATGCTTGTCTCAGGTAGTGGCAAAGGTTTTTCAGGAATTATACTTAATACCTCACCTTGTTCTGCAGCTCGTCTTGCCTCGTAATCAGCCAATTTATTTCCCACTTCCCTGTCAGTGTTACCTCTCTGATGCCCTTTGCAGTGCATAATCGCCACTGCTGACGGAAGTTGTACAGCATCTAAAAGTCGTAAAATTATATCAGCATGTTTTATACCTTTTCCTTGAGTGGTCAAGAGTCCTCGTTCCTTCCAAATTGCTCCATGGGCGTGGACTACACCAAAGGCATAGTTTGACTCGCAGCCCTTCGGCCAGCTCCAACGCTCTCACTAGGGCAATTATTTCAGCTAGTTGTGCAGATGTACCCTTAGGGAGTGACTTTGCTTCCACCAGTCGGTCTGTGGTGGTTCCAGCATATCCTGCCATTCGAACTCCATTCTTTATGAAACTGCTCCCATCAGTATACCACCTTCGGTCGGCTTCCTCCAGCGGCTCCTCCTTCAAGTCTGGTCTGCTTGCATATACAGTTTCAATAGTTTCTATACAATCATGCACGACAGTCTCCATTTCCTGATTATCGCTTATGATTTCTATATCATCTAAAATGGAGGTTACAGTGTGGGAAGTGTGCACAATCATCTTTTGTCCCAAAGTAAATTTTCAAGCTTCTTGGATAATCAAAACAACGGCAGCCACTGCCTGAAGGCATCCCGGCCATCCTTTGCTTACTTCATCCAATTGTTTAAAGTATGCTACAGCTCGTTTATAAGGACCCAGCTTCTGGGCCAGAATTCCCAGAGCCACTCCTTGCCTTTCATAGGAGAACAGCCAGAAAGGTTTCGTTACATCTGGTAGGCCCAAAGCTGGAGCCTTCATTAGCTCCAGTTTCACTTCCTTGAATGCCCTCTTAGCTTCATCAGTCCATATTAATTGTGTCTGGCTATTTTCAACAGTTCATATAGAGGTTTAACCAAAAGTCCATAATTATAGATCCATAATCGGCACCAACCTGTCATTCCCCAAAAGGTTCAAAGCTCTTTTACCGTGGTTGGTTCTGGAGTTCTGCAGATGGCTTCCTTTCGGTCATTCCTGAGCTGTCTTTGTCCCTTAGAAATCACGAATCCCAGGTATATTACTTCCTTCTTCAAGATTTGGGCTTTCTGTAATGAGACTCGGTAACCACTTAATCCCAGAAAATTCAACAAGCTCACAGTCCATTCCTTGCACTCTTCATCCTTTTCTGTGGCTATTAAGATATCATCCATGTATTGCAAAAGAATCCCATTTCCTGGGGGCCTCTCCCAGGTCTCTAATTCCTTAGCTAATTGATTTCCAAAAATGGTAGGGCTGTTTTTAAATCCTTGGGGTAACACTGTCCAGGTCAGTTGGGTTTTTTGTCCTGTATCAGGGTTTTCCCATTCAAAGGCAAATAAATTGCAGTTTTCTGGAGCCAAGGTAAGGCAAAAGAATGCATCCTTTAAATCTAACACAGTAAACCATTCATAGGTTTCCTTTAAACCAGTCAGCAGAGTATATGGGTTTGCCGCTACCGGATACAAATCTTCAACTATTTATTACCCGCAAATCTTGCACCGATTGATAAGTTTTGCCATCAGGCTTTTTGACGGGCAAAATGGGAGTGTTATATTCTGAAGAGCATTCAATTAAGTCCAAATTTTATAAACTCTTCTAAAATACTTTTTACCCCTCGCCTATCTTCCAATTTCAAGGGGTATTGCTTTATCTTAACAGGTCGTGCCCCTTCTTTGAGTTTAACAACAACCAATTCAGCATTTTTAGCCTTTCCAGGTATTCCTGAGGCCCACGCTCCTGGGTATACCTGGTCTTTTATTTCTTGTATAATTTCTTCTTCTCTAATTTGGGGTTCAGTAAGAACCAAGCTTAAAATTCCAATGTGATTTTTGTCTGGTATTTTAAATTCAATTTCCTCATTTCTAAATTTTATTTCGGGATTTAGTTGTTCTAATAGGTCCCTTCCCAGTAATAGTTTAGGAGCCTCAGGCAGGTAGAGAAATCATGAATCCCCACACTCTTCCCAATTCTAAATTTTAATGGTTTCAAGAAAAAAGCTTTTTCAACCTGCCCAGTTGCTCCCACAACATTAACATTTTGTTTACTTATAGGTAACAAGGTTTGATTCAATACAGAGAATGTGGCTAACGCAGCCACTATCTCCTTTCCCAGTTTCCTTCTGTCCTCCCCCTCCCATTCCGATATACTCTCCACGCTTCCTCCAGCAACTTTTCTAAATTCTTTATATCTGGTTCCCTAAGTTTCTGAAGTTTCTTTCTGGTATCATTAGTGGATTGTCCCAGAAACAGAGATACCAACTGCTGTGTGGCAGCTTCTGACTCTGGTTCCATAGTAGTAAATCTTCTCACAGCAGCCCGTAAGTGATCTAAAAACTCCGTGGGCATTTCAGTCTGCCCCTGCTTGATAGCATACAGAGCAGACCAGTTAACTGCCTTTGGGATCGCATGTTCTATTCCAAATTTGATCCAGGTTCGGTATCGTTGCAACAAACGGTACTGAGCTGGACCATTAGGGTCCCAACCCGGGTCCCTGGAGGGCACAGGATCTTCGGCTGTGCCCTGTAAAACTCGTCCCTCAATCTGTGTTTCTACATGAACTCGGGCTGCCTTTAATACAAGCTGCTTCTCAGTTTCAGTCATAGCGTCTAGCATAAGATCCACATCTTTCCAACCCGGGTCCAAATTCTTAGTAATCCACTCAAACCTTTTCGCGATCCCACTTGGGTCCTCCCTGTACCCCTTAACTGCATCCTTCCACTTATCCACATCATCCATCTGGAAAGGCACTTTTCTTCCGCCCTTCTGGGTTTCTCTGTCACCTTCAAACACCTCTGTCCAATACTACATGCTGAACAACATCGCTTCAACTTCCCTAACTCTTTCCGATTTTCCCTTTCCAAAGCCAACACCATGGGATCTTGGGGAGCAAAATTAAAACCACAATCTTTCTGCCGCTCAGGGTGATTTCGGAGGGTGAAAAACATATCCGCATACATAGCTTTGTCCCATTTTCCCTCCCTCCTTAAAAATAACAGGAGTTGCAGCAAGGCATTATACTTCAGAGTCCCATTCACAGGCCACTTTTCTTCATCATCTAATTTATACAATGGCCATCACCGATTACAATACTTAATTAGAGTTTTCTTATTCACATTTCCTCCAGGAGGACCCCCTGTGTCCTTCCAGTGATATAAAATGCAACCTAATGGAGATTTCTTTGGTATCTCTTTACTTTGCTGTGACCCTCCCATTTTATTGGTCCCAGTTCTTTCCTGTATTCCCGCAGTATCTTAACAGTTAGTTCCACGGTCCACACTTTACCACTTAGAGGGTTACAGAATTACTGTTTCACATCCATACAACCTTTTTCTTTTGCTTCGTCCGTCTCCGGCCGTTTCCCTCGCGGGACAACGAAACCACGGATCAGGACTCCTCACTCGCTTCGTACTAAGAGTACGTCTCATTCACACACGCACAGGACAGCATACACACTTTTGACGACAAAACACTCAAATACCAAGTACGTCTCATTCACACATGCGCAGGACAGCATACACACTTTTGACAACAAAACGCTCAAATACCAATACAATGAACAAAAATCCTAAAAGCAAGCGCAGAGCAACTACTTGTCCTTATAACATGCCAAACACAATCCCAAAATCAAATAACCAAGTTCCAAAGCCAAGATCCAATGTACCCAAATGCAAGAGTTCCAAATGAGCACCGAAGTGCCCCCAGATGAGCACCGAAGTGCCCCCAGATGGGCACCGAAGTGCTCCCAGATGGGCACCGAAGTGCCCCCAGTGTATACCTTTAAGGCGCTAGCTGCCCGGTATACTCCACCAAGCAGGAACCACTCACGGCTTACAGGGGTTTCCGACAGATGACTAGTCCCAAACCAAATTTAAGAAAGAATACCTTTTTCCGAAGACGGTCCTTGTCTGCTCCCGCAGCGATCCGATTGAGGCAAGGAGTCCCTCCGGAAATTTTCCGGGGGTACCCTAGGGAGTCCCGTTCTCAACGGGTCCTGCAGCCGAGCAGAGGGGGTCCCATCTGGGGTGCCAAAACTGATACAAAAATTCACGGATGCTTCTCCTCACAGTCTGAATCCCCCCCAAGGGAGAAACGGAGTATTCAGAGAGTCCCTGAAATGAAACTCAATAGCAACAAAGTTACTATTAAGCAGGTATTCTTTATTGCAGCGCTGGGCAGCACTGGGGATTCTCCACCATAAGTGCTCCACCGATCTGGTAGACTTTCAGAGATTATATACTATAAAATCCTACATATTCACAGGATTTCTGCGAAATCATTTACATAAACATGAGAATTCCTGGAACTTATTGACATATGCAAATGTCCGATCCGCATGCGCAGTCGTCTCCCGTGGTGGTCTTCAGGTGGTCTTTGGGGGTCTTCAGATGAAGGCTCGTAGTCTTCTTCACTCTGTTCGCTGATTGACCTTTGCTTCTGCGCAAACTCAGTCCTAGGATCACGTAAACGGTGTCCTTCAAGGCTGTGGTCATTCTTTTGTGACCTCCTATCTTCCATGTATTTGTTCTCCCAAGGCCCAGTTGTCTGAGATGGGATTATCCCGGAGCCCCCTTATCTTACAACGATTCTAACTACTCCCTAAATCACAAAGGCCTTTCTTTTGTTTAGTTAAGTGACTAAGATATTTAAATATACTCCTTGCCCCTAGGCTTTCAGGAGGCATTTTGATGCAGTGGCTTTGTCTATCTTGGCTTTAACCCTTTCAAGGTTAACGGTTGGACTTGATGATCTTAAGGGTCTTTTCCAACCTAAATGTTCTATGATGCTATAATTTGAGTCAGCTGTCCTGGCTGAATCCCTTGGAGAACGGGGAGAAAGCACAGTCTCCATTTGTAATTTTAAGAGTATTTTTAAACAGGCAAAACAGATAAAACATAACCATATTTCTTACCCAAGTAAAAAAACCAAAGCTCTTCAGAAAAAGTTTGCAAAATGAAGGAGAAAGAACATGAATATTTATAGCCTGACTGATATTACTGACATTTAATAGAACAGAATTCAAACCAGTAAGAGCAGATGACTTTCTAACAGCTTTAAGCAAAGCAACTCCCTAACAATACTGTACTCCAACTGTATGTCAAAAAGTGTCAAAATGCTTGTTCATTTTTCCAAGTATATCAGTTTACGTAAAGCTTGCTTCTCCTAGATTCTTCGCTCACCACAATGATACCACTATCATTACTGAGCTTGCATTCATGCATGAAAGGAAAAAAAATCCACTTGAATGCAGTCCAAGCCCAGTTTAACTGACTACCTGAATTCACTTTGTTTCCAGGCTCCATCTGTCATCCAGAATTGCTATCTGTGAGCAAATATTCAGGCTAAGCTAGGAAGACAGCACAAAGTGCTAGGCAGTCATGCAAAGTTTCGTAGTGCAGTTTCATTTCTAATACTATCATCTAGGTGAAGTAGCAAAGAAATACCCTAAATAATACAGAAGTTTCTGTTGATATTCTGTTCTGTTCACCCAGGAAACTACAGATCTGTTAGTCTAACCCCAGTACCTGGAAAAATTATGGAGATCATCATCCTGGGTGCTATTGAAAGGCATTTAAAGGACAGTGCAATCATCAGGCACAGTAAACATGGGTTCATGAAGGGAAAGTCCTGTCTAACTAATTTAATGTCCTTCTATGATAAGGTCACCCACCTAGTGGATGAAGGGAAGGCGGTGGATGTGGTTTTTCTGGATTTCAGTAAGGTTTTTGATGCTGTCCCTCAACAGCATGCTTCTGGACAAGTTGCCCAACTGTGGAATGAGCGGGTTCACAGTGTGCTGGGTGAAGAACTGGCTGAACGGCAGGGCTCAAAGGGTTGTAGTGAATGGGGCTACATCTGGCTGGCGACCAGTCACCAGTGACGTTCCTCAGGGTTCAATGCTAGGGCCAGTTCTGTTCAATATTTTTATCAACGATCTGGATGCAGGAGTTGAATGCACCATTAGCAAGTTTGCTGATGATACTAAACTTGGAGGTGCTGTTGACTCCCTTGAGGGACAAGAGGCCTTGCAGAGGGATCTAGATAGATTGGAGCATTGGGCTATGATTAATGGGATGAAATTTAACAAGTCCAAATGTCGGATTCTGCACCTGGGATGGAGTAATGCCAGGCACAAGTATAAAGTGGGGGAGGAGTGGCTGGAGAGCAGCCCTGCAGAAAAAGGGATCTGGGGGTGCTGGCTGACAGCCGGCTCAATAGGAGTCAGCAGTGTGCCCTGGCAGCCAAGAGGGCAAACCGCATTCTGGGGTGCATCAAACACAGTATAACCAGCTGGTCAAAAAAGGTGATTATCCCACTGTATTTAGCATTGGTGCAGCCTCACCTTGAGTACTGTGTGCAGTTCTGGGCCCCACAATTTAAAAAGGATCTTAAGGACCTTGAATGCATCCAGAGGAGGGCAACAAAGCTGGTGAAAGGGCTGGAAGGCATGTCCTATGAGGAGCAGCTAAGGGCTCTGGGCTTGTCTAGTTTGGAGAAAAGGAGGCTGCGGGGCGACCTCGTTGCTCTCTACAGCTTCCTGAGGAGGGGAAGTGGAGAGGGAGGTGCTGATCTCTTCTCCCTGGTATCCAGTGATAGGACGTGTGGGAATGGTTCAAAGCTGCATCAGGGGAGGTTCAGACTGGACATTAGGAAGCATTTCTTTACCGAGAGGGTGGTCAAACACTGGAACAGGCTTCCTAGACAGGTGGTCGATGCCCCATGCCTGTCAGTGTTTAAGAGGCATTTGGACAATGCCCTTAATAACATGCTTTAACTTTTGGTCAGCCCTGAAGTGGTCAGGCAGTTGGACTGGATGGTCGTTGTAGGTCCCTTCCAACTGTAGCTTTTCTATTCTGTTCTGTTCTATTCTATTCTATTCTATTCTATTCTATTCTATTCTATTCTATTCTATTCTATTCTATTCTATTCTATTCTATTCTATGTGTTCTGAGCTGTCTGGATTGAAGAAGTCAATATGAGTGTGCTACCCTGCATACTGATAATGGTTCTTCATTTCAGCTGCAGCAGAATAGAGTCTACTTATTAAGCAATCATTTGTCCTTTAAATTTGACACAATCTAGACAGCTTAACAATTACTATAACCTTCCTAGTTCATATTTCCCACACATAACACTTATAAAAAGTTCTCACTGAAACACCCTGTTATAATAATATAACAGCATTGGAATAAGACAAATATTTACCAATGTACTGTTTTATATAATGAAAAAACCATAGAAAACAAAATTATATTAATCACCAATATTCATTTATTTTGCTATGGGAGATTTCTTATTGTAAATGTTTTGGCTGGGATGGAGATTATTTTCTTCGTAGTAGCTTGCAAGGTGCTATGTTTTGGATTTCTGATGAAAACAGCATTGATAACACAGGGATGTTTTTGTTATTGCTGAGCAGTGTTTACACAGCATCAAGGCCTTTTCTGTTTCTCACTCTGCCCTTGCCAGCAAGTAGGCTGGGGGTGCACAAGAAGTTGGGAGGGGACACAGCTGGGACAGCTGACCCCAACTGACCAAAGGGATATTCCATACCTTATGACGTCCTGCTTAGCAATAAAAGCTGCAGGGAAGAAGGAGGAAGGAGAGATGATCAGAGTTATGGCGTTTGTCTTCCCGAGGAACCATTATAGGTAATGGAGCCCTGCTTTCCTGGAAATGCCTAAACATCTGCCTGCCAATGGGAAGTAGTGGATGAATTCCTTATTTTGCTTTTCTTGTGCACATGGTTTTTGCTTTACCTATTAAGCTGTTTTTATCTCATCCCACTGCGGGGAGAGTGAGCAAGTGGCTGTGTGGTGCTTAGCTGCCTACCAGGGTTAACCCACAACATTTATGTTTTTTTTTTATTTAATCTAATCTGTATGTACTCTAATTTAGCCCTTTTATGCATTCATCCACACTGCTTTTTTCTCCATTTCATTAGCTTTAGAACGTGCTTGTCATATGCACAAGAAAAGAACACAATTTAAGTGCTTGCAAATCAAATTTCACCTGAGCCCATAACTATACATACAATTTTCCATTAAAATAAAATCTATTTCCGCTTAAGCTAATCACTTGTACTTTGCGCTGAATGCATGCAGAAACAGCAAAAGAAGAAATGGCAAGACACTGATTTGTTCCCATAGATACAAAACAGAGAAGTAAACAAAATACTTCAGATATGGGCAAAGACATTCCCTGTCTTTTAGTCTACTTCTAGTGACTTTAACATCTTTGACAGAAAGGGCTTCTCTCGTCCACAGTAAAATTTCTGTTCTAAATGGGGGGGGGGGGGAACAAAAAGAGAAATTTTGAGAAGACAAAATATGCCTAAGTTTGGGGAAGTAAACAGATGTGTGAAATCCAGGCTGAAGTCTATACTCTGCTCAAGTAGAATGGAAAACTTGAACTTTATATTTATCACTTTCCAAAACAGAATCTCACAACTTTTAGTTTTTTGTCTATTCCACAGCAAATATTTCTTAATGAAACTTTTAAACAGTTATTGGCACCTAAACCTGAAAACAGTTTCATACATTCCACATGAATGCTCTAATCAATGACTATTAGTTAGTTCAGCACCCTTTCTTTTTCCCCACAAAACCTTTGAAAGATCTTGGGTTCATCCCACTATTAAAAAGGAACAGTTCTGAGGTTTCAAAAAACATTTCCTGCCCAACTCCAGTTGATAATCTCCTCCATTATTGGTTCCATTGTCTTCCAATACCAATAGACAAGACAGCTACTGATCCAACGCCAAACTCATAAAGCCAGGCTCCCAAGGAACATCAAGAAATACAGGATGAAATCTAGGTTCCGCTGAGTTGGCAGTACTAGAGTTTCACACTTGATCAATATCAGGCAAAACTTAGTATTAAGACTGTTATTTTTCCTGTATATGCACGACTAACAAAGAGCAGTTGTCACAGCGATTTCCATACTTCCTGAGGAAACATCTTTTGGGAGCTTGTGGTGGCTTGCTGCTGCTGGTGAGGGTTCATTTCTGGAAACTTTTGCTTCTGTCAGCTTTAACAGCCAGCTTCTGTTGGCTGTTTCTTGATTAGCCTACAGCTATTATCTTCAACTGACTGCTGATCAGGGAATGTCAGGCACCAACCTATTCAACTGGTGCTTGGGGGAGCTGCTATACAACTGGTAGGCAGGAGCACAGCTCCCAGGGGCAGCTAGCAGAGATGTAGAAGCTTTGTATCAAGGCACTGTTGGGGTTGGCGGGGGGAACCCCAGATGCTTTCTGGGAAATCAGCATACTGGGGTGCCTCTCTGAAGTGTCTGTACACTAATACACACAGTATGTGGAATAAACAAGAGGAGTTAGAGATCTGTGGGCAGCTGCAGGGCTATGATCTTGTTGGGATCATGGAGACATGGTGGGATGGCTCCCATGACTGGAGTGCTGCATGGAGGGATACAGGTTCTTCAGTAAGGACAGGCTGGGGAGACAAGGGAGGGGGAGTTGCCCTTTATGTGAGAGAGCAGCTGGAATGCAAGGAACTCTGCCTGGGGATGAATGAGGAGCCTTACCCAATCCTTATGGGTAAGGATTAAAGAGCAGGCCAGTATGGGTGCCTGGCTGGGAAAAGAGGTGAAAAAAACAAGTTGTCAGCTGTGATAGAAATGGCAATATTATGGTCCTCCAGATGAGTAAGAAGTAGATACTGATGGTTTAGGTTAGATCCTCAGGAACATTTGGTCTGTCTGCTTTACAGCACAACTGCCTCTTATCTTTTTTTAGTTGGGCTTGAAGGAGGGTCTGGAGGAATGGGTGGTTCATTGGAAGGGGGACCTGGACCAGTGGGAAAGAGGGAGGGAAATGCATCATTTCATACCTTGTGTGAGATAGCTGAAGTAGGAGCAGAGAAGATGGAACCCTCACCCATGAGTCCCCTGCAGTGTGATGGGATGATAGTCTTCATATGCTGTTAGCATAATCCTTTATCTGGCTTATTGCTTTTATTTTATCTGCTCCTAGTTTTATAAAGCTGACAGTCACTGTTGTTTTATGAATGGAAACAGCCTAGCAAACAAATTCTAATTCTTAGTATCTCTATTTGCTGTTTATCTCTCCCCTGCAGTTAGGTTGTTCATAACGTCTCCTTGATAAATTAAGATACTGAGTGGCTTCAGGATCACCTTGTTTCATGGCAATGTTTTTGTGATGAAGAGAAAAAGCCCTTCATCACAAAACATGCCATGAAACAAGGTGATCCTGAAGCCACTCAGTATTTAATTTATCAAGGGAGTTATGAAACAACTGCAGGGGGAGGGGGAAGGAAGGAAGGAAGGAAAGAAAGAAGGAAAGAAAGAAGGAAAGAAGGAAGGAAGGAAGGAAGGAAGGAAGGAAGGAAGGAAAGAAAGAAAGAAAGAAAGAAAGAAAGAAGGAAGGAAGGAAGGAAGGAAGGAAGGAAGGAAGGAAGGAAGGAAGGAAGGAAGGAAGGAAAGAAAGAAAGAAAGAAAGAAAGAAAGAAAGAAAGAAAGAAAGAAAGAAAGAAAGAAAGAAAGAAAGAAAGAAAGAAAGAAAGAAAGAAAGAAAGAAAGAAAGAAGGAAGGAAGGAAGGAAGGAAGGAAAGAAAGAAAGAAAGAAAGAAAGAAAGAAAGAAAGAAAGAAAGAAAGAAAGAAAGAAAGAAAGAAAGAAGGAAGGAAAGAAGGAAAGAAAGAAAGAAGGAAGGAAGGAAGGAAAGAAAGAAAGAAAGAAAGAAAAAGAAAGAAAGAAAGAAAGAAAAAGAAAGAAAGAAAGGAAGGAAGGAAGGTTGAGAGAGCTGGGACTGTTCAGTCTAGAGAAGCAAAAGCTCAGGGGCCATCCTGAACTGCTCTTCCCCTGCATCCTATAATGTGTCCCATATCCCAGGCAGCAACCCCCCTTAGTCAGAAAGGTGATCCAGAGAGCTGCTCCTGATGACTTATTATGATGGGTTTCATGCCAGTAGAACAAAAGCTACTGTTGTCCTGACTCAGCTGAGTAGGTGTCAAAGATTTAGTATTTTGCTGCCCACAAATTGCAAGTCTAATTTAAGAGAAGTTACTTTATTCCAAGTTATGGTAAGGATACTTCTTTATTTTATTTACACTTATGCTGATGCTTCTTTACCTTTTCTTGATATTACTGGAGTGGCAATAAGTGGTTTTGAGGTATCTGAGTATTTGGGTCCAAAGTTCCTCTCATCTGCATGGGTTTTAAAGGAATTGTCAAGAGGGGAGGGGAAGCAAATTGGTCCCCCTCAGACTGATTTAAAAGTACTCTTTAAAGAGTTATACCACATTAACTAAATTGATTCAGAAACTGATGCTGTTAAATCAGTGCATTTTCTATAAGAAAAACAGGCCCAAATGCCAATTTATACTTTTTTGGCAATGTATTGGAGCCTTAAAGCAGTTGTAATTAAGTCCCTTTTGTATAGTTAGGGTATTTGTAAAAAAGGGGCCTTGAAGCAAAGCAAAATCAGATTTTTAAAGTTTTACTTGACTGTTTATTACACTGGAACACTCTATTGATTGCTGCTTGGTTCCTTTTGCTCCAAATCTTGCAAAGATGTTCATGTGAGTGAAAGAACAGGTTTATAGGGATTTTTCATTCCCTTTGTATGATGCAAATAATTGCATAAAGTGCCGGGTTCCCACATAGATAGTTCATCAGCAGTGGGATGAGCTTGTACATAGGTGGATTTTGATTTTTATACTGAAGAAGGTGAGATGAAAAGGACAAGGGGATAAATAAGTAAAATGTCCACCTACATGTCTGTACCTATTGTCAGTTGGTAGCAGGCAGCTTGGGGGAGAGAGGCACTTCTCTACCTGCTTCTTGCTCTCTTTTGCCTGTCCTGCAAGGAAATGATGCACATCTGTCATGGTTTAACCCAGCAGGTAGCTAAACACCACACAGCTGTTTGCTCACTCCCCCCACCCAGTGGGATGGGGGAGAGAATCAGAAAAAAAAGGTAAAACTTGTGGGTTGAGATAAAGACAGTTTAATAGGACAGAAAAGGAAGGGAAAATAATAATAATGATAAAAGAATATACAAAACAAGTGATGCACAATGCAATTGCTCACCACCCACTGACCGATGCCCAGCCAGTTCCCAAGCAGCAGCCCTGGCCAACTCCCCCCAGTTTTTGTTCAGCATGACATCACATAGTATGGAATATCCCTTTGGCCAGTTTGGATCAGCTGTCCTGGTTGTGTCCCCTCCCAGCTTCTTGTGCACCCCCAGCCTCCTCGCTGGCAGGGCAGTATGAGAAGCTGAAAAGTTCTTGACTTAGTGTAAGCACTGCTCAGCAACACCAGTGTGTTATATAAACATTATTCTCATCCTAAATGCAAAACACAGTACTATACCAGCTACTAGGAAGAAAATTGACTCTATCCCAGCCAAAACCAGGACAATCAAGAAACACTTTTTCACTGCGAAGGTGACTGAGCACTGGAACAGGTTGCCCAGAGAGGTTGTGGAGTCTCCCTCCTTGGAGATATTCAAAAGCTGTCTGGACATGGTCCTGAGCAACCAGCTCTAGGTAGCCCTGCTTGAGCAGAGAGTTTGGACCAGATGACCTCCAGAGGTCCCTTCCAACCTCAACAATTCTGTGACTACCTAACAGGAGCATATGTCTATGAATCCAGCAATATGGGAAAGTGCTGGGGATGTGCAGGCCTTGAATTGTGTTATTTTATTCCTCAGTCTTAATCATTTGAGAATTTTGTGCTTCAAACTCCCAGCAAAGTGCTTCCTTCAGCTGAGCATCACGAAGTAGCCTAGTTTAGAAGCCAACGGGCTTCAGCCTGGGAGCGGGGGATGGGGGATGGTGACTGATTGAAATGTTATTGTAGTGCAAGTCCTTTGGGCTGCTGTGCTAAAAAGTATTGAGATCCTGGAGATCAAATGGCTGATGAGATGAATGCTTTCTCTTCTTGTTTGAAAGTGTGTGTGTGGAGGCAGGGGGAGATATTCAGAGCAGTAAGTGTTTGCACTGCAGAAGAGAAAGATGCCACTAGAGACCTAAGGGTGCTTTCTTTTTCACCATTAACTTATTAGCTTGGCGTGTCTTAGTGTTGATGCTGGTGTTGCCAGCTTGCATTACAGGACCAACTAGTACCCCAGTTTGCATGGTACAGTATGAAAACAGAACAATAAAGCAGTACCAGTTCCTCCACCGCCACCACCATTTCAGTGAGCTAACTTATTAGTGCCAAATTATTTTCAAATTAAATTGGAAAACAAAACATTGTTCTCCAGCAGCACACTCTGCTAGAAGCAAACTGATCTGGCTGAAAATGAACCTTGTATGTGTGTATATGTGTGTGCACACACACATGCGCACGTACTCTTCAGCTGGATTTAGATTATGGCTGGATGAAAGCTAGTGTAAGGCTGGATAAGGATCACAGGGCAGGGGAGAAGGGCTGAGATGTCAAGACCACCCCTTTTCACACCAGCCTGCACTCAGATCTATTACAAGCCTGCAAGAAAGGTGAAGTACTAAGTTCATCAGCCCCAATTTACAGGGAATGAGTTAATAACAACATTGTGGGTAACAGTTTACAAATATTTTGCCTTGTTCAGGTGAATTCAGAGCCTCTGAGCACCAATAGGTTGTGGGAATAAATGAGATTGTGTTTTACTTTGATGAGATGCAGCTGTGCCCTTGAGGCTTGTTACAAACAGGTTTGAAGGGATGCAGCTGTGGCCTTGAGGCTTGTTACAAACAAGTCTGTGAAACTCAGAGGCAGAAAAATAAGGATGAGATTGGATACATCCCTGAAGGAGGAATTCGCATGCACCAACTTGAAGAACTAATAAGTAATGCTGAAGAGACGCGTGGACGCAAGACAGTAACCAATGAAATAAGTTTTGCTTGCTCGTGAACACTAGATCATATTATAAAAGGGATAGATTGTAAAAATAAAGGGTCTTCGCTTGTCTTCGCCTAAACTCATATGTGGAGTCCGTGTTTAATTGCCACAATTGGTCTCCTTACATAGTTCCATGCTTTACAAAAAGTGGTGACTAAGTGATTTATGTGGTATCACAGAAGATGCTTGCATTAGAACTAGGAATAAAACCTAACCTACACTGTAAGCCGCTGTCCTCTCTTTGCAAGATGATATGTATTAATGAAAATACCAGAATAAAGGGAAGAAAAATCCCCCCCACAAAATATTTGATATGGTTGGGAAAAGGTATAACAAAGAGGAAATAATTTCAGAACCCTTCAATTCCATTTTTTTTTTTTGTTGTTCTGAAAAGAATTATTACATAATAGGTCTTCATGAAAATGTTAAAATATATTCATTTCTTGCATTTTGTATTGCTAAAAATGGATTAAATAAATGTAAACAAAATCAGGTTGTGACATTTCAGGTTAAGCTAGTTCATTTCTCATTGCCTCATTAAATGTAACAGGTTGCTTGCTAGCAGCTTCCTTTAGGAAAAAAAAATAACATCAGTCCATTCACGTTTTGTAAAAACACATTGAATACAGTTTAGCCAAAGTTTTGGGATCCCATTTCCCAAAGTCGAGAACTTTAACTAATAAATACGTAGTGTCTCCTTTAGCTGAACATCGACCAGCTGCAGGGTTTGGTTGTTGGTTTTGTTTGTTTTTTCTTTCTGTAATAGAAGTTGACTTTTTGTTTCTATCCAATCTTTGATGATCCCAGTTTTTGCACATGAATATGCAAAATCAGCTGATAATTTTAAATATCATCTACTTCCAGGGCTGATTTTTTCACTGCCCCATGTATAGCATGCTGTTCTGCACTGGGGCTGGGGGTGGGGTGAGTTGAGAGAGAGAGAAACGGTACAAGGTTCTTTCTGGATCTCAATAAGAAAGGCACAACAGCAATTGTTTTAATAAAATAGCATTTTTAATAACAGAATAAGAAGAGGAATATAGATAATGAGTAAATCTTACAACCTTTCAGATGCTGGTAACCCTGTGTTTGTGCAGCATTGGATGGAGCTTGGATTTAATGGCCTTGACTTGCACAAAACAAGGTTTCAGGACTGACACTTAAATCCCCATAGAACACTTCTTACCTCTTGCATGCTATGAGCATGCAGCTCTCTAGAGCCAGAGGTTCCCTCTTGCTTGAGCCTAGAAGAGGAAGGAGCCTGTATTGTGCCAGATGGAGGAGTGTTGAGGTGGAGAGAAGGAAGCAGTGAAGGGCCTGCAATCCTCTGTTGCTGTGACAATGGCATGGTGCCAACAGAGTGACTAGGAGAGAGGACAGTCCCTGCAGTGCTGCTCAGAGAGGGTGTAGGCATCTAGGAGGAATGGAGGTAGGAGGAAGACTCTGGCTCAAGTGATGAAAAGGCAGACCCTTGAGATAAGAGAGGAGGGGAGATAGATAAACGGTCTCTGGGTATTAATGGGTGCAGAGCCCTTCTTGCTTGTCAGCTCTGACCAGAAAGATCTTCTAGCTTTATCCTTAGCTATTGTTGTTACTTTAATAAATTGAGGATAAGTGTTTGGCTTGAAACAACTCTTGCCTTTTGACGTGTAGGCAGGTAAATGAAGCCAGGAACGATCCTTTCTCCTGCCAGTTTGCTTCTTTCTCTTCATTAAGGATACTGTAAGTACTCAGTTCAATATAGCTGCTGCTGTTAGCAAAAAGCAACCCAAGCACTTCCTCAACTAGAAATGTAGGATTGATTACATTAGTCTGTACACTGGTCCTGAACCAAATCAGCTCTTGGACAGATTAGTGCCGTTGCCTCAGAGTGGAAAATGCCAATTTTAATATAGAGTTTGTCTTGGGTAGATGACTTTGTACAGAGCACAGATGCATGGAATTGGGTCACAGCTAGGTCTGTACCTGAGGAAGGAGGTTAAATGAAGGCTTACTTGCAATGAAATCTCCTATACCAAGCTGCATATAACCAAATGGGACACCCTAGGGAGCTGTGTTCTCTTTAGATTTTAGTTTAGCTCTGACATGATGTAATTTATGGAGGACTCAAACATGTTTTCAGTCTTGGCCCAAATTGCTCTGCTGTTTCAGGGTGAAGGCAGGATACCATAACAACACTACCACCAACCATTTTAAGATGGAACAAGCCTACTATTAAATTTCTAGTTTGAAACTGTAGGGAAAGGACTGGAAGCAGAGCATGTGATGTCTACTGAAGGGGCAGGGTGCCTCTATGCAGCTTCTTTGGGACCTTTTGTGCACTTTTGCACAGCCTCCAAAAGACAGCAGTCCTCAATGGGATGTCCAGGCCCTCTGCTCAACTGTCCCAGCGTCAGTGATGGTGGAGATGTTAAGGTATTTTGCTGTGGTTCTAGAAGCAAGAGTTCTAGCTCTGCTTTGCACTTGCATTGTGATGCTCATCACCAGCTGTCAGTTGAGCAGGTGAGTCAAAAGTGGTGGAAAGGATGCCAGCCTTAGTTAGCCATGTTGACCAATGGACTGCCTAGATGTGACTGTGACTCTCAGCTCTGGTGGGATGAATGAATAAGTTGCTTTTCCATGCTTCATATCTCCAAGAGTTGAGTCTCATAGTTGCATTTTTGAGTGAGACCGTATGTTCACTGTAACCTTCAATTAATGAACTCTGTTGCTGGCAAGTAGCTACTTGTAGCAAGGACAGGGTTTTGCTCGGAGCTGGAATGAACAGTGTGGTTTGAAGGGGTGCACCAGGAGGGTGAGAGCACTGCTGATCTGTGATCTATCCTTAGAGTCAGTCCTCAGTTGGCGAGGAGCACAGCGGAGGCAAGGGTAAGTCCTGTGGCTCAGCGCTAGATTGGGGCAGGTTCTCGGAGCCCGGGAAACCCGAGGGTGAGCAGAGGGACCCGTCAGGAGCCGGCAGCTCTCGTGAGCGAGGCTGACGCGTGGCTGATGCGGCGTGGGCATTTCCAGGACCAACAGCGGGAGATTTAAACGGCCCTTAGGGAGTGCAAGTGACCAGGAGCGCGGCGACCAGGACAGGCAAACAGGGCATGGCGCGTCAGTTTGTGCGGCAGTTCGCACAGGCAGGGCTCTGCAACCCCCTTGTAGGTCTACAGCCCAGGGAAGTGCTCTAGGCCTCTGGCAAAATGGTGGGCACTCACCTCAGGGCCAAAACCACTGTTCCTACAGAGAAAGCCCCTGAGACATCTGACGCATCCACCCAGACGGATCTGGTAAGAAAGGAAACATCAGTACAGGCAGTAGGTTGCAGCAAGTGCCCAAACCCTTCTCCTGATGAAGAGGTAAGTACCTGCATAAGGTGCGCACAGGTCAATGATCTGTTGCATCAGGTGGCCGAACTGCAGAAAACAGTTAAAAGGCTGCGCAGTATTAGAGGATCTGAGACAGAGATAGATAGGTGGTTTCAGAGCCATGTTCCTGTGGCAGACACCACTGAGAATGAGACACACTGAACCCTGGTGACTCACAAAAGCAGGACTCCACATCAACCTGCACCCCCCACCATCAAAATCAAAAACAGATATGAAGCCTTAACAGCTGAGGACACCCATGAGCAAGGTCTGCAAAGCCCCCTGCAAGGGGAAACTGTACCAGCAACACACAGTGGACACCGTAAAAAGAAACGACGAGTAGTCATAGTGGGTGACTCTCTGTTGAAGGGTACTGAGGCACCCATCTGCCAACCTGACAGGGAGTCACGAGAGGTATGCTGCCTTCCAGGAGCTAAGGTTTGAGACGTGGCCAAGAGGGTGCCACAACTCATCAAGAAAACGGACTACTATCCGTTGTTACTATTTCATGTAGGCACGACCGACACTGAAAGCCGAAACCTGGGTAAAATCAAGGAAGACTTTCAAGCCCTGGGGGTGCAAGTGAAAAACATTGGTGCCCAGGTTATCTTTTCCTCCATCTTGCCAGTTCGAGGGAAGGGTGTAGCCAGAAATAGGCACATAATGCATATCAACTCCTGGCTACGTGGCTGGCGCTGTTGTGAGGGTTTTGGCTTTTATGACAATGAGGCATTCTTCGATGACTATAACATGCTAGGGAGGGACGGAATCCACCTGTCTAGGAGGGGCAAGGGAATCTTCAGCAACAGGCTGGCTAACTTGGTGAGGCGGGCTTTAAACTGAAGGACTTGGGGGGTGGGGTCCAAAACAGAAATGCTCATGCCACCACATCCAACTGGGGAGTAAGTAAGTCAGGCCAACCAGAGCGGTGACGGGTGTTCCTTAGCTGTCTCCCAAGATGTGTACCAGAAGAGCAACCACCTCAAATGTATGTATACAGATGCACACAGTCTGAGAAACAAACAGGAGGAACTGGAGCTCCGTGCCCAGTCAGAAGGTTATGATATCACAGGAGTAACTGAGACATGGTGGGACAACTCACACGACTGGGGAATCGCGATGGACGGTTATAGGCTGTTTCGCAAAGACAGGCAGGGAAGAAGAGGTGGAGGAGTCGCACGCTATATTAAGGAAAACCTCGAATGTATCGAAGTCAACTATGGTGATTGTGAGTGCTCTATTGAATGCCTCTGGGTTAAAATCAGAGGGGTCGTCTCCAAGCAGGACCTCACAGTGGGGCATCTGCTACCGACCTCCAAACCACGATGATAAAGCCGATGAAGCAATATTTGGGACACTAAGGCAAGCTTCTGGTCAACAGAACCTGGTTCTCATGGGTGACTTCAACTACCCAGACATTTGCTGGAAGAACAATACAGCAGCTCGCATGTCGTCCATCAAGTTCCTGGAATGTGTAGAGGACTGTTTCCTCTTACAAATGTTAGATGTGCTAACCAGGAAGGAGGCACTACTGGACCTGCTATTCACAAACCAAGAAAACCTGCTTTGTAATATCTCGGTCAGTAACAACCTTGGCTGCAGTGATCACAATATTGTGGAGTTCGGGATCTGGCTGAGCATGGTGAAGGTTAGCACCAAGACAAGGGTTCTAGATTTTAGAAGAGCAAACTTCAGCTCGCTCAGAGCTCAGTTGGGAGGGATTCTGTGGGAAGCTTCCATGGAGGATAAAGGAGCCAGCAAGTGCTGGGAGTTCTTCAAGAATGCTCTCTTGGAAGCACAAAACCAGTTTATCCCCTATAAAAGAAAGGGAAGTAAGCAGAGCAAGAGGCCCCCTTGGCTCAACCACGAGCTCCTGGGTCTGCTTAAAACCAAGAGAGATGCGTACCAGAGATGGAGAAGTGGAAGATTGTCCACTGAGAACTACAAGGGCATTGCCAGAGTGTGCAGAGATGCAGTTAGAAAGGCAAAAGCTCAGCTTGAATTGGAACTGGCCAGAGATGTCAAAAATAACAAGAAAGGGTTCTTCAGGTATGATGTAATTTGCAAGCGGAAACAGAAGGAAAACATAGGCCCACTGTTAAACAGTAGAGGTGAATCAGTCACCAACAATGCTGAAAAGGCAGAGGTTCTCAACACTTTCTTCACCTCTGTCTTTACCAACACTGTTGGGTCCCAGGCGTTGGGAACGAAAATCCAGGATGATCCAAACATAGACCCACCATCAGTGAAGAAGGAGTTAGTATGTGAATTATTACAGGAGCTTGACCCCTACAAATTGATGGGCCCTGACGCCATCCACCCGAGGGTGTTGAGAGAGCTGGCTGATGTCATTGCGGGGCCACTCTCCATAATCTTCGAGAAGTCATGGAGATCGGGGGATGTCCCAGAGGACTGGAGGAAGGCGAATGTTACCCCTGTCTACAAGAAGGGCTCAAGGGTGGATCCGGGCAATTATAGGCCCATCAGTCTTACTTCAGTCCCCGGGAAAGTTATGGAACGGATCCTCCTGGGGGCCATCACGAGTCAAATGAAGCACGTGATTGGGAAAAGCCAACACGGCTTCACAAAAGGCAGATCGTGCCTGACAAATCTGGTGGCCTTCTATGATAAAGTGACCTGCTCGGTTGACATGGGGCGAGTGGTCGACGTCATCTACCTGGACTTCTCCAAGGCTTTCGATATGGTTCCCCACGGCCTCCTCCTGGAGAAATTGATGCGTTATGGCCTGGACAAGTGGTCTGTGCAGTGGGTGAGGAATTGGCTGGTGGGCCAAAGGGTGGTGGTAAATAGGTCTTTTTCAAACTGGCAACCCGTCACAAGTGGGGTCCCCCAGGGATCGATATTGGGCCCAACGTTATTCAATATCTTCATAAGTGATCTGGATAACGGGATCAAGTGTAGCCTGATGAAGTTTGCAGATGACACCAAACTGAGTGGGGAAGTAGACACTCTGGAAGGGAGAGCCACCCTGCAGGAAGATCTGGATAGGCTGGAAGAGTGGGCTAACATGAACCTTATGAAGTTTAACAAGGACAAGTGTAAGGTCTTGCACCTGGGAAAACATAATCCAGGAGTGCAGCATAGGCTGGGATCCACCTGGCTAGAGAGCAGCTCTGTGGACAGGGACCTGGGGGTCCTGGTGGACAGGAAGCTCAATATGAGTGAACAGCGTGCTGCTGCAGCCAAGAAGGCCAATAGGATGCTGGGTTGCATCAAAAAGGGCATCACCAGCAGAGATACAGAAGTCATTATCCCACTCTACTCGGCGCTTGTCAGGCCACACCTGGAATACTGTGTACAGTTCTGGTCCCTGTTATACAAAAAAAGATGTGGACAGGCTGGAGGGGGTCCAGAGAAGGGCCACCAAGATGATCAAGGGTCTGGGAAGCCTGCCGTATGAGGATAGGCTGAGAGAACTGGGCTTGTTCAGCCTTGAGAAAAGGAGGCTTAGAGGTGCTCTCATCACCATGTACCAGTACTTAAAGGGGAGCTACAAAGAAGATGGAGACTCCCTTTTTACAAGGAGTCCCATGGTGAGGACAAGGGGTGACTGGTACAAGTTACTCCCAGGGAGATTCCAATTGGACACGAGAGGTAAATTTTTCACAATGAGAACAGTCAATCATTGGAATAATCTCCCCAGGGAAGTGGTTGACTCCGCTACGCTGAACACATTTAAGACTCAGCTGGACATGGTGCTGGGCCATCTCGTCTAGACTGTGCTCGAAAGGTTGGACCAGATGATCCTCGAGGTCCCTTCCAACCTGGTATTCTATGATTCTGTGATTCTAGAGAGCATCACACAGAGCCTCACACCATGATCATATGTCCCCAGCACCCATATGTTGCCCATCATCTCTTTCATGGCAGCCCTTTGTTGTGAACACATCTTCCAGAATGGATGTTCTTGAGGGTAATGGTGAGTACCCAGGATGACCTGCAGGAACTTGAAAAGCAAACAACACATTGCCCTTAGGTGAAGCTTGTGATTTCAATATACTCTTGGACAGTTGTTGTTCAGGAGCTTGGGGGCAGGGCAGACAGTAAAGTGGTCCTATACCCTTTTTGGAGTCTGGCAAGGGCAATGGTCTGGCATTGTTAGCTCCTTTGGGTCACGATGTGCTAATTCTATGCAGCTTTTACAAGTTTTCCTGGCCTCTGGACCTTTATCAGGTCACAACCTATGTCCCTCCTGGACCCCAACTAGTCCTTGGGGAACACAAGAAGAGTAAACTGTATTTCAAGGCAGAAACTGTACTATTTCTTTTAAAACTATGGTTTCAACAGGCCTTTCCTAGTAATATTTTACTCAGTTCCTCTCACATGGATCTGCTTAGCTTTATAATTGCTTCTCATAAAATGTGTTTGTCTGCATAACTCCTGATTTGTCATTCCTGCAGTACAGGATCTCACTAATGCTAGCAAATGGAGCTCTTGCAAGCTCAGGAGCATAGGGCTGCAGGGAACAGTGCTGAAAGTCAGGCCCTGGGTTGTCACAAAATGTTCTCTCATCATGCAATAGAGCATTATATGGGGCTGAACCTGACCTGGATGGGAAGCAGAACTAATTAGCCTATTTCACTGGCATGACTATATTGTTTTGAGGGACACATTGCACTATGCATTGTAGACATGAGAGTTTTCTTAGAGATGGTATGGCAGAATCTCTTCACTTTTTTTTTTTGTGGCACACTGTATGTCCAACTAATTACAACATGTTTCCCAGACTTTCCCCATGTGTGCCAATTCACACTGTTCTGCACGGCCCAGTGGAGAGTGAGAATGCTCAAATCCTATCACTGCCCATTGAACAAGCTAGAAAAGTTGTAGCAGCCTATGCTGTAACCCATGATATAGAGGGATCCGAAGGAACAAAGGGGTTAAATTCCACCTAAATCCTAGCATGTATAGATAATCTTCTCAGTATTGTAATTGGTGTTTCTAATGCTGAAAATGCCAAAGGAGACTGTTGCAGTTAAAATTCAACCTTGAGTGACCAAGATGTCAGGCCTTGGGCATCCTATCCTCCAAGGCAATGCAGTTCTTCCCATTGATGTGAACGTGACTTTGGCCCTAATTCTAGTCTATGGAAAGACCAACCTCAGTGGGATCAGGATGTGAAACAATGCACATACACGTGGTTGCTTTTAGCTTCTGTTGCAGGTCAGCTTAATATTTTCAGACCCAATTAATAAGTTGCTACTGAGTGTTTTTATCAATAATGTTATAGGAAAATATATCATGCCAAATACAATAGCCCAAGAGAGGCAAGGCTGCCACCGCTCCATGTCCCCAGGCTCAACCAGTAGCGAGGCCAAAGATATATTCCCAGCAAGTGCACACACAAACCACACATATACACTACATATACATACAGATATATACACATGGCTGGCCACAGATCACAGACAGACACTCAGAGCACTCACATAAACACAGACAACACCAATGGCCTCATCCCGCTCCTTTCTCTGGCTGAGCAGGATGGAGGTCCACTACTGAAAATATATTGGCTGGCCACCAGGTGCCCACCAAACTGCTCTATCACTCCCCTCCTCAGCAGGACAGGGGGAGAAAATAAGATGAAAAAACTTGTGGGTTGAGATAAAGGCAGTTTAATGGAAAAAAAAAAAAAGCAAAGGCCATGTGTGGAAGCAAAGCAAAAAAAAAAAAAAAAAAGAAAAGAAGATTTATTCTCTACTTCCCATCAGCAGGCAATGTCCAGCCACTTCCTGGGAAGTAGGACCTCAGTACGCATAACGGTTGATTCGGAAGACAAACACCTTGATAATAAATGCCTCCCCCTTTCTCTTAGCTTTTATTGCTGAGCATGATGTCATATGGTATGGAATATCCCTTTGGTCAGTTCGGGTCAGCTGTCCTGGCTGTCCCCTCCCAACCTCTTGCCCATCCCCAGCCTACTGGCCTTTGGCAAGGGACTTCTTTGGAGAGACAGCCTTGATGCTGTGCCAGCACTGCTTAGCAGTAGCCAAAATATTGGTGTATTATCAACACTGTTCTAACTACAGCTACAAAGCACAACACTATGAGGACTGCTATGAGGAAAGTTAACTCCATCCCATCTAGACCCAATACACACACACACATATATACATATATACAAAGTGGATCCCTCCAGCAGCTGGGCTCAGACACTCAGTCTGCCTAGTAGCTGGCCCCTGGATCCCAGTGTCCCCAGTTGCTGGCACCTGGACATACCATCCCCTGAGGCCACAGCCCTAATCCAGTTGCTGATACAGACTGTCTCTCTCACACACACACACACACACTCCTTGCTCCCAGGCCACTTCACCTATTCACTGACTAGTCTGGGTTGATCTTTTCTAACAATCACACATCCACACTTGCTCCAGCTGCTGGCACCACCATGGACACACAGGACCTCCAACCAGTGGTCTGACTCCAGTTGCTGGCACTCACAGGGTGACAGCAAGGGAGGCAAGGGGCAGCGGCTTCACCAACAGGGCAGTCACAAAATATCCAAACAAGGGGAGCAGAGCAGGTCTGGTGACAGTAACCAGGGTCAGCCACAGTCTGGTGATGGCCAGGCAAGTCCATAGTGATGAGGCAAGTCTGAGGTCAAGACATGAAGTCAAGTCCAGCAGGTAAGGGTCCAGATCAACAGAGTACATGGCCAGACATGGGCATGGCTGCAATGTAGCTTAGGCAAGGACCAAGGGCAAGTGCCTAGGGTGAATGTCTAGCTTAAATGCAGCTCCCAAGAGAAGGCGAGGGAGCCTTCACTGAGTCTTCTTCCAGCTTTCACTTGAAGCTTTTTTCACCACAGTTTCAATGACACATAGCTGCCTAAGTTGCCCCTGATCCTAGGCAGCCAAACCCCTGGTGGGGGGGGATGCACTGGGGGCCCTGATACCAAGTATCTTGCAAGACTTCTGTAGCCAAGTCAGATTTTCTACCGCTTAAGAAAGGAAGAACTGACAAGTGCCTTGTAAAAAAATCATCCAGATAGAGCTGCAAACTGTTCTGCATGGGCTAACTATTATGCTGTTGTTATGAATCTCTCAGTACTTGGAGCCTCCTTCAGAAAGACTCAGTCCCTTGGGCCCTAATACTACATGAAAAATCTATACTTTCTTTTCTTAGTTAGTTACTAATCTTAGTGGTTACAAAGAGAAGCTTGAAAATGTGGACCATAAAACTTCAAAAATCCAGAGGCCCAAAACCTAATATATCATTTTAAAAGATATTTTCATTTTTTATGCCAGTTTCATGGGTTTTGTACACTTAGTCTGTCTTGTCAGTCCTGTATGATCTTTTACTGAAAACAGAAGCTTAAAATCTTGGCACTGTCAGGAATCTGAATTTTAAGAGAACATGATTTCTTTAGTTATGATGAAACATATATTAATTCATTTCATTTTATGGCAAGCTCTTCAGGCCAAGTTTTTTATTTGTTTGTTTGTTTGTTTTTTCTTTAAATATTTTTCCTTATTTCATGAAGTCTCCAATTTGCCTGAATAAAAATATGAACAGGCTCATACACGTTTTCGATGGAAGAGCTGAATGATCTTGTAAATGTCTAAAAACCTCTAGATTGTTTTAGAAATGTTGAGTGATTTTTGAAACTTTCTGGAATTTCCACACTAGTATTTTTTTCCAATAGACAATGACTATTATATCCCTAGCAATAAACATCCTGCACCCTCCAAGTGACAGAAAGTTGCTTTAATTGTGAATTTTTTGCCCATTGTGCCCACACAAAAATGTGTGCTTATGCACATATGTGCATGCACACACAAACACAACACGTCCCAAACAATCTATTTTTCCAAATGCAGCATAAGGATATTTTTGTCTCCTTTACTATTCAAGAGCTGCATGTCCTAAATTATGCAGAAAGTCATATTAGCTGAATATAATAACCCTCCATCTGCTGAAAGAGATTGTACCCAACCAAATGGTTTTATCAATCAGCTGCCCCAAGTAGACTGATGATTTTTGCTGAAAATTAAGCAATGCTCTCATTATAAACATACTCTTAAAACTAAACTTTTGATCTATTGTTTGTCTTTATTGCTCTTGGTATAGGAGTCAAAAGTTTAACGAGGTCTATTGAGTCTTGACTCGATATCCTTCCATCAGCAGGAACATGAAGCAGGTTGCCTGTCTGAATAACCCTCTTTGAAAAATGAAAAGGAAAGGCCTACTGAAACAGTAACTTTTCCCATGTTTTGAGCCACATTTGAATTTGAAGCATAAAGGGGTAAATACAAAAGAAATGCATCCGACATCAGTAGGGAAACTCCATATCCCAACAAAACCAGAGTTTGGTACTATTACAGTGATAGGTATTACATTGTGATACTCCAAAAGCTAAAGTGATTATCTAAAATTTAAGCACATATAATTTCTGTTGCTATGTTTTAGCATGTCCAGTCTTTAAATTGTAATAGTCCATGGACTGGAACATGGGCTCTTCAGTGCTTCCTAGCATATATCCCATAGAATTATAGGACTGGAAGGAATCCCAGGAAGTCATCTAGTCCCTACTCATCCCCAGAATAATAGCATACATATACCCGTGTCCTTCCTGACACACATACTTATGAAGTCTGTTCTTTAAGATCTCTAGCAATGGAGGCATCCCACCTCCCTAGGCAGTCTGCTCCAGTGAATTACTAGTCTTCCTGCTAGAAAGTTTTTTCCTAGTGTCTACCTTAAATCTTTCTTACTGCAATTTAAGCCTGTTATTTCTTATTGTGTCCACCATGGCCACAGAGAACAGTCCAATAGTCCCTTACTTCTTGCAGCAGTTTATTTGAATACTGTATCTCTATCCATTCTCTCTTCTCTTTTGCAGGCTAAACAACCCCAACTTATTCACTCTTCTGTAATAGCTCATGTTCAGGGTGCTTGTTGCTATCCTCTGTACTCTCTCCAGCTTCTTCACATCTTTCCTGAAGAACAGTGTGCGTCTTGCAGATGACACTGCTGTTGATGCAATTCAGCATGGGATGTGCCATTTGTGTGACTTTGTTGATTCACAGTGTGATCTATGATACCTCTGATGTCCTTTTCTAGAGTTGCTCCCCCTTTCTGTATATATATAGTTCACTCATCCTGCTTACATGTCCCTGCTGAACAGCATCTTAGTTTTTTCCCAGTTCATTTTTCCAATTTATCAAAATCCCTCTTTATGAAGATACTGTCTACTAGACACTCTCACAGACCAAATTTCTCAATCAGTTCTGACAGTATGTGACACAGGTCATATCAATGTGCGACAAATGACAAAAATGCAGAACACTTGTGCCTATTGCATGTTATACTGTAATTGTCATAATAATTTTAAGCATAAAAACTGCTTAGAGGATGCTTTTTCACAGACCATGAGTCACACAAAACAGTTTGTGTTACTTGCCTGTATTTGTGGGATTTGAAACTGAGTTCCTTGACCAAATTATTTGATGGCTGAGACCAGGGTTCTCAGTTGGGCTTTTCACTTAATACCTGGAAGAGTGGGATGTTTTGCCTGTAAGGCTGAGAGAGTATCCACCATCCCACTGACTGAACTCTTTAAGTGTGCCCTCTTGTGTAGCTTCAGGGAATGCTCTCTTCGTCTCCCTCTAGAGGCTGGACCATGTGTAAATTTGTAAATGTGTTACTATTTTCTCTGTATGAACTCCAGTCCTCTCTCATACACTTAGTGTCAGAGAGCAGCAAAAGCAGGCTGTTCTACAAGTGAAGGTGAGCCAAGGGTGACCACAACACAGGTAGTGGCGGTACTCTCACCAACCAGTGTGCAGTCCCAAAGCACCTGAGCTGGGTGAGTGGGGATGGTCACAAAAAAAGGTTCCATGAACAGTCCAGAAATCATCAGACAAAGGCAAGGCAACAAGTCAGGTCCAAGGTCAATCTAAGAAGTCCAAACAATAATTAGAGAACAGGACTGGGTACAGATACACCCATGACATAGCTCAAGCAAGGACTGAAGGCTCAGGGCTGAGCTTAAATGGGGCTCCTGGGACCATGGGCAGTAGGTTGAGGCCCCAGTTGAGGCTGGTCAGGGCCATTAAGGCCTATTAGTGCACTCAGGACCCTGATACTTGGAACTTTAGCTTTTAGATTCCTCAGTTCCACATTCAGTCCCTGCAGACAGCATGTCGGAAGACACTGTGCTTTGGAAAGATCAGGTCCCGGCTGTCAGAAAATGAGAGAAACAGGAGTAGTGACTTAAAGAACTCACCAGCTTGCTTGCATTGGAAGTATCTGGTAGAGCCAGGGATAAAACTCAAGTCCCCTTCAGGCACAGCATAAAACCTTAATTGTACAACCACTTCCTACAACCAGTTGATTCAGAAGACAAACACCTTAATAACGAATGCCCCCTCTATTCCTTTCTCTTAGCTTTTATTGCTCCATCCCAGCCAGACCCAGTACAATCTCCACCCCTTATTCCATACCATTTGCATCATGCTCAGGTCCCACATAATTTAATACATTTATATATCATCTTCTAACCATACCATTGTATTTAATTCTCATTACTGTAATACCTTCTTACCAACACTTATAACTTAACTGCATATTTAAACCATCTTTATAAGCAACATACAGATTTATACATTCTCATTAACTACTGTCCCATGTTCCTTCACAGACAGATAGATAGATATTACTCTCCCATTCCATGGGCTTCTGCCACTCCCCCAAATGTTCATAAGAACAGGCTATGACTTGAGCCCCGTCTGTCAAGATGGGTGCTCAGGACAGGAGAAGCAGCTTGTTCGATTGTTGGGCACCAGCTTGGTTTGGGTCATAACTGCACTCGCCCAGTTCCTTGTGAAGCTCACTCTTTGTTGGTTCAGGTACTTCCTACAACATACAACTCACATCACAGATTATTTTTCCCCCCACAGTTAAATATCCTTGAGGTACACATCAGGTCTCCCCATCCTTCCGCATTACCCACCAAGTACACCCAGGTCCTTGAGCAAAGACAATCCCACAAATGTACTTGCCTTTTCCCAAGGGAGGAGCAACCCACGCCGCCTTCCCCAGCCACTTCCCTACGTGCACTACTGGGACCTTATCTCCTCCCACAGTATGTAGGGGATTTGTTTGGGAAGAACCAGAATGGTTAGCAGATCCTCTAGTGTTAACTAGTCATGTGGCTTCTGCTAAATTTGTATCCCAGTGCTTCCATGCCCCGTTGCCCAATGCTCTCAGCATAGTCTTTACAGTCCATTATATCTTTCAATCTTTCCAGAGGCTTATGGGTTATGTGATACACCCAGTCAATGCCGTGTTTCTTGGCCCAGGAGTCTATGAGGTTATTTCAGAAATGAATCCTGTGTCCTGACTCAATTTTTTCTGGGGTACCATGTCGCCACAAAATTTGCCTTTCAAGGCCCAAAATGGTGTTTCGGGTAGTGGCATGGTTCACAGGGTATAATTATATCCTGATCCTGCTACACCATGTAGACACACACATGTCTATGGGGCCAGATGGGATCCACCCAAGGGTACTGAGGGAGCTGGTGGAAGTGCTCACCAAGCCACTTTCCATCATCTATCAGCAGTCCTGGCTAACCAGGGAGGTCCCAGTTGACTAGAGGTTAGCAAATGTGACGCCCATCTACAAGAAGGGTCGGAAGGAGGATCCGGGGAACGGCAGGGCTGTCAGCCTGACCTCGGTGCTGGGGAAGGTTATGGAGCAGATCATCCTGAGTGCCATCACGCGGCACGTACGGGACAACCAGGGGAGCGGGCCCAGCCAGCAGGGATTTATGAAAGGCAGGTCCTGCTTGACTAACCTGGTCTCCTTCTATGACAAGGTGACCCGCTTGGTGGATGAGGGGAAGGCTGTGGATGTTGTCTACCTGGACTTTAGTAAGGCCTTTGACACTGTCTCCCACAGCATTCTCCTGGAGAAACTGACTGCTCATGGCTTGGGTGTGCATACTCTTTGATGGATAAAAAACTGTCTGGATGGCCAGGCTCAAGAGTTGCAACTGCATTTCAAATTGAAATTATTCAACATGGTCCCTTAATGAGGAGGAATAAACAAAGAAAGATGAATCAAGACTAGCAAAAATGCATTTCATCTCATAAGCAATGAGATGATTCATCTTTCTTTTTAAAAACAGACAAACAGAAAGGCCTCCTAGATTTTCCTCTGTTATGTTTTTTGTTGTAAATTTTGCAAAGTGTTATCCTCCTCAAAGGTTAGACTTTCTTTCCCCTTTTCTGTCCATTTTTCACACCTAACCAGTAGGTCATTTAAAGCACTCATTCTCGCTAGGCCAGCAGATATCAGTCTGATACTGCAGTGGTTTTGCTGTTCAATTGCTTATCACATTTTTGCCCTTTAGGTGCCAACCTGGATTCACTGGAGCAAGATGTATTGAAATGCTGCCCATGAAAATCCTAAACTAAGAAAGTATGTTAAAATAATCTGAACTTTTTTTTTTCCCCAAAATTACAGCAACAAAATCACTAGTACTTGGTGTTTTCACATTTCAATTGGAACTGGCATCTTTACACTCTAATTTATTACTTGATTCTTTAAACTTGATACTGTACACCATGGCATTATCAAACTTCCAAATGTTACTCATTTAGTGTTTTCTCAGTTTAATCCCTCCATCCATTCACACATCAATTTGTATTGCACACACTAGCAATTTTCTTGTTTGGGAGACTGATGTAAAATGCTACGCAAAAAGAATAAACTCACTGAAATCGGTAATGTACAGATTCTGTTTCCTAGCTGCCTTCTTAAAAGTACATTCTAAAAGAAATTTGGGAATTTGGAATGGTGAATTTCTCTCTCATATCTTGAAACACACTTTTATCTGGACTGTTTTGGTTTTGATTGGGTTTTGGGGTTTTTTTTGGGGGGGTGGTCTTTTTTGTTTCCGCAGAGCAAATGAGTTGCTTTCTACATGTTGAGCCATTTTGACACGCTAAATAAAGATTCCATTTCTGAAAGTGAACTCACCAAGTCATATCCGTTCACACTGAAAGTTTTTCTTTCTTATATATTCACCTCTTTTCTATGTTTTTCTCTACTATTTTTTTGTTTGTTTTTCCTCTCAGGTGCCTAAATGAATTTACTGGTGATCGCTGCCAAAACTACGTAATGGCCAGCTTCTATGGTACGTCCACTACCTTTCTGTCTGTACTGCAGTAGAAGCATGCTCAGTTGGTTCTGCTTTCTTGGTGCATCTTTCCTCCATTGTTTTTTTTTTTTTTTAAATCTGTAACTAGATATATTTCCTTAGGCCTATTATTCATCAGTTCTGCTTGTTGCATGAAAATGATAACAAAAAATAATTGCAATACTCTCCTGGATTGTTTGACATGGGGGTTATGGGGAAATGGAGGACTTAGGAATGCTGTGAAATTAACATGGAATGATGCTGGCCACCACTTTTATCGACTTTTTTACAACTGAATTTACACTGAAAACCATGGAAGAATTGTTGATCCTAAGTTATTTTTTCAGTTTCCTAGTTTTGATTTGGATTCCTAAATTACTCTCTGTGTAGTAGGTGCCAAGCTGAGCTTTTCTGAAGTTGCCTCCCTGGAAAAAGTAGAGATGCCCTTGCCTTTCAGCAGGAGATATTCTCAGTTATAATCTTAAGAGAATCTAGATTAAATCTCCTTTAAATGCACTGTCAAGAGAGCACACAATTATCTTAGGCTATTCTGAGAATTCCAGGCAATGTTTATTAGATTCTAGCACCTTACATCTGCAGCATAATGTGCAGTTTCTTAAATTGCTACAATTCTTAAAATGACACTTTTGGAATGGGTCCAATGAGAGTACATTTATATTTAATTAGAAAAATCAATTACAAAACACTTATATGACTTTTTATTACTATGTCCAATATTGATCAGGGCATACAATTAAAAAAGAGAACCCAGAATGAAAGTTCTCTTCAGGAAAACATTTAATCTGGGGCTGAAAGGCAAGCTCATAATTTGGACCAAGTATAGCAGGTAAATGATTTAATTTAGATCTATCAAAATAATTTTGCAAATTATAGAGAAAACTAGAATGTTAGACACAAATGTACATGTGAACTATATAGTGCCATCTAATTTGAATTGATTTCAGAAGGGTCTTTCTTCATTTGAAAAGAGTATCTAAATAGGGCTCCATGTAAAGAATGCCTAGAGATGACCTGTTACTATTCTAAGGCTGTATTTTTGGCTGTTAAGAAAAAGCTAGCTTCACAAATCAGTTCTAGGGCAGAATCAGAACTAGACCAATGCTGAGTGTTTTGAAAATCTCACCAACAGGGTGCAAAGCTTGTTGGTTTGTCTAGGGAACAATTTGGTTGGCCCTGAAATATGTAAACACCGTTTGGTTATCATGGCGCACTGAAAGCAGACTGAAAAGAGACAAAATTAATTTACATGAATCTCTTTAAGGAAACTTCCTCCATATAAATGGCTGAGATTTGTCAGCTTTTAGTTTCCCCACTACCATAATCATCTCCAGGATTGCAACTAAGCAATGCTTCCCCTTTAACTAGTGCTTCCTGCCACTGCAGCCCAAGGTGAAATAAGGAACAAATGGTGTTAGTCTTGCTGGTCTCTGAGGTCCAGCTAGCAGATCCTGTAAGGTCCTTTCCTTGAGCATAGCAGCCATACCTGCTACTGGGTGTGTTCTCCCATTCCCTTGAACTATCTAGTCTTACCAAATGAGGAAGGGAAGATTTGAGACAGACACAATAGGGAACATGTGCAAACCTAGTGTATGGATGTTGGCTGTGAGTTCATGCTGCATCCGTAGAATTCAGGCTAGAAATGCTTACCAGTTGGCTTTCTGCTGCAGTGGTTTTGACCTTAGAGCTCATGGTCTGCTGGTGGTCCATAAGACAGAAGAAAATAGTCCACAAGAGAGCTGCAAAAATACATCTATTCCACATATATATTTTTCTGTATATTTATATTTAAACTTTCACATATTCCCATACGTGCAAACAAGGAAGCAAAGCAAATTGAGGAAGATGAGAGTAATGAAGTAACTTTAAAAGTTTAGCCTAATTTCTTTGCAGTTATCCATGACAACTATTGTGGCATCACTGTTCAGGATGGTCTTTGGATTCAGACAGACTAGGGGAATCCTGGTTTTAAAAGAGGTTTGAAGAACACTTCTCTAGAACATAATCACAGGTAAACTCTGTCCTTTCAACCTGTCTTGGATGTGCCAAGGACCCCATTCCAGAGAACTAGCTGACTTGTTCACTTCCCTAGTTAGTAATTATATCTGTACTGGGCATTTAAAACATTTTGTGGGCATACACATATTGTCGTGGTTTAACTCCAGCCAGCAAGCACCACGCAGCTGCTTGCTCACTCCCCCCCACCAGTGGGATGGGGTAGAGAATCGGAAGGGTAAAAGTGAGAAAACTCATGGGTTGAGATAAAGACAGTTTAATAGGTAAAGCAAAAGCCGCGCACGCAAGCAAAGCAAAACAAGGAAATCATTCACTACTTCCCATCGGCAGGCAGGTGTTCAGCCATCCCCAGGAAAGCAGGGCTCCATCACGTGTAATGGTTACTTGGGAAGACAAACGTGTTCACTCCAAACGACCCCTCTTCCTTCTTCTTCCCCCAGCTTTATATTTCTGAGCATGACATCATATGGTATGGAACAGCCCTTGGGCCAGTCTGGGTCAGCTGTCCTGGCTGTGCCCCCTCCCAGCTTCTTGTGCACCTGGCAGAGCAGGGGAAGCTGAAAAGTCCTTGACCAGTGTGAGCACTACTTAGCAACAACCAAAACATCAGTGTGTTATCAACATTATTCTCATCCTAAATCCAAAACACAGCACTATACCAGCTACTAGGGAGAAAATTAACTCTATCCCAGCTGAAACCAGGAGAGTATCCACCCCTTATTCCATACCATATACGTCATGCTCAGGTCCCACACTATCCAATACATCCTCATTAACCACCCCCCCCCCCCCCCCCCATCCTTTGATACAATACACAGGTATCATTCCCTTATTCTATGGACCACCCCTGTGAAATGTCTGTAAAATGTCCATAAACATCCACAAATGTCCACCAAATGTCCATTGAGTTCATTTAGTCCGTGACTTTGGGCTCCATCTGTGATGGTGGTCGCTCAGGACGGGAGAGGTGGTGTGTTGTGTGGAGTTATTGGGCACCAAAGCCAGCTCGCGTCAGGTCACTGCTGCACTTGCACTGGTTCTTGTAAGGCTTCTCCTCCATTGGTTCAGGTGGTTCCTGCTACAGTAATTCCTATGACATGCAGATCATGGGTTACAACAATTGAAAGGTATTTCCATTACAATCTCATGGGGAAGAAGGAAAATTCTGTTAAAATGACGATAGGCTCTTCCCTGTGTTCTTGAAATTGTGTTTGGCTGAGAAATTAAAGGGGAAAACGTATAATAGGGGCATCTCATTAAGAAAGCACGTTTTATGTCTTTTCAAATTTGAACTAGTCATAGGGTAACATTTTCGTAAGAGACATAGGACTCTACATTCCATATTCAAAAGGGATTTGTGAAACTGAATGCTATGGAACTGAAATAGGACTATGGGTCCAACGTACCTAAGCCACATGTGAGAAAGGGGATCCTGGGCCATCAAGTAGAACTGGCCAGAATGTAGGATTTCTGGTTTGTGACAGTTCTGAGGTTTTTAGTTTGTTTTTAATCCAAATCAGACTAAAGCTAAAATTTTAAAATTTCTTGTGACCTACAGAACAAATTTAGATAATGAAATTAAAAATAAAATTCAAGAAACACTACAGCTTGATGCATATGAAATGAAATCTGTCTCCCTGGAACTCTGTTGCTGAGTGAAGTTGATAAGAATGGGTCATTCCCTATGTCAGGTGCTAGGTCTTCTACACAACCCCACTGTTCCATTTGTTTCCAGCTAGGGAGCATGATGTTCCCAGACTACCTGGCCATCTAATACTTTAGACTAGCCGCCCAGAATTCTTGAGTGTCTAAAAGCTCTTGAGCACAGTACATAAAGACTCTGCCCAGGAGTCTTGGAGAGTCTGTTCCAGCAGTCCCAGGGGCCATATTGTTGCTCTAAGTAGGGATTCCAGATTCCCTGTCGGGTCTCCCCCCTAGACCCCAGTGTATCTCAAATGACATGTGAGCCTGTAAGCTGATTGCCTCAAGTCATGGACTGTAAAGACAACATGGAGCTGAGGCAAGGCATTTTATAGGGCTTTCCTGAAAACTGTGTCCCAAGCAGTCTATTGTGCATCCAGCTAGGATACAATGAGAACACTTTTGATTCTCCAAGGCAGTCAGTGAACCTAAAACACTTCCCATAAGACAGCTTAGTTTCAACAAATCTAGCACTTTTTGGTGAAACTGTTTTGCATAAACGTTTCCAATGAGTTCTAGTCATACTTCACTTCTTTTTAACTGCACTCCAAGCAGTTTTTCTTCCAGTTCTGCCCAAAACAAAATCACATCTAGAATGAAAGTGAGATATTGAAAATAAGTTATCATATTTCCTCTTAAATCATAAATTCAGTATAAACCACATTCTGTTTAATAAATATGGAACAATATTGGATTAAATAAGAAAATACTGTCCAGGATTAGGGAATGTAGCTATGGATAACAAAAATAAAAAATAGAGCTACATGAAGTCTAGATTAAGAATAAGTAATGAATGTTTCTTCAGTTTTCTTGTTAGCGCTTTCAGCCAGAATATAGTTCCATTTTAAGTACCAATTTCCAATTGAATTATTTGAAATAGTAATTGCATGGTATAAATGACAACCAGGGTACCAGTCTTACCTATAAGCAAGAATAAATAAAGCAATATTTATGCATGGGCATGTCATTCATTTTACTGAAGACTTATCCAAGTTGTCTATGCAACTATTGTATATCCTTAGCAGTGGTCATGTAGCGATGTCATATTGGCTCTTTAGTAAGAGATCTGGATGGATTCCAATTCATTTAACCATTAAAGTGTTACTGATCAGTAGGAAAGAATTAGCACTCCCAATGTGTACAAACTAATAAAAAATCTACTTGCTTAGAAAATTAGGATTGGATTAAAAAAACAAAACAACAAAACAAAACAGCAAACAAGAACAAAGTGAGAGCTACTGTGGTTATGGTGTTGGCCCTATGGGAGGAGAAATGAAATTTTGGCAGGACTTGGGTCCTATATGATTTTGTGGGGTAACCCTTTTAGCTAGTCCACATGGTGGGTGTGAACCTGGACATTTCAAAGCACTGGGAGTTTTGCCATTGAGTTCAACACAGTCAGGATTTTATCCAATAGAGCAGCGCTGCAGGTCAGGAAACTGGTCTGCCCAAAGCAATGATGTCCTGCACCTGTGAAAGCTCAAGGGCTCTCCTAGAGCACACAGCAGAAGGGAAAATTGTGTTCCTTGGGGCAGTTTACATGGCACCAGGCCTGCTGGAGACAGATGGGGTTCACCTGTCGCAAAGGGGGAAAAGGATCCTGGCCCAGGAGTTAGCAGGCCTCATTGAGAGAGCTTTAAACTAGATGCGAAGGGGGAAGGAGATAAAACCAGGCTTGCTAGGGATGAGCCTAGGGGTAGCATGCCTGCGTTGGTGAAGAGATCTATAGCCCAAATGAAGTGCATTTACACCAATGCACGCAGCATGGGCAATAAGCAGGAGGAGCTGGAAGCCACTGTGCGGCAGGAAAACTATGATGTGATCGCCATCACGGAAACATGGTGGGATGACTCACATAACTGGAGTGCTGCAATGGATGGCTATAAGCTCTTTAGAAGGCACAGGCTAGGAAGGAGAGGGGGAGGGGTACCCCTGTATGTTAGGGAGTGTTTTGACTGTGTAGAGCTTAACGACAGTAATGATAAGGTTGGGTGCTTATGGGTAAAGATCAGGGGGAAGGCTAACAAGGCAGATATCCTGGTGGGAGTCTGTTACAGACCACCCAACCAGGATGAGGAAACAGATGAAGTATTCTACAAGTGGCTGGCTGAAGTCTCACGATCCCTATCCCTTGTTCTCATGGGGGACTTCAACTTACCAGATATCTGCTGGAAATACAACACAGCAGAGAGAAAGCAGTCTCGGAGGTTCCTGGAGTGTGTGGGAGATAACTTCCTGACGCAGCTGGTGAGGGAGCCAACCAGGGGAGGTGCCCCGCTGGACCTGCTGTTTGTGAACAGAGAAGGCCTGGTGGGTGATGTGGTGGTCGGAGGCTCTCTTGGGCTCAGCAACCATGAAATGAAAGAGTTTTCAATTCTTGGAGAGGTAAGGAAGGGGGTCAGCAAGACCGCTACCCTGAACTTTAGAAGGGCGGACTTTGGGCTGTTTGGGAGTCTGGTTAACAGAGACCCTTGGGAGGCAGTCCTGAAGGGCAAAGGAGTCCAGGAAGGCTGGACGTTATTCAAGGAGGAAATCTCAAAGGCGCAGGAGCAGGCCATCCCCATGTGCCGCAAGTCGAGCAGGTGGGGGAGAAGACCGGCCTGGCTGGACAGAGAGCTTTGGCTAGAACTCAGGAAAAAAAGGAGAGCCTACCACCTTTGGAAGAAGGGGCAGGTGACTCAGGGGGATTACAAGGCTGTTGTGAGGATATGCAGGGAGAAGATCAGAAAGGCGAAGGCGCAGCTGGAACTTAAACTGGCCACCACCATTAAAGACAACAAAAAAAGTTTTTACAAATATGTCAGTGACAAAAGGAGGGCCAGGGAGAATCTCCCTCCTTTGTTGGATGCAGAAGGTAACCTTGCCACGAAGGATGAGGAGAAGGCAGAGGTACTTAATGCCTTCTTTGCCTCAGTCTTTAACAGTCAAGCTAGTCATCCTCAGGTTTTTCAGGCCCCTGAGCTGGGAGATGGAGATAGGATGCAGAATGAAGCCCCAGTTGTTGAAGAGGTGGCAGTCACTGACCTGCTCCTCCACCTGGATGCGCACAAGTCCATGGGACCAGACGGGATCCACCCGAGGATAATGAGGGAGCTGGCAGAGGAGCTGGCCAAGCCACTCTCCATTATTTATCAGCAGTCCTGGTCAACCGGGGAGGTCCCGGATGACTGGAAGCTAGCAAACGTGACGCCCATCTACAAGAAGGGTCGGAAGGAGGATCCGGGGAACTACAGGCCTGTCAGCCTGACCTCGGTGCCAGGGAAGGTCATGGAGCAGATCATCTTGAGTGCCATTATGCAGCAAGTGCGGGACAACCAAGGGATCAGGCCCAGCCAGCATGGGTTAATGGTTCCTGCTGTGTTCACCGCATTGTGCCTGTGAAGTTACCACATGCATATTTTGGTGTGTAACCCTTTTAAGATGAAAGTTCTGATCATATAGTTTGCAGGGGCATACTTGAGCACTGCCCCTTTAACCACATGCCCCTTTGTCCTCTTTAATGTGCAGACATAAACTAGCCATAATACTTCTGTATGACTTGTTTTTTGAGTACAGTGTCTTTCTTTCTGAAACTTTTTTTTCCTTTTTTTTCATCAAATTTCTGCATTGGCAGAGCATCTTGGGATTGAATTTATGGGTATGGACCAATCATTCCTTTTAGCCTGCTGATTTTAGAGCCTGAGAAATTAAAAACTTTTTTACTCCACCTCCTCCTTTCGATTTCTAACCAATTTCTTTGTGTTTTAGAAGGGATCATACAGCTATAATAATCACCTTTTGACAAAATGCTAGCAGAGATCAACTCACTAGAATGGTAATAGTGACAGGATAATCCAGATCTAAAGAGTTCTAGGAATCACTCAAGTATTCATAACACACTGTATATTCATTTTTCTTTTGGGTAGTTTTGATGTTTTCTTTAGATAAGTTTTTTTAGGGTTGCTGGATTTTGAAAACAATGAATGCATTAAGCAAAGTGACTAACAGACTCTATAAAAACATTTGATAAATTGTTATAGCTGCTTAAAATTCTGCAGCAAATTTTGTGCATTTGAGACCTGTTTTCCAAGTAAAGTTTTATGCCTAAACCCTTATCTAGGTATGTGAATTATATGCATATTCATATATGTAAATTATACACACATATACATGCATATATATGTATGTAAATTAGCACCAAATTTCAAGCTACTTAAGAACTTCAGTAGAGGTTTACAGCTAGATTCCAGATCGTCAAGTAGGCAAATATGTTCAGTATTTCTAATAATGAACCCACACTGACAATAGGTAGTAGTTTTTACCGTGGAGCTTAAATATAATAGAAATAAATCTTATAAACTCTTTACATGAATAGACTGTACTTATGTTATTATCATTTTGTAATCAGGGTAAAGGTTAAAGCATCTATGGAACTGGCTGAGTTGTTACGATGAAGTTCAATTTGATTTTAGTTTGGAAAGTCTCAACAAATGAGGAGAACTAGCCATTGGCACTTTACACAGAGATTAAGTTTAGATTCTCATTAAAAATGCTTACATGAATTTGGCATTACCCTAAGCTGTGAACTCTGGAAACACTCATTACAAATTTGAATTTAAAAAATCTCTCATGACCCAGATATTATTATTATTACAGGATAATATTAATATTAAGTAATGACTACTGGACTGTAATAGAAGAAAATATATGGCTACATTAATATGTGAGGAATTAAATTAAAATCTTATGAAAATTGGCTTGCAAATGTTGTTTTACATATAAACCTCTATCAGTAAATATGCAAGGAACTTTTTAAAGCATTTTCAACTCCCTCTTGAAATACAATTCTTCAATAATTTCTGAGATACCTATGAGAAGAAAAACTTTAAAATAGAGCAAATTAAATTCCACATGCATTATCAATTATGTATAAATTAGGGCAATGCAAATTTATTTCCATAATATTCATGTTTGAAAGACTGCACCTAGAGGGTTTTATTATTTTAAGACTCACGCTGGTTTGCCTTTTCCTAGCATTTTCTAGAAAAAGCAAATAGTCAAAGTATTTTTTTATATTTAACAGGCAAAAATCATCTCTAAATTCTCACTGCATATATATTTGTCTAAGGGCTTTTCCCCAAGGCTGTTAATTTCTTCCAAGCTAGTTTGATGAGTACTTTAAACAGTGTGTGTTATTTTGCTGAATATCATTAACTGGCTCTGTAAATGTTATGCCAGTCAGAGAGAAAAATCTGATAGGCAAGTCAGTGGCTGACTGCATGGTGTAGAGATGAATGCTGAGTCAGATGTGTCCAGTGCAGTGGTTTTTTTTTCAGAACTGTACAGTTCCCTGATGCCACTTTGAAATTCCCCAGCAAGGACATTTTGAGTTAGATTCACCTGGTATAAATCAGGCAGCCCCACTGAACTTAGAGGACTGATGCTAGTTTATCCCATGTGAAGATCAGTCCATGTTTTGTAAATCTTCTGGTGAATAGGCTAAAGTTCTGCTCACCCATGCCATCTCCGTGGGTCATACTGTGATGTTCAGTGGCCAAAGGAAGTCCAGGGGTGACTGTGGCCCAGAATGTGCCAGGCTGCCTAAGTTCAGAGGAACTTAAGGTGATTTTCCTGTAAGCTTCCACAAGGGACACAGGCCCATGCCCCAACCCTTATGATTCTGGAATTACTCTTGTGGATGTCCACAGGCATGTAACAGAAGTTTTTGTGGCCTATGCAGACTAGAAAGGCCAAGCACCATCTCCTCTGTCCTTCAGCACTGATCTGCCTTTCCTGTCATGGTCTGATTAACTATCTCCTGAAAAGAAGCACTTTGTTTCTGGAAAGCCAGCAAGGAAGAGCTCAATATTGGTTCAGGAAGCAGAACCTGTGACACTGCTCTACCAAGTCTGGAGAAACTCCCACTCCAAGCTTAGGAGCTGCAGACCACAGGAGATGGAAAGGAATAGTGAGAAGACGTTTTCCCTATTACTTTGCTTTCCATACTGGTGGAGCTTACTAAATCAGTAACACTGCTCATGACCTCTCCTCAGTCCAAGATGTGGGACATCTTGGTAAAGCAGAAGCAGCTGTGGCACTTTGTGGTCTCGTGGCTTGGATGGTATAAACCTACATGCTGAGGACTGAGTCAGGGGTTCCCATGCTCTTTTGCTCCTGTCCTTAGATAGAAAGGGATGATAGCATTCAAGAAGAGTCAAAGGCCTATCCTGAAGATCCCACACAACCTGCAGAGCAGTGAAAAAGAATTCCCCCTTTCTAAACACTTGGATTCCAGGACATCTGAAGCAGGGACTCACCCGTCCTGCCTTGTTCCAATAACTTTAGCTCCCTCAGGACAACTACATGTGGAACAAAGCCAAAGAACAATGTGTTCATCCTGGTCTGGCAAGCCAGGAAACTGTTCCCTGCTTCTCCTGTCCCCGTTTCTCTTGTCAGCAAAGGGCCTCTAACAGTAACTGTGTAGATGGGAAGTGCTGCCAGGATTAGATGGGAACTTGCTGGTTTGCTGGGCAAGAACACAGTGGCACATTCTGTGGGACTGAAGTATTACCCATGGTAGAGGAAGATGGATTTAGGGACCACTTAAAGCAGTATACAAGCATATGGGAACAGATGAGATGCATCTGAAGGTGCTGAGGGAACTAGCCAATGTCATTGCAAGGCCACTCTCTAACATCTTTGAAAGTCATGGTGATTGAGGGAAGTTCCTGATGAAAAGGTAAATGTCACACCCATTTTCAAGAAAGGCAAGACAGACTGGGAGAATACAGACCTGTCAGCCTTACCTCAGACCCTGTGAAAGTTATGGAGAAAATCCTCCTGGAGGTCCTTTCCTACCATATGAAGAACTAGAAGGTGATAGGGAACAGCCAGCATGGATTTACCAAAGGCAAATTGTGCCTGATCAACCTGATTGCCTTCTACAATGAGATGACTGGCTCTGTGGACAAGGGGAGAGCAGTGGATGTTGGATAACTTGACTTTAGCAAGGCCTTTGACATGGTCTCACATAGTAGCCTTATAGCCAAACTGGTGAGATATGGACTGGATAAGTGGACTATAAGGTGGGTGAAACACTGTCTGGACTGCCAGGCTAAAGGGTTCTAATCAACAGTATGAAGTCCAACTGGTGGCCAGTTACTAGTGATATCCCTAAGGGATCAGTACTGAGACTGATACTGTTTAGCATCTTTATTCATGACATGGATGACGGGATGGAATGCACTCTCAGCAAGTTGACACACTGGAGGGCTGGCCTGATATTCAGAGGGACCTTGACAGGCTGAAGAAATGGGTTAGCAGGAACCTCATGTGTTTCAACATATGCAAATGCCAAGTCCTGCACCTGGGTTGGAATAACCCCATGCAGCACTACAGCCTGGGGGCAATCTGGATAGAAATCAGCTTTGCAGAAAAGGACCTGGTGGGTCCTGGTGGAAAACAAGTTGAATGTGTGTCAGCAGTGTGCCCTTGTGGTGAAGAAGACCAACCCCATACTGGGTTGTATTAGCAAGAGTATAGCCAGCAAGTTGAAGGAAGTGACCTCTATTAGCCGCTTGTGAGACTGCATCTGGAGTACTGTGTTTGGTTTTGGGCTCCCCAGTACAAGAAAGATATTGACATACAAGAGTGGGTACAGTGGAAGTCTATCAATCAAGATAGTTAGGGGGCTGGAGCACATGACCTACAAGGAGACACTGAGAGAGCTGGGTTTGTTCAGCCTTAAGAAAAGAAGGCTTGGGGAGATCTTATTGCTGCCTACAACTAATAGGAGGGTGTAGAGAAGATAGAACATGCTTACAGGATGAAAGACAACAGACACAAATTGCAACAGGAGAAATTCTGATTAGATAAGTAGGAAAAAACTTCCCCATGAGGGTGGTCAAACACTGGAACAGGGACTCAGAGAGGTTGTCAGGTCTCCATCCTTGGAGATATTTAAACCTCAGCTGGACAAGGCCCTGAGCAAGCTGCTCTAGTTGGTCCAACTTTGAGCAGGGAGTTGGACTAGACCTCCAAAGGCCCCTTCCCACCTAAATTATTCTGTAATTCTCTAACCTGGTCATTAAACTAGAGCAGTTCTACTGCAGTGTAAGCAACCTCCCAACACACACACACAGAGTTGTGGTTTAACCCCAGCCAGCCATTAAGCACCACACAGCCACTCACTCACTCCCCCCCAGCAGGATGGGGGGAGAGAATCGGAAGGTTAAATTGAGAAAACTCGTGGGTTGAGATAAAAACAGTTTAATAATTGAAATAAAATATAATAATAATAATAATAATTGTAATGAAAGGGTAAATAACAAAGAGAGAGAAATAAAACCCAAGAAAGACAAGTGATGCAAATGAAAACAAATGCTCACCACCAACTGACCAATGCCCAGCCAGGCCGCCCCGCCAACCTCCCTCCTAGTTTTATTGCTGAGCTTGATGTCATATGGTATGGAATATCCCTTTGGTCAGTTGGGGTCAGCTGTCCCAGCTGTGTCCCCTCCCAACTTCTTGTGCACCCCCAGCCTACTCACTGGTGGGGTGGTGTGAGAAGCAGAAAAGGCCTTGACTCTGTGTAAGCACTGCTCAGCAATAACTAAAACATCCCTGTATTATCAACACTGTTTCCAGCACAAATCCAAAACATAGCCCCTTACCAGCTACTATTAACTCTATCCCAGCCAAAACCAGCACACACCCCCCCCCCCCTTTTCCTTCCCTCAAAATCAGCCTCTCAGGTGTAGTTGCTCTACACCACCCCCTGTAGTTACAAATACTTACCCAACCCACCTGAGAGCTGAAAAGCCATCTTCGGGTACCTTTTTCTCCTGACAGAATAATGAAAGGAGATACTGTGGTTGCTACCTCTAGTCCTTCAAGTTAGGCTGGATGAATCTAAGGGCCTAGTTTTGAATGGTATGTGAGCAATGAAACTGACCCCTGGAGTTTATCTTTCCATGCCCACAGATACCTATGACACCAGCAGACAGCTAGAAAATGTTTTTCAAAACTAACCAAGCAGCCCCTTCCCCCATAGCACCCTCCTTCCATAAGCCACCATGCAATGAGCACAGGAGAATCCAACACATGTACAAGACTAAATCACCCTAACATTACCAAAGTGATCACCATCTAGAAGCTGGGACCACGTATAATAGCCTCAGTATGGAATAACCCTGCTGGAGTCAATACAATTTACACTGAATATAGCTACCAAGTAGAGTTTCCACTTTTATTTAATCCTCCTCCCCCCCATCTCCATCCAAAAAGGGAGCTGATATAGTTATTTATTCATTTTGCTTTCATGAGCTAACATCTGGCAGCATGACAACATTTGGAATATTCCAAATTGCTAAACACAATTCTCCTGTTTTCTGTGACAGCTTCATAATATCCTATTTACATAGCTAACCAAAAAGTGCTTTCAGAAGAAGCAAAAGTGGGAAGAGGGTCAGGAGCCATTAACTAGCCTAGGCAAGGAGTTATGCTGTATAAGAAATTCCTTCAGACTCTGCTTCAGTCTTTGTTTTTTCCTCAAACATTTCTTCACTCTTTTTTCCCAGTATCAAGCATGCTGTGCCAGGCCTGCAGTTGTCTTCTCAACCTTTTAACTTTGTCTTTCCCTGTATTTTACCTTTCTCTTTTTCTCTCTGTCCCAGTTTGGTTTGGTTTAATTTCCACTCCTTCTTCCCTCCCTTTTTAAACTTTCTGTTCTTGGAGCTATTTTTTGTTTAATACATTTTTTGTAGTATCCTAGTTTTATCGAACTCACTTCTCTCCCCCTCTTATTAATAAACAGTGCTATTAATTTTGCCTGACAATGTTCATGACCTGTTCACTGGTGTTTTGTTTTGCAGTGGGGTTGGCTTGTAGGAAGAATTCTTTCCATGGTAAGATACATTTTATCAGAGAAATTAAGATTTCTTTTCATTTGTTTGTTTGCTTCATGGAAGACTTTCCTTTTGCCCTGAATCTTGAGCACCAAGATTACATATGCAAGTAGCTGCTTTGAGACTGGAGAATCCTGAAGGGCCCAACTGACTTTTCACACACCTCAGCACTGGGTATTGGGTAGTACCTGCACTGGCATGTAACCGTGCTTGAACAATTTGGTCATGTTTATTAAATTAATTAACAGGTTTTTCAGATTAATGAATTAAAGTTCTGGAGACTACATTTCCATTACTTAAGTGATAGCTTTAGCAGTCCCACTACCAAATTAGGAGTTATGATGGACAGCAGACACCTTTATTACCTCAAAATCCAGCATCCCACCCAAATTCTAGGATTTTAACCCTACTTTATAATAGTAAAACATCTCTCATGAATAAGACTAGTGTTGTGTAACAAGCTCTCATCAGAGAACAAGTTGCAATTCTAGGTAGAGCAGTTCCTTTTTTAGAAATGAAGAGATGCAAGTGAACTCCTAGCATTTCTCTGAAACAAGGCATTGTTGATTGTTGCTACTGCTATGTTTTGTGGGGCACTGGAGAAACAGGCTGAATTTTATCACCAGATCTCAGATTCTTTATTTCATTTCTATTAGTGATATAGTAACAACCCAAGCTCACACTTCAAATGTAAAAGGATATTTTTTTTTTCCTGCAAACACCACTGAGAATTTAATAGATATGGAGACAGAAAGAGCATTGGATATTAAAACAAGCCAAAGAAAGAAAGAAAGAAAGAAAAAAAAATCTCAGGGGCTGCAAAACTGGCCTTCACTCTAGTTGTCTTTGAAAGAGTAAAACATCCAAAGTATTTGCAAACTCATGTTATTACCTTAGTGCATTGCATTTTTATTTCCAGCAAATGCTGAGTGTTTGTCAATTGTAAAGTTGTTTCTCAGATATGATTGTTGTTAACAATAGAAGTGTTTGTTAAAAGAAAAAAAAAGATTACTTTTGACTTTATTTGTATGGATGACCTAGTGGTCCCTAGTACCATGTTAAGAGCTTATGGTGTAGTCCTGCTCTCCTTGCAGTCAATGCGTTTGCCCAAAGTGTGTGGTAGCTGTGTTTTGGTGTGGCTGTGTGATTCTCTGTGGTGGTATGTAGCATGCCAGCTGTTGACTGTGTGCTGCTTCCCTAGCCTTCCTCCATGTTGTGACTTTCTCTGGTTTTGTCCCTTTCTAGAAGCTAAGGAACTGTACCAGAAATGGGTGGTGACCATAACTGGCATTTGCATTGTTCTTCTAGTAGTTGGCATCATGTGTTTGGTGGCCTACTGCAAAACTAAGTAAACCTTTCTCTCTATTTTTATACCTATGATTGTTAGTCGGGGCCATTGCAATTGACTGTAGCTCTTACTTCTCTGAGCATAAAATTGTAATCTGAATTTCTCCAGATTTGAACTGAATAGACAAACCTTTGCCTCAGGTAATGTGGTCAAAGTCAGGCAGGTATATGTCTCTATCAAACAGCAGTGTAAAACATAAGAGGTATCTGAAAGATTCTTGCCATTGGAATTTGACTCAAGCAAATTTCACTGATGTGCATTTCTTCATCTGTCACATGTTCATAATTTCCTGAGCTGAAAGGGAGCAGACTCCCAACATTGGAATTATGTACCCATCTAGTAGTAAAGTTAAAGGATCAGAAGAGTTTGTACCTGAGAACAAGATTAACAGCAGTAGGAATTTCACTGAAACCAGTGGAGGGTTCCCTGTTAAGTACAACATTCAATCTAGGCCCTGATATGCAGTTTTCCATATCATATGACCATAGGATTCAACAGGCATATGGATTCTTTACCTTGATATGCCCAAGATATCAGAAATCATTGATAACATGTAGTAAAATGTGGGAATAAATGAGGCTGTGTTTGACTTTGACGAGATGCAGCTGTGCCCTTGAGGCTTGTTACAAACAGGTTTGAAGGGATGCAGCTGTGGCCTTGAGGCTTGTTACAAACAAGTTTGTGAAACTTAGAGGCAGAAAAATAAGGATGTGATTAGATACATCCCTGAAAGAGGAATTTGCGTGCACCAACTTGAAGAACCAATAAGCAGCGTGGAAGAGACGCGTGAACGTCAGACAGTAACCAATGAAATGGGTTTTGCTTGCTCGTGAACACTAGATCATATTATAAAAGGGATAGATTGTAAAAATAAAGGGTCTTTGCTTGTCTTCGCCTGAACTCATATGCGGAGTCCGTGTCTCATTCCCTTCAGTAAAATGTTTTCAAACACAACTGATGACTGTGAGAAGGGAGCTGCCAGTTTACAGTCCTCCAAATGCACCAGTGATGCCAGACTGCTATCTGTGAGATGTTCTCTGTATGTTCCTTCTTTCTGTTCCTTCTTTCTATTGGGGGAAAAAAATAGAAACACCAAGAAACTAAAGTTTAGAAAAGAACACCTTAATGGTTAGAAAAGAACACCTTAAGGGAAAAGAAATGGCTCAGATCATGTGGGTCTCCCTGCAACATACACTGCTGATCAAATGCTGAGACACCATCTTATAACACTGAATCTTAATTCAGAAGTAGCATATCTGCAAAGCAATTCCATTTATGAAGAGGGTCCTCCTAACAAGTGAAGAAACACATTAGGTTTCCCATTATTCTTTCCTCTCAGCTTCCTGGAATAACTTCTTTTTGTAGTTAACATCCTTCAGCTAAATGAAAAATGGCAGATATGTGTGGCAATTAAACACAGACTCCGCATATGAGTTCAGGCAAAGACAAGCAAAGACCCTTTATTTTTACAATCTATCCCTTTTATAATATGATCTAGTGTTCACGAGCAAGCAAAACTTATTTCATTGGTTACTGTCTTGCGTTCATGCGTCTCTTCAGCATTACTTATTGGTTCTTCAAGTTGGTGCACGCGACTTTTCTCTTTCAGAAACGTATCTAATCACATCCTTATTTTGCTGCCTCTAAGTTTCACAAACTTGTTTGTAACAAGCCTCAAGGCCACAGCTGCATCCCTTCAAACCTGTTTGTAACAAGCCTTAAGGGCACAGCTGCATCTCATCAAAGTAAAACACAATCTCATTTATTCCCACAGATATGGAAGGATATAGAATGCAAAGAGCTTGATCACTGAAGGTGAGAAGTGGACTCCTAGGGACAGATTCCCAGATAACATATTTTAGGATTTATGGCCCATGGATGATGAATCTAAGCCCCCTGTAAGACCCACTTCCTCTACCAAGTCGGAGGTCTTTGGCAGTCCTCAGCTTCCCACTGATAGAGTTCCAAGCCTCTGTGAAAAGGTGCTATGAATTTATGTTAATAATTATGTTAATAAATTATGTTAATGAAGAGACACAGAGACAGAGAGTCAGAGACACACAGAGAACAAGGGAGACAGAGAGACAGACAGAGACAGGGGAGGCAGAAATGCACAGCAAGAGATACAGAGGGACAAAAAAGAGAGTGCATAAAAATGGGGGGGGCAGAGAGGGAGAGTGACAGCATGTCACAGACACAGAGAGGCTGTGAGAGACAGAATGACAGATGGAGACACAGAGAAAGAGGGACCGAGGTAGAGAGACAGAGACACATATGTAGAGAAAAGGACAGAAAGAGAGAGGTATGGAGTGATTCAGAGAGAGAGAGAAATAAAGACAGAGACAGAGAGAGACAGCATTAGACACAGGATCAGACAGAGTCAGAAAGACGCAAGGAAAGAGCAAGGGGGGGGGGGCACAGCAAGAGAGGGGGAGAGAGAGACAGTCAGAGAAAGACAGAAGGGGGGGGAGAAAAGAGGTCCAGACAGAGACAGAGGAAGATATGGCGGAGGGGAGAGTCTGAGAGAGAGGTACCGAGAGACAAAGAGACTGAGACACATACATAGGGAGAGAGACAGGCAGGCAGGTAGATAGACACAGAGCAACACAGAGGGACATAGGGTGGGACAGAGAAGGACAGAGGCAGAGACAACGTGTAAGAAGGAGAGAGAGAGAGACTGTGAGAGGTACAGAGAGACTGACAGAGGGAGGGCTACAGAGGGACGGGGGGAGGGGGGGGAGATAGAGGGAGAGAAAGACCAAGCTCGGGGGGAGAGAGGGAGAGAGAGACAGTGAGTGCAGAGTGTTCAGTAATGTGTTCTTTATCTTTAAGATTCTCTGGCTGTTGTAGCTTTTTAGCTTCATTTTTATTGTTCTCTCCCCCTCCTCCATTTTGGCAAACCTGAAATATAGAATCATAGAATCATAGAATCACAGAATGCTTTGGGATGGAAGGGACCTTTGAAGGTCATCTAGTCCACCCCCCCTGCAATTGGCAGGGACATCTACAACTAGATCAGGTTGCTCAGAGCCCCATCCAGCCTGGCCTTGAACGTTTCCAAGGATGGGGCATCTACCAACCCTCTGGGCAACCCGTTCCAATGTTTCACTACCCTCATTGTAAAAAATTTCTTCCTTATCTCTAGTCTGAATCTACCCTCTTTTAGTTTAAAACCCTTGCCCCTTGTCCTATCGCTATTGGCCCTGCTAAAAAGTCTGTCCCCATCTTTCTTATAAGCCCCCTTTAAGTACTGAAAGGCTGCAATAAGGTCTCCCTGGAGCCTTCTCTTCTCCAGGCTGAACAACCCCAGCTCTTTCAGCCTTTCCTCATAGCAGAGGTGTTCCATGCCTCTGATAATTTTTGTGGCCCTCCTCTGGACCCACTATAACAGGTCCATGTCCTTCTTGTGCTGGGGACCCCAGAGCTGGATGCAGTACTCCAGGTGGGGTCTCACCAGAGCAGAGTAGAGGGGCAGAATCACCTCCCTCGCCCTGCTGGCCACGCTTCTTTTGATGCAGCCCAGGATACGGTTGGCTTTCTGGGCTGCGAGAGCACATTGCCGGCTCATGGCCAGCTTTTCATCTATCAGTACCCCCAAGTCCTTCTCCTCAGGGCTGCTCTCAATCCCTTCATCCCCCAGCCTGTACTGATACTGGGGATTGCCCCGACCCAGGTGCAGGACCTTGCTCTTGGCCTTGTTGAACCTCATGAGATTCACACAGGCCCACTTTTCCAGCTTGTCCAGGTCCCTCTGGATGGCATCCCATCCCTCAGGCATGTCGACTGCACCACTCAGCTTGGTGTCATCTGCAATCTTGCTGAGGGTGCACTCGATCCTGCTGTCTATGTCATTGAGGAAGGTATTGAACAGCACTGGCCCCAGTACGGACCCCTGAGGGACACCACTCGTCACTGTTCGCCATCTGGACATCGAGCCATTGACCACTACCCTCTGGATGCGACCATCCAGCCAATTCCTTATCTACCGAGCAGTCCACCCATCAAATCTATATCCTTCCAATTTAGAGAGAAGGATATTGTGGGGACCGTGTCAAAGGCCTGACAGAAGTCCAGATAGATGACATCCATAGCTCTTCCCTCGTCCACTGATGCAGTCACTCCATCATAGAAGGCCACTAGGTTGGTCAGGCAGGACTTGCCCTTGGTGAAGCCATGCTGGCTGTCCCGAATCACCTCCCTGTCCTCCATGTGCCTTAGCACAGCTTCTAGGAGGATCTGTTCCATGATCTTCCCAGGCACAGAGGTGAGGCTGACACAGGTCGGTAGTTCCCAGGGTCCTCCTTTTTGCCCTTTTTAAAAATGGCTGCAATGTTTCCCTCTTTCCAGTCCCCAGGGACTTCACCTGACTGCCATGACTTTTAAAGTATCATGGAGAGTGGCTTGGCAACTACATCAGCCAGTTCCCTCAGGACTCTGGGATGCATCTCATCAGGACCCATAGACTTATATACATTCAGGTTCCTCAGGTGGTCACAAACCTGATCTTCTCTTACAGTGGGAGGACGTCTGTCCTCCCGATCCCCATCAAATGGCCCATTGACTCTTGTTCAGAATGGGATTGAAAAGGGTTGCATCCTGTAGTGTCCTGTCCTGCCAAAAATATCTGCAATTCTGCCTATAGTTTAGGGAATTGTGTTTATGTTAACAACTGTTACAGCCAAGGTCAGATGCATTCTACAGTGTGTTGGAACCTGCATCTTCCACTTGTTTCCCTGGATTATGTGGCAGAATCATGGAAGTTTTCCAGTAGCATCACACAAAACTGGGGGATTCTAATAAATTAGGCATGAAATTGAATAGCCCAACCTGAATGCAGAACTTCCCTCATTTATATACATCTAGCATTCAGTGAATTCTGCATGGCCTCCACAGTTCGTTTTTAGCATGCTGCAGATTTTGTTACAAGTCTCATAATGAGCTCTTTAAAAGTTCTCCTGAGGAAAGACAGAAGGATTTGTAACTAGGGAAGGAAGAGTTGAGGTTTGGGAACAAGAAGCATGCAAGTCAGACCATAACATTAGTACAGAAGCTATATGTCTTTGTTGAATGCATTAAGAGCCTTGACATCTACCTGGTAATCGTTAGGGTCTAGGGTTAATCTGGTATTGCTATAATGAAACAGCTTCCACCTCTTGGAGCTGCCAGGTTGCCTGCAGACTCAGGCAGACCTCATACACTCACTTGCTTTAGATTTCCAGGACTTCCTCTACAACTTTAACATCTTTAACATTTTTAAATGCAAGCTGAAGCTTTGGAATGCACTGCTGGGGTAGGGGACAAATTCCACAACAAATTGGTAGCTGCAGTATGACAGAATACAAAGGGCTCTACTCCTCATGTTATTATTAAATGTCTTGCCTTGACTGCAAAACAAAAATGGCATCAAAGTCCATTGCTAGCTGCATGGCTGAAACAAGATGCAGGCCATGTGGCTCAGGGAGATACCACTGTAAGACACATGGCTGACTCTCTATATGGGGGTGCTCTTGTACCTGGACAAGATGATAGAAGTCATGTTCCCTGCCTCAGGTACTAGTTCTGTAGGCTCACAAAGGAGTGGTTTTCAGTGCAACCTCTTGAATTGGACAGAAAGCTGTCAAATGCACACATATACTTCACACCACTGTTTTCGATGAATGTGTGCAAGCTCTAAGGAAGATGAGACTGTCATATTGTGTGTCATTGCCTTCTCAGCAGTAAGCAGTGACAACTCCATATGGTAAATGGAAACCACAGCAGGTGTAATCCAGAGAATTGTCAAAAACTTACCTTGGCCCTGGTGAGAGTGGCAAGGTGATAGGGTTAAAATCCCTGCTCCTTTTACTTTTGAATGCATAAAGAGCTCTCCCTGAAATGGAGTACATTTTGGAAACCACTTTCTTTTTCCTCACACTTTTTCCTGTCGCTCTGTGGCCCTGCTGACTCTCAGAAGGGTTCTCACACCCCTTCCCCCACTCTGCAGGTCCCCACAGCTCTAGCTGCAGTTACATTCATGCTGTTAGGAGTTCCTCTGAGATCTTGCAGCAATGGGGAATGTGTTGGCAATAAAGTAGTATTGCTGTTGTTGTTATCTAAAAGGTGCACCTGCTTTCCTTTTATCTGTTAAAACTGTTTTCATTTTTCACATACAGGAAACAGAGGAAAAAGTTGCATGACTCTTCAGCAGAGCCTGCACTCAGAAAGGAGCAACATGGTTAACATGGCCCATGGGACACACCACACCAACCCACCACCAGAGAACATCCAGCTAATGCATGTAGGTTTTACTGCCTGTATTTCACTCTAGACTGTCAGTGCCACAGCAGAACTCATCCTGCAGCTTTTAAACTTGCATCTGCCAAAGACTGATGACTAGATTCTCTTGGTGTTCTCCACCCAGAAGTAATTAGAAACTTAAGTTGCAAATGTGCAGTCAAATGAAAACATTGTCAAAGATGGTCAGCTTATTAGCATGTGCAGCAGTACTGTAGCAGAGCCTGTGGACCTAGAACACCAGTACCAAAAAAAACACCTCAGAAAGAATTTGTAACAACTGCAGTAGGGCTGGGTGTGTGTATGGGGATCATTTTCTTCAAGCATGTTCATGTCTTAAACTTCTTGCTGTTCCTAGCCTGACAGCTGGTGAGTAGAGAAGGCCACATATGATCTGGAACGTCACATTATGAATTCATGCTTCAGACTCCCAGACACTATGAGCATGAGCATCAAAAGGACAATGCTCACCGTAATCCCCATTCCAGTAGTCCATAAAACAAATGTTTCCATTGTTTCTGAAGCAGGAAGAAAAAGACGAGGGTTTTTGTATAAGAAAGGCATAGTCTATAGCAAGTTTCAGGGGAGAAGTCTCTGTCCCACTGTAGTAAATTGCAGGACTCCCACTGACTTCAGTTGGGTAGGATTTCACCACCACTCCCCAGAGCACACTAAACAGGAACATGCTAGTTTTTGTGAAAAGCGTTGGGCCTCATCAACCAAGGTGCTGCAGCTGTGTGTGAGAGGATAAGTAGCAAGTTGTTAAAAAAGTAGCCTTAGAAATAAAAGGCTGGATGAAAAATTTATTTGGATAACAGAACAGGATGTATGTTTGGCTGGTGAAGTGGGGCTGGGGCAGACACTTCTCCGGCATCCCACCAGCCATTTGTGAGAACAAAGCTCTACACACATGCCTATTTATAGCTTACATTGGCTTCTGTGGAAGAGGCCAGAGTTTACACTGTGCGTAGCCATTCCTTCTGCTCCACCTTTCCCTGTAGAACTCCATTGTCCAGAAAGTCTGCTTCCTGCAGCCACAAGCCATTCTTGCTCTCCTGTTCTACCATCACTGTAAATATTAGTGACAGCTCAGTGCAGGGGTGAGCCCTGGGTCCACTGAAGTCAATGGCAAAGTTCCCACTGACTCTGCTAAGGCAAAGATCCATTTTCAAAACATCTCAACTGCCCGTATTTTTAAAAGTGGAGAAACCAAGAGTTCTTATTAGGAACAATGGAGTGCCCTATCAGCAACAGCATCCCTGTTGAGACCAGTGGAGACCCCAGACAAAATCTGTGCAGAATACCAGGCACTGCACACCTACAGCCCCATCTGCACAAGGTTTTTGGACCATTCTGCAGACTCCCCTAAGAACTGAACAATAACTTTACTCTGGTGCTGCAACCATGTGACATGGTATCCTTTGGCACTGTAAATACCCATTTCCTGCCCAGATCCTTTATAATGTAAAGGATAAAATAATGAATTAACTACTGCTGTGTTGTCCATTAGAGAGCAGTATTCTTGCTTCATCTGGTAGCAATGGGTGTGTTTGCTTTCCAAGTCTCTGTCCATGACAACTTCTCATTTCCTTATACCATGTGCATGTTGTTTATAACCTGCTTGGGATACAGCCCTTTGCAAATTAACTCACTTGTTTCCTCCTGTTTTGAGTTTAAAGGGGATGTGTACACAAAAGTGTACATGAATGCACTAAAGCGTGTCAGTGCAATGTCTTTGTGCATGAGTGACAAGGACCTGTGCTTTGGTGTGTGTGAAAAAGATCTTTGTTTTTTTCCAGCAGTGCATTTCAAAAAAGGTACTCTCCAGTGAGCACATCACTGAACAAGAAACAGAGACTTTGTTTTCCACAAGCCATTACACATCAACAATACATCACTCCATATTGGTCACCCTGACACCCAAACGGAAGTACTGGAGCAGAAACACAAACAGCATTGGAGAAGGGAAAAAACCCCCTTGTACTGTCAGTGCTGTTGTTGTATGAACAGGCAAGATGTGAAAAAAAAAGAACCAAAAACATGTACTCCCTTTGTAGAGTTTTAATTTTAAGACTAATTGTATTTGATGCCATCTCACCAAACTAATTATCTTTCTAGGAATTTACAAAGAGCTTTATTGATTGCATGGCATTCCATTACTGATACTGTGAATTTTAATATATGCAAACTACTAAATCATTACAGGTCTTTTGTTTTAAAGAGTGGTCTCCACTCCTACTGACTGGAAATCCTTTTCCTTCCCTCCCTTCATCCATGCACACAAAAAACATCTTTATGTGTGTTTGATCACACTATTCACAAAATTCTGCATCCCCATTTCTCAATCTTAAGCTTAAACTGCACATCCTGAGCTGCATTGCGTTCTTGCTCTCCCCTTATTAAACTTCTGTTAGTTTGCTTTCTCCTGTTTTACATTTAAAATAAAATTGTCCTTTCACTTTCTCCTCCCTCTTTCTCCTTTCCTGACTGGTCTTTTTCAGTTGGAGTAATGGCCACACTGAAAGCGTTATCTCTGAAAGCCACTCTGTGCTGGTGAGCTCATCTGTGGAAAATAGCAGGTATACAAGCCCAACACAACCCAGGGAACACCTCAGTGGTCCTGGAGGTCCACAGGGCTGCAACAGTTTCCTCAGGCATGCGAAAAAGCCTCCTGACTCCTACTGAGACTCCCCTCACAGAAAAGGTATTACAACACCATCTTATTCTCACTAGCTAGCAGGGCATGGCGGTTTAAAATAGATTCAAAGTGAATCCTAGTGGTTTGGGATCACAGAGGAAACCTATCAACCCTGTTCATGTAGGGAATGCCTCTCCTCATCCATAAAGATAGAGACCGCTATAGTTTAAACTCTACCAAATACATTTCTGCCCTTCCTGCCTTTTCTGGACTTATTGCTAGCAGGCAGCAGCCAACATTTGGAGATCCACCAGGAATTTTTCATTGTAAAATAAAGTAAAAGGAGACCTTTGCCTAACTCTGTCAGTTACTTGCAACAAGCAAGTAAGTAAACTTATGGATTTTTTTTTTTTTTGTCAGAAACAAAAGATGAGGAAAAAGCAATATATTGATCCATAGGAGGGAGGTTACAAAGGACTTCTAAGCAATATAAGGATGCAACCACCACCTACTTTCTGTGGGATTACAGCTCCTAAAGCCATTATGTACTTTGAAAACTGTCCTTGGAATTTTAGTAAATAAAAGCAAGGAATGCAAATTGCAAGTCAGAAGAGCCTAGGCTCTTCAACAATAGTTACAAACAAAGGTAGCCAGGAATTTTCCAACAAAGTAATGTTTTCTCAGAAAAGACCGTTTCATCAACACCTAAAGTGTGCCTTGAAATGTATCAGCTTCAAGAAAACTTTCATTGGAGAAGGCTTCTGAGCTTTGGGCTGAGATTTTTAACTCAAGAGGATGGGATGGCCTCAGAGTAGCCAATGAAAGGAATGAGAAGCAAATAAGACATTTGAAAAGAGCTTGGCTCCAATCAGGAGCAGAAGAGAACAAGGTGTTACTGGACCAACTCTCTGAGCAGTGTGAAATCACAGTGGGTTTGAACTCCCTGGATATCCATGATGCAAAAAATACAGCCACACAGGCCTCATCAGAAAGGTGTTTGAGTTGTTTAGGAGACACATCGTTGGTTTCCAGAAACATGAAAATGCAGATGGAGCAGAAACCAATTGCTACACAAAGAAGAACTGGTTAAGACTGTAATAATGAATGATGGATGTAAGCTATCTGAATGTGGCTTGTAGGACCACTAAACATAATATGTCTGTCTCTCTTCTTGCTTTAGGTTACATGTGGAAAAGAGTCTGTAGTTTGCCCTGGAATTTAACTTTCAATAAACGTGGTATGTAGCATCTTTCATGACCCAAATCATATAAACAGCTATGGCCTCAATCCAGCAGAGCATTTAAACACATTCTTAGCTTTTAATCATGTGATTAGTCTAGTTGAAAACAATGGGATTGACCATATGAATAAAACTAAGTATGTGGTTAAGTGCTTTGCTGGATCAGGACCTACAACAGTAAATATTGCAGTCTCCTGTCTGGGGACCATATGGAATGTATTGCCAAGCTCATGCTCATGAAGTGTATTATAGTTTAGTATATTTGGGCCTGTGTGAGGAGCAAAGATAATTTATATAGTCTTTCTGGACTTCCTAGGATACCCTAGGCAGTATTCTGACACAAACTAGGTAGACTTGGGGGGAGAGGAAGAGAAGGAATATACTTCTCCAAATACTGCATCTCATGAAGATATCATTCCAGGAAAAAAAAATACAGCAACATTTCTGCAATAATTTTCTAGGCACCAATGGCCTATCCCTGTGCCCGAAATGATTGTGAACTCTGAATACAGGAAATAGATGAGGCCTAATTTAATGCTAATTTTTAGCATGCAAGAAATACATGGCAATTTTTTACTGAGAGAAGAACTGATTGCATATAAAGGAAAAAATGAGAGTTGTTCACAACTAAAAGTGACTCTGAAACATACAGGAGTGTAGAAGCTAAGAATGATTTTCTGAAGCAATTAAATGTTGCTGTGCAGTGAATTAGTAAATCAAGGTTGTGTTCCCTCCACCCTCCAACCCCCACAGCTCCATCAAAATTTTGAAATCAGAATAGATATTAAAAGACACATTCTTATACATTGGCCTGGAAGACCCAAGCAACTATATTCATAGAAACATAGAATCATAGAATATCCTGAGTTGGAAGGGACCCACAAGGATCATCGAGTCCAACTCCTGTCCCTGCATAGGAAAACCCCAAAATTCACCCCATATGTCTGAGGGTGTTGTCCAAATGCTTCTAGAATGTTGTCAGGCTTGGCGACGTGACTACCTCCCGGGGGAGCTTGTTCCAATGTTTTTGGAACCTTTTCCTAACGTCCAGCCTAAACCTCCCCTGGCATATCTTCCTGCCGTTCCCTCGGGTCCTATCATTGGTCGCCAGGGAGAAGAGATCAGCGCCTGCCCCTCCTCCTTCCCTTGTGAGGAAGCTGTAGACCGCAATGAGGTCTCCCCTCAGTCTCCTCTTCTCCAGGCTGAATAGACCAAGTGACTTCAGCCGCTCCTCATACGGCTTCCCTTCTAAACCCTTCACCATCTTCATAGCTCTCCTCTGGACACTCTCTAGTAGCTTCGTATCCTTTTTGTACTGTGGGGCCCAAAACTGCACACAGTACTCAAGGTGAGGCGGCACCAGTGCAGAGTAGAGCGGGACAATATCACCTCCCTCGATCGGCTAGCAATACAGTGTTTGATGCACCCCAGGACACGGTTGGCCCTCCTGGCTGCCAGGGCACACTGTTGGCTCATGTTCAACTTGCCGTCGACCAGAACCCCGAGATCCCTCTCCGCGGGGCTGCTCTCCAGAACCTAAGATGGATCCTGCGGAACCCCGCTAGTGACTGGTCGCCAGCCTGATGTAACCCCATTTACTATAGCCTGTTGAGCCCGACCCGTCAGCCATCCAGCTGTATGCTGGACATTTTGTCCAGGAGGACACTGTGAGAGACAGTATCGAAGGCTTTACTGAAATCCAAAAAGATTACATCGACTGGCTTCCCTTGGTCAGCTAGGTGGGTAACCTTGTCATAGAAAGAAATTAAGTTTGTCAAGCAGGACTTTCCCCTCGTGAACCCGTGCTGGCTGGGACCAATGACTGCATTGTCTTTCAGGTGTTTTCCAATAACTCCCAGAATAATCTTCTCCATGATTTTGCCAGGCACAGAGGTGAGACTGACAGGCCTGCGGTTACTGGGGTCATCCCTATTGCCCTTCTTGAAGATTAGGACAACGTTTGCCAGCTTCCAGTCAGCACTCATGGTTCTCTAGCCCAGGGCTCTGGGGGCCCCAGAGCCCATCATCGGTGTTGAAGACCGAGGCGAAGAAAGCATTAAAATGTCTCTGCTTTGTCTATGTCCCTGTTTGTGAGGTGACCATGCTCATCAAGTAACGGGCCAATGTTATTTCTCGCCTGCCTTTTGCTATTAACATATTTTAAAAAGCCCTTTTTATTGTCCTTCACAGTACTGGCCAGCTTCAGCTCTAATTGAGCTTTGGCCGCGCGAATTTCCTCCCTACAGTGGCGAGCAGCATCTCTGTAGTCCTCCCATGTCGCCTGACCTTGCTTCCACTGGCCATACATTTTCTTTTTTCGCCTTAGTTCTAGAAGAAGATCCCTACTTAGCCAAGCCGGCCTTCTACCGCGCCTGCTTGACTTCCGACATTTTGGAATTGCCTGCTCCTGTGCTCTTAGCAGGTGGTACTTAAAAAGTGACCAGCACTGACGGACCCCAGCACCTTCAAAAGCTTTTTCCCAGGGGCCCTTACGAAGTAGTTCCCTGAGCAGCCTGAAGTCAGCTCTCCTCATATCCAGAGTTGAGGGCTTGCTGGCAGTTTTCCTCCTGTTACCATAGATTTTAAACTTGACTGCTTCATGGTCGCCGTGGCCAAGGCAGCCACCAATCACCACTTCACCCACGAGACCCTCTCCGTTAGTAAGCAGCAAGTCGAGGAAGGCACCTTTCCTGGTCGGTTCCCTTAGTACCTGTACCAAGAAGGTATCATCCAGATGGTTTAGGAATCTTCTGGACCTGCTTGTACCAGCTGTGTGGTATTCCCAGTTGACATCTGGCAAGTTGAAGTCCCCCAGAAGGACAAGGGCAGATGACTTAGAAGCATCCCTTAGTTCCTTAAAGAATAACTCATCCGTGTCGTCATCCTGGCTGGGTGGCCTCTAGTAGACTCCCACAACGACATCCGCTTTATTTGTCTGTCCCTTAATCCTTACCCAGAGGCTCTCAACTGGGCCATCGCCGACTGCTAGCTCCATGCACTCCAGCCCCTCCACTACATACAATGCCACCCCGCCGCCTCGCCTGCCCTGCCTATCCCTCCTGAAGAGCCTGTACCCATCCATCACGGCACACCAGTCACAGGACTCACCCCACCAGGTTTCACTTACACCTATGATGTCGTATCTCTGGGACTGGGCCAAGGCATCTAGCTCCTTTTGCTTGTTCCTCAGGCTGCGTGCATTTGTGTAGAAACACTTCAAGTGCGGTTCATTGTGCCCGTTGGCTCGTGGAGCAGCCTGAGGAATCTCACTAGCACGCAGCTCCTCGAACTTTGGCGTGCCCTCCCGTTGCTCGTCGCTGACGAGCCTGGTATTGTCCCTTTCCCCCTTTCCAATCTAGTTTAAAGCTCTATCAGTCAGCCCTGCTAGCTCCTGGGCAAAAACCCTTTTCCCCTTCTGAGAGAGGTGCATCCCATCGGATGTCGGTAGACCTGGTGATGAATAGACCATCCCATGATCAAAAAACCCAAAGTTCCGCCAATGACACCAGCCTCGGAGCCACGTGTTGATCAGCTGGGTCTGCCTGTTCCATTCCCTGCTACCGGAAGGATCGAAGAGAACACCACCTGAGCACCCGATCCTTCAACTTAGGACTTCTCTTTGTTATCTCTTCGTTGCTGACATGAAGAACTAATAGTGGGTAATAGTCTGAGGACCATACCAGACTAGGGAGTTTTCTAGTGACATCTCTTACCCTTGCCCCGGGGAGGCAGCAGACTTCCCTTTGGGTTGGGTCCGGGTCAGTGTTGATAACACAGGGATGTTTTCATTATTGCTGAGCAGTGCTTACACAGAGCCAAGGCCTTTTCTGCTTCTCACACCACCCCACCAGTGAGTAGGCTGGGGGTACACAAGAAGTTGGGAGGGGACACAGCCAGGACAGCTGACCCCAACTGACCAAAGGGATATTCCATACCATATGACATCATGCTCAGCAATATAAAGCTGGGGGAAGAAGAATGAAGGGGGGGGACATTCCGATTTATGGCGTTTGCCTTCCCAAGTAACCGTTACGCGTGATGGAGCCCTGCTTTCCTGGAGATGGCTGAACACCTGCCTGCCGATGGGAAGTAGTGAATGAATTCCTTGCTTTGCTTTGCTTGCGTGTGGGGCTTTTGCTTTACCTATTAAACTGTCTTTATCTCAACCCATGAGTTTTCTCACTTTTACCCTTCCGATTCTCTCCCCCATCCCACCGTGGGGGAGTGAATGAGCGGCTGTGTGGTGCTTAGTTCCCGGCTGGGGTTAAACCACGACAGAGGGTCTCCCTGACAGTTTTTGTCTGACCCTGTGCTCTATGCAGTAAATAATCAAGTGTACCTTGCCATCGAATCTTGTTAAACCACTGTCGCATTTACCATTGAACCTTGTTAACTCACTGGTTTATATCAATAAATATATTTTTGCTTCTCTCTCACTCCATCCGTGACAGAGGGGAAGTGAGTGAGCGAATGGCTGTGTGGTGCTTAGCTGCCTACTGGGATTAACCCACAACACCGGGCCAAGATTTTATACAGGCTCGGGTAATGGTGGTCCGACTTAGAAGGACACACTGAACAATCATGTTCGCTGGACAGTCAAACATAGTCCTCGACCACAAAGTTCAGTGCTGGTTGCTGACATCTATCTGTATAATGTTTGCAAGCAGCCACATGCTCTCGAAGAAATGAATATGCCACAAACGCTCAAGGGAGTCCTCAGGGGAAAACCCCTGGACAGCCACCAAAGTAGCTGGGTGGTCACAGGGATGAAAACCATACTGCACGTTGCCTGACCAACCTAGTGGCCTTCTCTGATGGAGTGACTACATCAGTGGACGAGGGAAGAGCTACGGATGTCATCTATCTGGACTTCTGTCAGGCCTTTGACACGGTCCCCCATGATATCCTTCTCTCTAAATTGGAAGGATATGGATTCGATGGGCAGACTGCTCGGTGGATAGCAAACTGGCTGGATGGTCGCATCCAGAGGGTAGTGGTCAATGGCTCGATGTCCAGATGGCGAACAGGGACGAGTGGTGTCCCTCAGGGGTCCGTACTAGGGCCAGTGCTGTTCAATACCTTCCTCAATGACACAAAGGGATCGAGTGCACCCTCAGCAAGTTTGCAGATGATACCAAGCTGAGCGGTGCATTTGACACGCCTGAGGGATGGGATGCCATCCAGAGGCACCTGGACAAGCTGGAAAAGTGGGCCTGTGTGAACCTCCTGAGGTTCAACAAGGCCAAGAGCAAGGTCCTGCACCTGGGTCGGGGCAATCCCCAGTATCAGTACAGGCTGGGGGATGAAGGGATTGAGAGCAGCCCTGAGGAGAAGGACTTGGGGGTACTGGTAGACGAAAAGCTGGCCATGAGCCAGCAATGTGCTCTCGCAGCCCAGAAAGCCAACCGTATCCTGGGCTGCATCAAAAGAAGCGTGGCCAGCAGGGCGAGGGAGGTGATTCTGCCCCTCTACTCTGCTCTGGTGAGACCCCACCTGGAGTACTGCATCCAGCTCTGGGGTCCTCAGTACAGGAAAGACATGGACCTGTTATAGTGGGTCCAGAGGAGGGCCACGAAAATGATCAGAGGGCTGGAACACCTCTCCTATGAAGAAAGGCTGAAAGAGCTGGGGTTGTTCCAGCCTGGAGAAGAGAAGGCTGCGGGGAGACCTTATTGCGGCCTTTCAATACTTAAAAGGGGCTTCTAAGAAAGATGGGGACAGACTTTTTAGCAGGGCCAATAGCGATAGGACAAGGGGCAAGGGTTTTAAACTAAAAGAGGGGAGATTCAGACTAGAGATAAGGAAGAAATTTTTTCACGATGACGGTGGTGAAACACTGGAATGGGTTGCCCAGAGAGGTGGTAGATGCCCCATCCTTGGAAACATTCAAGGCCAGGCTAGATGGGGCTCTGAGCAACCTGATCTAGTTGTAGATGTCCCTGCCAATTGCAGGGGTGTTGGACTAGATGACCTTTAAAGGTCCCTTCCATCCCAAAGCATTCTATGATTCATATGATTCTGTGATACAGCCTCCACATGATGACAAAGCTGCTCTATCAAGGTTCAAGTCTTCTCCCATATCTCACCCTGTAACAATCCCAGTTCCTGTGAATACTGCTACTAGAGCTGCTTTATCCATTCTGTACACTGCAGAGCTTTAACAGCATCCTCTGCAGATACACCTGCAGGGGCTTGGGGACCAGACATCTTTACCCAGTATTTTCAGCATGGAGGGTCTATTTGAGGTAGTTGTCAGGGCAGGCCCAACACAAGAGACAAAACCTTAGGATTTGAAGGCTCTAGGAAGCAATAGCTCAAAGAGGCTAAGCTCTGACTGCTAGCAAGTTTTATTAGCTTTCCTGATAACACAATAATGTCAGCTGAAGACAGAATATTTACCAGAGCATCATCTCCTTTGAAGAGATATCTGTGTAACTCTGACATTTCTTCCCTGGGAGAAGTATGATGTTGATGCTAATGGCTTCTTCCTCCTTGCTTTAGGATTCCCTTGTATTTCTAGGTTTGGTAACATGCTCTACACCTTGCTCTTTCTTCAGTAGTCTGGAAGTCCACCTTACACATGAATTTACTCTATATGGTGTGTTTTACATATGACTTTGCTGAAGTCACTGCTTCATGGGGTGGGAGGTGGGATGCAGCCATGGTCTTTGTGCTTGCAGAGGAACAGGAGGTTCCCCTCCTTTTTGCTCTCAAGACAGCCCTTGAAAAGTTGCTTCGGGCTGTTTGCTCATGCCTTTTCAGCATCAGCATCATACATCATGCTTGTGGGCTCAGTAACTGCTCCTAGCTGTTGCATTTCCTATCACCAAAATATGGACAACCTTCGGCTGGGGCTGCATGGCTAGAAGGCGCGTCCCCTGGGTGGTGGATAGGGGATCCCTCTCTGGAGGGTGCACCGGATAAAATTGAAGAAGGTGCCGTGAACCAACGCAGCCTAAGGGAAGGCCACCCTGACAGAAAAACCACTGGCCCTCCAAGTCATGGGGGTTGGGCAGGAGGCCAACTACCTCCTCCCGGGGGGGGGAAAAAAAAAAAAAAAAAAAAAGTTGCAGAAATGACGAGCATCAGAAATGGCGGGGATGGAGAAAATCGGTAACGAAGTGAGGAGGAGGAGGAGCTGGAGCTGGATCGGTCGTGTCCTGAGAGGGAAACCGACGGAAGACTGTGCTGTGGCCCTTGACTCCAGAGCACGCAGCCGCGGACCGATCGAAGTGGAAGAACGATGTTTGCGCCTTGTGTGCCTCCTGGCACTGAGAGAATTCAGATTCAGATCAGAAATATGGACAATGGCCTGCTTCTTCTGTTTGACACCACCTGCCTGCCCCCACCCCAAAAAGAAAAAAGAAGCTGATTCACTCTAGAGAAAGAAAGGAAAATATTTCTGCCCATATTAGCAGTGTATTGGGCGGGGGGGGCACTTTTGACTACTTCTGTAGCTAAACTGCAGTCAGCAGAACAACTGTATGACTGTTTGGAAGCTTATACTTGGTCCTTCTTGAAGCAAAATGCCTAAGTAATTCTTGCTGTGATGGACTAGCCAGTTCAGACTCTCCAGGGAAAGCTTGAGAGGTCTTTGTTTCCTTGGGTACTCCTGATACACAAATAGTATTCTGCTTTGCACAGCCCTTGGGGAACAAGACAAGTTGCTATTTGTGTGTCTGGGAACCGGATCCTGTGAGGAAGCTCAAGCCATATCTGTACTGTCAGATCAGCAGGCATCAAAAAAGTCTGAGTAGCTGTTCTTTATATAAGTCCATGTTCTCAGCTCTTTTTCTTTTTTTGTGCTGAAATTTTTTACTGTACCTCAAGAGGTAAGAGGTAGCTTTATTTTCCTTGGGTTAGCTTTGTGCCTGTAAGATGGTGTCTTCTGCCCATCTAACTTTTCTTGTGCACACTTGGGTTGGTTCTTATGTGCCAAGAAATGATAACGACACCTTCAAGTCTCTGTTCCTTGGAGGCTGTCACCAACAGAACAATGTTGCTAGTAAAGCACATGGCAACAGAACTCCCAGTGTCCTGTCTCTAACAGATGACAGAAATCCCTCCTCTCTGCTTCCTTCCCCTCACATCTGTTCTATGGTCCCACCATCTTCTGAAGGCACTCCCTGTCCCTGAACTGTGTTTTATGGTGCTGGTTGTATCTGGCCTGTGTCCCCTCCAGCTTTGATTTTGGTGTAGAGGTTCACCGAGGTGCATGTGCTGACTGCAGCTGACAGTTGTGGGGTGCCTCTCAATAGTGAAGTGTGGCCATGTACCCTCTCTTCAGCAGTTCCAGGCTGCTGCCCTGCTTCTGTTTGGAACCATTTGCAACACAGGTTCCTTGGCATTTTCAACTGGATGCCTCAGCAGAAATAATTTTATCCCTTGGGTAGAAGTTCACCATTTTGGTCTTGGCAGGACCAGGCAGAGTTTCTAGTCCTGTAGGGGACACCCTACCATGAAAGGTTGAACAGAGCCTTGCACTGTGAATTAGGTGACCGTGCTCTGTCCCATGCCACCCTTTCTTACTTTATTATGCTTTGGGAAACAAAGGCAACTGGATACCTTGAGGTATCGCATATGGGACCCCAGTCCCATGTCATTACTGGCAACTCTCCCTTTCCCCACCCCGCCCCAAATGATCCTGGCTAAGAAGGGGGAAATCAGGCCCCTGAGGTTAAGCAACACTGTTGAGTGTTCATGATTAGAAAAGAAACATAAATTTGCTGAGGAGCAGAATTCAGTCCATCACAACAAGTACACAGAATTTTTGATGCCATAATTGTTTTTTGTTTCTTTGATGCAATTAATAGCTAAAGGCAGTAATAAACAGAAACCTAGCTCTTCCACTCAGCTGGCTTTCACCATTCTCAGCGGAATGTAGCAAGAGAAACTGTCAGCAAGTTTCACTCTTATGCTTGTGCACTATTGGGCCTCTCTCTTTGTCTGCCCCCATCTCTCCCTCCCTCCTTCTTCTGTCTCTCATGTGCTGTGTCGCACACACTCTGCCACCCCTCCTCTCAGTCTCGGCATCTCCCTCTCTCACCCTTGGATGAGGTTACTCTCTCTCCCCCTGCCCTCATTCTCAGCCTCTCTCTCCCGGTCTTGGCTGCTCCCTCTCTCTGTGTCATTCGTGACCTCTCTCTCAGTCTCTCTCCCTACACCTCTCTCTCTCGCCCCCCCCGTCTCTCTCCCCCCTTTGCCTCCAGCCTGTCTCTCTCGGCACCCCTTCCCCTCGCTCTTGGCCTCAGCCACTCTCTCCTGGTCTTGGACCCTCGTTCTCAGTCTCTTCCTCTCTTTCTTTCTCTGTCATTCTCTCTCTCGGCATCGGCCTCTCTCTTGACCTCTCTCATCCCCCTCTCTCTAAGTGTCCCTTGGGATGTGTGAATATCTCCCTCTCGGTCTTAGCCTGTCTCTCTCTCTCACCCTTGCCCCCCCCTCCCGCCTCTCTCTGTCAGTCACAGTCCCTCTTTATCTCAGTCTTGCCCTCTCTCTAAGTCTCATGAAGTTCATCAAGGGTAAGTGCCAAGTCCTGTACCTGGGGAAGAAGAAATCCATGCACCAATATATGCTGGGGGACACTGAGCTGGAAAGCAGCTTGGCAGAGAAGGACCTAGGGGTCCTGGTGGACAGGGTGGTGAGTTGACCTTGACTGGTCACCAGGTGCCCACCAAGCTGCTCTGTCACTCCCCCTCCTCAACAGGACAAGGGGAGAAAGTATGATGAAAAGCTCATGGGTCGGGATAAGGACAGGGAGATCACTCAGCAATTACCGTCATGGGCAAAACAGACTCAATTTGGGGAAATTAGTTTAATTTATTGCCAATTAAACAGAGTGGGACAATGAGAAATAAGAACAAATCTAAAAACACCTTTCCCCCTCCCTTCTTCCAAGGCTCAACCCTTCTACCTCCTTTTCCTTCCCTGAGTGGCACAGGGGGACAGGGAATGGGGGTTGCAGTCAGTTCATAATGCTTTGTCTCTGCCGCTCCTTCCTCCTCACACTCTTCCCCTGCTCCAGCGTGGGGTCCCTCCCACGGGATATAGTCCTTCATGAACTGCTCCAACGTGGGTCCTTTCCATGGGATACAGTCCTTCAGTAATGGACTGTGCCAGCGTGGGTCCTTTCCACGGGGTCACAAGTCCTGCCAGCAAACCTGCTCCTGCATGGGCTCCTCTCTACAGGGCCACAGGTTCTGCCAGGAGCTTTCTCCAGCCTGGGCTCCTCTCCACAGGCTGCAGCTTCCTTCAGGACATATCCGCCTGCTCTAGCGTGGGGTCCTCCAAGGGCTGCAGGGTGGATATCTGCTCTTACGTGGTGCTCTGTGGGCTGCAGGGGGACAATCTGTGTCACCATGGTCTTCTCCACAGGCTGCAGGGGAATCTCTGCTCTGCTGCCTGGAGCACCTCCTCCCCCTCCTTCTTCACTGACCTTGGTGTCTGCAGGGTTGTTTCTCTCATTCCTCTCTCACAGCTGCTGCAGAGCATTTTTTACCCTTTCTTAAACATGTTATCACAGAGGCACTACCAACGTCGCTGATTGGCTCAGCTTTGGCCAGCAGTTGGTCCATCTTGTAGCCAGCTGGAACTGGCTCTATCCAAAATGGGGGCAGTTCATAGAATCATAGAATCATTAAGGTTGGAAAGGACCTCTGAGATCATCGAGTCCAACCATTAACCTAACTGCCTGGTCCACCTCTAAACCATGTCCCTAAGCACCACATCCACACGTTTTTTGAATACTTCCAGGGACTGTGATTGTACCACTTCCCTGGGCAGTCTGTTCCAATGCCTGACCACTCTCTCCGTGACGAAATTTTTCCTAATATCCAATCTAAACCTTCCCTGGCGCGACTTGAGCCCATTTCTTCTCATCCTGTTGCTTGTTACTTGGCAGAAGAGACCGACCCCCACCTCACTACAGCCTCCTTTCAGGTAGTTGTAGAGAGTGATAAGGTCTCCCCTCAGCCTCCCTTTCTCCAAGCTAAACAACTACAGTTCCCTCAGCCGCTCCTCATAAGACTTGTTCTCCAGACCCTTCACCAGCTTCATTGCCCTTCTTTGGACACACTCCAGCACCTCCATGTCCTTCTTGTAGTGAGGGGTCCAAAACTGAACTTCCTGGTGTCTTCTCACAGAAGTCACCCCAGCAGCCCCTCCCGCTACCATAATCTTGCCATGTAAAGCCAATACTGACACCAAGTTGAACATGAGCCAGCAATTGGTATCCTGGGCTGCATTAGGAGGAGTGTTGCCAGCAGGTCAAGGGAGATGGTCCGTCCTCTTTTTTCAGCACTGGTCAGGCCACACCTGGAGTCCTGTGTCCAGTTCTGGGCTCCCCAGTACAAGAGAGACATGGACATAATGGAGAGAGTCCAACGAAGGGCCATGAAGATGATTAAGGGACTGGAGCATCTCTCCTATGAGGAAAGGCTGAGAGAGCTGGGACTGTTTAGCCTAGAGAAGAGAAGGCTCAGGGGGGGAGGGTCTCATCAATGTACATAAATACCTGAAGGGAGGGTGAAAACAAGGTGGAGCCAGGCTCTTTTCAGTGGTGCCCAGTGACAGGACAAGAGGCAATGGGCACAAGCTGAAACACAGGAGGTTCTGTCTGAGAATCCGGAAACACTTTTTCACTGTGAGGGTGACCGAGCACTGGAAGGGGTTGTCCAGGGATGTTGTGGAGTCTCCCTCCTCAGAGATCTTCAAAAGCCATCTGGACATGGTCCTGGGCAACCAGCTCTAGGTGGACCTGCTTGAGCAGAGGGGTTGGACCAGATGACCTCCAGAGGTCCCTTCCAACCTCAACCATTCTCTGATTTGGTGAACATGTGCATGGAGATAATAAGGAAAAGACCCTAAGGGGTTCCCAAAAAGAACATGCAAACCAGAAGATCTGGTCAATGGGACTATGAATCCCAAACTGGATTTTGAGGTGTCTCACAGAGTGTATGTGTGGGAGATCCCTTTGCCCATGATTGTGGGCAATCTTACAGCTATCTACCTGTGAGATCATTATGGCGAGCAAGCTGGTCCTATATGTGTTTCCTTATCCTTAGGGCACTGCTGCAAAGAAGAAGCAGAAGACTGAGTATGCAATCAAGCCTGTCCTCTTAGTGATTACTGTGAAAGCAGCAAGACCCAGGGTTTGGGACAGAGACTGCATCCCTATGCTCTTAGACATCACAGCTGCTGCAGAAAGAGCAAGTGGATCAGTAAGAGCAATGGGGGTGTTGCAGAGCTGAAAGACCATATTTATTTCCAGGCACAAAGGAGTAGCAGGTAGGATGGTAGTGATAAAAGAGCTGATGGGGCTGTTAAAAGGGCTGGTGGGACTGTTTTCCTGTTTCTAGCAAAGCAGAAAAAACTTACAACAAAACTGCTAATTATGAAAGCTAAATGAATTTTGCATTGCTGCATCTTGTTTGCAAGGGGTTATGGGGACCACAAGGGCCCCATATGCAAACTGCTTTTCTGAACTTGGTGGGCCAGTGAACATGTCTCCCACTAGGGAAGAAGATGACCCCATGGAAGGGACTTCCCAGATACTGAAGCCCCCTGCAGAGTGAGAGGCTGTTGAACACAGTGAGGATATTTTCCAGGGAGGACCACCAGCTGTACTCCCAAGGCCTGAGTGGACATTTGAAAACCCGGCTTTACCCCCACCCTCAAATGCACCAGGGGTGGTGGAGGAGGCAACAGACTGCCCCGTGGCTTCTATGGAGCATGTTTGGCATTGGGAACGGCCAATCCAGAGGTTCGGGGATAGGCAATATGTAGAAGAATACAGATTTGTTAATTTAGAACAGGTATCGCTACACAAAGCTTATGAAACATTTGTTCGGGGTGTAGAGCAAATTTCTGACCATTTATGCCAGCTGTTTGAACCTGGTGATTACACTGAGCTCCATCTTGAAGCTGTCAGCATGCATGAGTCTTTATATTCTCTCAGTATTATTTTAAGCAATATGAATGCTGCAAAATTTTCAGACTGGGTCAGTACTCTCCTGCAAAGTAAGAGAGCGCTGTGTTTTGATCAGACTTTCTGCCTGGCTATCAATACTGTAAAAGCTGTTGGGGGTGGGGTACACAGAATCCTGCAGTCTGTCCCCCATTCCAAAATTATAGACTAAAAGTGGTGCTATTGAACTGATCTAAATAACAGTGACAATAATGTCTGTTTTGCTGGGAGTCTCGCAGTGCTTACAGCCGTGAGGGACCTGACAGATGCAGAATTGATAAGCAGAGCAAACAAGCTACATGACAAACTGAGGTGGTCTGGGCACAGGAAGGTCATGCTGAGTGACATCCCCTTGTTTGAGGATCTGCTAGATGTTAACATATGCATCCTCCTCCTATCTGAGGTGGAAAAAGGTTGGGGAATTTTAAAGCCAAACAATAGTCTTAGATAGTCCACAGCTCGAAGGAGGCTGTGACCCCATGGGAAGCCCATGCTGGAGCAGGCTCTTGGAAGGACCTGTGGACCCGTGAAGAGAGGAGCCCACGCTGGAGCAGGTTTGCTGGCAGGACTGTGACCCCATGGGAGACCCATGCTGGAGCAGTCCGTTCCTGAAGGACTGCATATCGTGGAAAGGACCCACGCTGGAGCAGTTTGTGAAGAACTGCAGCCCGTGGGAAGGACCCACGTTGGAGAAGTTCATGGAGGACTGTCTCCTGTGGGAGGGACCCCACGCTGGAGCAGGGGAAGAGTGTGAGGAGGAAGGAGCGGCAGAGACAACGTGTGATGAACTGACTGCAACCCTCTTTCCCCATCCCCCTGCGCCACTGGGAGGGAGGAGGTAGGGAAAATCAGGAGTGAAGTTGAGCCTGGGAAGAAGGGAGGGGTGGGGGGAAGGTGTGTTTTAAGATTTGGTTTTATTTCTCATTATCCTACTCTGATTTGATTCATAAAATTAAACTAATTTCCTCAAGTTGAGTCTATTTTGCCTGTGATGGTAATTGCTGAGTGATCTCCCTGTCCTTAGCTCGACCCACGAGCCTTTAATTGTGTTTTTTTCTCTCCCCTGTCCTGTTGAGGAGGGGGAGTGATAGAGTGTCTTGGTGGACACCTGGCATCCAGCCAAGGTCAACCCACCACAATATCCCAAGATTTGTTTCCTCCTTTTACATGATGAACATTATTATGGTGTTAAGGATGGCAGGAAGGTATCTGGGGTGAGAAACATTTGTGAGCTTTGTCAGACATTGTATAACCGTGGCCATAGCTGTAAATATTGCTGGCTCTGCTTGTCTCGCAACTATACAGTTAACTTAGGGACAAGGATAAGGTGCCCCAGCTGCAGACTGCTGAGCAGGTCTGTGGAAATGTTTAGCGAGGCACAAGGCCCTCACTATTAAAAGAGAAATTGATTGTTTGGCTATGATTTTCCGTGAGAAGTGCAAGGCCTATGTAGAAATCCATTATGAATGTAAAGGCTGGAAGTGTGGAATGTGCTATAAACAGATCTGTAACATATACCAGCACCAGTGTTTCATGCCTGTGATCAAAAATCCAGAAGGAGGGCAGGGCTATACTATCTATGAGATGGAATGTATGCAGGAAACCAGAACACATATCCTGAATGACATTTTTGCCATGGAGTTAGCACTGAATGCCCCATGGGATGAAGAAGGGGCAAAAAGGAAAACTGAATGAGAATGGGAGTTTAAAGGGGACGTATGTCTCGTGGACTTTATTCAGTTGTTTATGGACACAAAGTTTTGGGGCTACATGTTCCTAGAGCATAATGCCAAAGGCTATGATGGCTACTTTGTTGTTACTTAGCTTCTGAAAGGAAAAAATGGATGTGCAATTAATCCCCCATGGTAGTAAATGCATGTGCATAGAAGTACCCAGCCTGAGTATATGTGGTGGGTTGACCTTGGACTGCAGCCAGATGCCCACCCAGATGCTCACTCACTCCCCCTCCTCAACATGACAGGGGAGAAAATATGATGAAAAAGCTTGTGGGCTGAGATAAAGACAGGGAGATCACTTACCAGTTACCATCACAGGTGTTGTGGGTTAAACCCAATAGGCAGCTAAGCACCACACAGTTGCTTGCTCACTCTCTCCCAGTGGGATGGGGAAGAGAATCAGAAAGGTAAAAGTGAGAAAACTCATGGGTTGAGATAAAGACAGTTTATTAGGGAAAGCAAAAGCTGTGCGCGCAAGCAAAGCAAAATTAGGAATTCATTCACTCCGTCTCATCGACAGGCAGATGTTTAGCCATTTCCAGGAAAGCAAGGCTCCATCACACATAACGATTGCTTGGGAAGGCAAGCACCATAACTTCAAACTCCTTCCTCCTTCCCCCAGCTTTTATTGCTAAGCATGACATCATATGGTATGGAATATCCCATTGGTCAGTTGGGATCAGCTGTCCCAGCTGTGTCCCCTCCCAACTTCTTGTGCACCCCCAGCCTACTTGCTGGTGGGGCAGAGGAAGAAACAGAGAAAGCCTTGACACTATGTAAGCAATGGTCTGTGTCGTGGTTTAACCCCGAACGGCAACTAAGCACCACACAGCCGCTCACTCACTCCCCCTGCAGTGGGATGGGGGGAGAATCGGAAGGGTAAAAGTGAGAAAACACATGGGTTGAGATAAAGACAGTTTAATAATTTAAAAAAAGAATAAGAAAAAAAACCAAACCAACAAAGAGAGAAGAAAATAAAATCCAAGAAAAACAAGTTGATGCAAAAGAAAACAATTGCTTACCACCAATTGACTGATGCCCAGTCAGTCCCCGAGCAATGGCAGCCCCCAACAACCTCCACCTGCCCAGTTTTATTGCTGAGCACAACGTCATACGGTATGGAAAATCCCTTTGGTCGATTGGGGTCAGCTACTATGAAGAAATTTAACTCTATCCCAGCCAAAACCAGTACATTCTCCACCCCTTATTCCATACTGGGAATACTTCCTATACTTCCCATACTTCCAGCTGGAGGAGGAAGGGGGGAATGTTTGGAGTATGGCGTTTGTCTCCCCAAGTAACTGTTACGCATTGTGGAGCCCTGCTTTCCTGGAGATGGCTGAACATCTGCCTGCCGATGGGAAGGGGTGAATGGATTCTTTATTTTGCTTTGCTTGCGTGCATGGCTTTTGCTTTACCTATTAAACTGTCTTTGTCTCAACTCCCAAGTTTTCTCACTTTTACCCTTCCTATTGTCCCCCCATCCCACTGCGGGGGGAGTGAGCAAGCAGCTGTGTGGTGCTTTGCTGCCCACAGGAGTTAATCCATGACAGTCAGCAATAGCTAAAACATCCATGTGTTATCAACATTGTTTTGGTCACAAATCCATAACATAGCATCATATGAGCTACTATGAAGTAAATTAACTCTGTCCCAGACAAAACCAGTACAACAGGCAAAACAGACTTGGGAAAAAATAATTTAATTTATTGCCAATTAAAATATATTTGGGTGGTGAGAAAAAAAGACAGAAATAAAAACAACACCTTCCCCCCACCCAGCTCCTTCTTCCCATGCTCAGTTTCACTCCTTCACTCCAGATTCCTCTACCTTCCCCACCCTCGAGCAGCGCAGGGGGGTGGGGAATGCGAGGTTATGGTCAGTCCATAACAGTTTGTCTCTGCCTCTCCTTCCTCCTCACACTTTTCCCTTGCTCCAGAGTGGATTCTCCACAGGCCACAGTTCCTTCAGGAAAATCTGCTCCAGCATGGGCTCTCCACAGGCTGCTATTCCTTCAGGAAATATCCAGCTATTCTGGCATGGGGTCCTCTACGGGCTGCAATGTAGCTATCTGCTCCAGCGTGTTCTCTTCCATGGGCTGCAGGGAAATATCTGCTCTGGTGCCTGGAGCACCTTCTCCCCTACCTCCCCACCTACTTCTCTGCCATCAATGATTGCACTGCTGTTTCTCATGCTTTTTTTTTTTCCTGTTTTTGTTTTTCCTTCCTTTTTTGTGTTTTTCCCTTTCTTAAACATGTTATTACAGAGGCACCACCAGCTTTGCCTGCGATGGGTCCATTGCCAAGCCAGCTGGAACTGGATGTGTCTGGCACAGGACAGCCCCTCACCTCAGGCCATCCCTGTAGCTTCCCCCACTACCAAAACCTTGCTATGTACACCCAGTAAAGTATACAATTCATAGACTCTCTAAATTTTTTACCCATGAAACTAAGCAAACTTCCCCAAGCAATGGGTATCGAGGGCTGCAAAGGTTATTTCCCCCATTTTTTCAACACTGCTGAAAATCAGAGTTATGTAGACCCTCTTCCACCACTGGAATATTATGGGGTGGACAGCATGATGCTTGAGGAGAAAAAGAAATTCTTGGCATGGCACACAGCTATTCAGGAGAAGATGCTTGACTTGCACAAAGAACTGAGTTGCTATTGCCAGCAAGATTTAAACATTTTGAGGGAGGCCTGTAGACAATACAGGAATGAGATTATGGTGATGACCCATCGCATATTCTATGAGGGCAGTGAAAAAGGTGATGGTTTATTGCTGTATAGATCCCTTTCAGTAGGCTACACTGGCCTCTACTTGCATGGCCACATACCAGTTTATGCTCCTTAAATCAGTTGCGCTCTTCCCTCCAGATTGCTGTCATCGAAAGAAAAAAATATATTCAACCTCCTTTGTTCAAGGGCTTATGTATGTGGCTGCAAAGGAAAATATTGAAATTCATATAGGCATTACAAGGTGGTGAATATCAACTAGGATCTTACTTCTTGGATGGCTATGCAGTCATTGATGGGATGCTGATAGCTTTTTGAATTGAATGGGTGCTTTTTCCATGGCTGTATCCAATGCTACCATGAAAATGGCTGGAATCCTCTGGCGGGGGCCACCTTTGGATATTTGTATTACACAACACAACAAAAGATGGACCACATAAATAGAGTGTGTTTTAACATCAGATCTATATGGGAGCATGAGTGGGTCACCATGAAAAAATCAGATGGGGAACTTGCAGAGTTCTTAGCCAGGACCAAATTGCCCATGCTGCTGATCTCCAGAAATGCATTTTTTTGGCAGCAGAAAGTTTGGACAGAAATGCAATCTTCCCAAGACCACCATTTAAAGAGAATCAGATGAGTTGTATGGTTACCTCTTTTCTCCAGCTTACGATGGGTCCTCTTGTGATTTTATCAACAGCTCCTCCTGGAGCTGTTGATCCAGTCCTCCCCCTGGAAATACTCTGCACTGCTTCTGATGACCTCATAAAGGCCATTTCTGAAATTTCCCTGAATACCTTGAAGGGGACCATTCCATTAACATCCCACCAGATAGGCATGCTGAAAAAGGGCCACAAATTCATCAAAAGCCTGAGCAGTAAAAGTGTGTCCTTCAAAAGAAAGTTGTTACTGGTGAAGCAAGCCAGTGGGTTTATTGGTCCTCTTCTAAGAATGCACAAGTGCTCCTAGGTAAACTAGGGCAGTACAAGCATATTTCTTCTTGGGACAACCAGGGAAGACATGGGTCAGTCTACATGACACCAGGCCTGCTGGCGACAGATGGGGTACACCTGTCTCAAAGGGGGAAAAGGATCTTTGCGCAGGAGTTAGCAGGGCTCATTCATTGAAAGAGCTTTTAAACTAGATTTGAAGGGGAAAGGGATAAAACCAGGCTCGCTAGTGATAAGCCATGGGATGGCACACCAATGTTTGGGGGACAGTGTGCTAGTGAGGTCTTCAGTCTGCTCCACGATGTGCTGAGCACATTGGAGCACATTTGAAATGTGTCTATACTAATGCATGCAGCATGAAGAATAAACAAGAGGAGCTAGAAGCTTTGGTCCAGTCCCAGAGCTACAACATCATTGGCATAAGTGAATCCTGGTGGGATGAGTCCTGTGACTGGTGAGCTATGATGGATGGTTATAGGCTCTTCAGGAGGGATAGGCAGGGCAGGTGAGGTGGGGGGTGGTGCTGTATGTAAGAGGGGGTTGGATTGTATGGCGCTTGCAGTTGGCGATGACACGGTTGAGAGCCTCTGGGTAAGGATTAAAGGGAAAGCAAATAAAGCAGAAATTGTGGGATTCTACTATTGACCACTCAGCCAGGATGACGACACCAATGAATTATTCTATAGGGAATTAAGGGATATCTCTAGATCAGCTGCCCTTGTCCTTATGGGGGATTTTAACTTCCCAGACGTCAGCTGGGAATATCATACAGCAGACACAAACAGGTCCAGGAAATGCCTGAAGCACGTTGAAGATGATAACTTCTTGGTGCAGGTACTAAGGGAGCCGGCTAGGAAAAGTGCCCTCCTAGATTTGTTGTTTGTAAACAGAGAGGGTTTCATGGGCAAAGTGGTGATTGGTGTCTGTCTTGGTCACAGTGACCATGAAGTAGTTGAGTTTCAAATAGTTGGCGATAGGAGAAAAACTGCCAGCAAAGCTTTGACCCTGCATATGGGGAGAGCAGACTTTGGGCTGCTGAAGGAGCTAGTTAGTAAGGTCCCCTGGGAATCTGCTTTTGAAGGTATTGGGGTCCATGAATGCTGGTCACTTTCTAAGAGCCATCTCTTAAGAGTGCAGGATCAGGCAATCCCAAAGTGTCAGAAGTCAAAGTGGGGCAGAAGGCCAGCTTGGATGAGTAGGGATCTCCTTCTAGAACTTAGGTGGAAAAGGAAAGTATACAGACATTGGAAGCAAGGACAGGCGACACAGGAGGACTACAGAGATGCTGTTCTCTACTGTAGGGAGAAAATTCGAGCCAAAGCTTGATTAGAGTTCAAGCTGGCCAGCACTGTGAAGGACATCAAGAAGGGCTTTTTTAAATATGTTAACAGCAAAAGGAGGATCAGAGATAATATTGGTCCATTACTTGATGAGGTTGGTCACCTCACAAATAGGGACGTAGAAAAAGCAGAGATGTTTAATGCCTTCGCCTCTGTCTTTAACACCGATGATGGGCCCTGGGACCCCCGGAGCTCTGGGTTGGAAGACTGTGACTGGGGGAATGATAAACTCCCAGCTGACTCTGAACTTGCTGCTCCAGCTGGATCCCTATAAGTCAATGGGGCCCATGGGATTCATCCCAGGGTACTGAAAGAGTTGTCTGATGTCATAGTGAGACCTCTCTCCATTAAGGACTAGACAAGTCCATAATACATTTGGTGAACAATTGGCTGACGGGTCGAGCTCAAAGGGTTATAGTAAATAAAGGCTTCCCTTGGTCAACTAGATGGGTGACCTTGTCATAATGGAGTCTGGAGAGGTCCCAGTCGACTGGAAGCTGGCAAACGTTGTCCCAGTCTTCAAGAAGGGCAACAGGGATGACCCTGGTAACCGCAGGCCTGTCAGTCTCACCTCTGTGTCTGGCAAAATCATGGAGAAGATTATTCTGGGAGTTACTGAAACACACCTGAAAGACAGTGCAGTCTGGTCCCAGCCAGCATGGGTTCACGAGGGGAAAGTCCTGCTTAACCAACTTAATTTCCTTTTATGACAAGGTCACCCATCTAGTTGACCAAGGGAAGACAGTAGATGTGGGGTTTTTGGATTTTAGTAAAACTTCTGATACTATCTCTCACAGTATCCTTCTGGACAAAATGTCCAGCATACAGCTAGACAAGTCCATGATACGTTGGGTGAACAATTGGCTGATGGGTCAGGCTCAAAGAGTTATAGTAAATGGGGTTACATCAGGCTGGTGGCCAGTCACCAGTGGGGTTCCCCAGGGCTCAATTTTAGGGCCAGTGCTCTTCAATGTTTTTATCAATGACCTGGATGCAGGAATAGAATGTACATTAAGTAAGTTTGCTGATGATACTAAACTAGGAGGAGCTGTGGACTCCCTCGAGGGTAAAGAGGCCTTACAGAGAGACTTGGATAGACTGGAGAGCTGGGCAATCACCAACCGTATGAAATTTAACAAGAGCAAGTGCCAGATTCTGCACCTGGGACAGGGCAATCCTGGTTATACATACAAATTGGGGGACAAGAGGCCACAGAGCAGCCCTGCAGAAAGAGATCTGGGGGCTTGGGTTGATGGCAAGTTGAATATGAGTCAACAGTGTGCCCTGGCAGCCAAAAAGGGCCAACTGTGTCCTGGGGTGCATCAAGAACAACATAGCTAGCCGGTCAAGGGAGGTGATTGTCCCACTCTACACTGCACTGGTGCAGCCCCACCTCGAGCACTGTGTGCAGTTTTGGGTGCCTCAATATACGAAGGACATGAAACTATTAGAGTGCGTCCAGAGGAGGGCGACCAAGATGGTGAAAGGTCTGGAGGGCAAGACTTATGAGGAGCAGCTGAGGTGGTCACTTGGCTTGTTCAGCTTGGAGAAGGCTGAGGAGTGACCTCATTGCAGTCTACAACTTCCTCAAGGGGGCAGTGGAGGGGGAGGTGCTGATCTCCTCTCTGGTGACCAGCGATAGGACACGAGGAAATGGAATGAAGCTGCGCCAGGGGAAGTTCAGATTGGACATTAGGAAAAGGTTCTTCACTGAGAGGGTGGTCGGTCACTGGAACAGGTTCCCCAGGGAAGTGGTCATGGCACCAAGCCTGTCAGAGTTCAAGGAGCGCCTGGGCAACGCTCTTAGTCATATGGTTTAGTTTTAGGTAGTCCTGTGAGGAGCAGGGAGTTGGACTCGATGATCTTTATGTCAACCAGCAGGGAATGGTCCTCCATATGGCTGCTGACTGTCTGAATGAGCTGCATGTATTCTCTCACATAGCAGCCATTCTCAAAATCAGGCTGCAGTGGTTTCATTGGCATTTGTTCACCATCCACATAGAGGACCACAAAATTTATATCATAATGTTTAAAGTTGAAAGGGTTCTTAGCATAATTGCTGGTAAAAGCATTGTTATCTATGAACCCAATAACAACAAGCTTGAGCAGTTGTCCCAGAAACAAATTGGTAGCTGCCACAACTGCCAGGTGGTATGCCGAACACTTTCATGCCCACCCAGTCCACTGGCTATTTAGTGTTGGCCCTAATTAATGCCTCAGCGTGCCACCCACACTTTCTTCACAAACAGCAAGGAATAGGTAATAACCAGCTTGCAGGCTCCTGCTGCCGGGGAGCTCATCAAACAAAAGCTGTCTTTGCTGTGTGTGAGCCTAATTTTTCCATCTTCACCATTCAACAAAAGCTTGTCTCGAAAGAACAGATTGCTGTGGAGGGGACCCAATAGTTTGATCCTCCTTCTCTGGGCCATCAGAGCTGAGCATTGCCTGAAGCCCTGATTAGTGACACCATCCAGCATGACTGCTTTCTGCTGCCCAGCTGTCTTTGTAGAGCAGCCTCGTGGAGAAATATGTGGACAGGGTGTCACGGCTGTAATTGAGAAGCAACTCAATGAAGTTGCGGTAGCAGTTGTTGCTCTGGCTTATCAGTCAGTCCCCCAGCATAATGTCCAGCTGGCTGAAAATAGAGAGCAGTGGGTAATTTAGGAGACCCATGGCCTCACTGGCTCCAAAGTTGGACCTGTCAGCTTTTACAATCTTGCAGCAGAGGTGCAGCAGAGTGTTGTTCAAGTCTTTGCAATCTTCCCCATTTCCAGCTATGAAAAAGTCCAGAGGTGCAGATGCTGTAATAGGGGAAAGTGGAGGCACCTCAATAAACAGGTGTTTCTCAATGTTGATGTGCACTGGGGACACTTCAAACAAATTCAGATCGGTTCTAGTACATTCTTCTGAGCAGCCATGAATGAAAGCCATCCCTTTTAAAATATATTTCCTTTTCTAGTGGTAGAATAGGACCTCTTTCTCTGGGTTTTCTGTTTCTTTTGCACTGTTTGGCCTGGGTTCTTCTTCTTCTTGCCCTGGTCAGACTGTTGTCTGGTGCCCCCCTTCTTTTTTCTTTTAAAAGGCTGGGGTGGTCCTTCTTTCCAGGAACGTGACATGGCTCTCATTAAGGCTTTCTCTTTGAATATAAACAAATCCTGAGCCCTCCTGATTTGCCAGTGTTTGCAACTTGTCCAAGACAACCTTGGAAACATGTCCAAACATGTTCAGAATCATAGAATCATTTAGGTTGGAAAAGACCTTTAAGATCATCAAGTCCAACCGTTAACCTAGCACTGCCAAGTCCACCACTAAACCATGTCCCTAAGCACCACATCTACTCGTCTTTTAAATACCTCCAGGGATGGGGACTCAACCACTTCCCTGGGCAGCCTGTGCCAGTGCCTGACTACCCTTTTGGTGAAGAAGATTTTCCTAATATCCAATCTAAATCTCCCCTGGCACAACTTGAGCCCATTTCCTCTCGTCCTATCACTTCTTACTTGGGAGAAGAGACCAACCCCCACCTCACTACAGCCTCCTTTCAGGGAGTTGTAGAGAGCAATAAGGACTCCCCTCAGCCTCCTCTTCTCCAGGCTAAACAACCCCAGCTCCCTCAGCAGCTCCTCATAAGACTTGTGCTCTAGACCCTTCACCAGCTTCGTTGCCCTTCTTTGGACACACTCCAGCACCTCGATGTCCTTCTTGTAGTGAGGGGCCCAAAACTGAACACAGTACTTGAGGTGCGGCCTCACCAGTGCCGAGTGCAGGGGGACGATCGCTTCCCTGGTCCTGCTGGCCACACTATTTCTGATGCAAGCCAGGATGTTATTGGCCCTCTTGGCCGCCTGAGCACACTGCTGGCTCATATTCAGCTGGCTGTCGAACAACACAAAGAGGTGGCAGTCACCGACCTGCTCCTCCACCTGGATGTTCACAAGTCCATGGGGCCAGACGGGATCCACCCGATGATACTGAGGGAGCTGGCAGAGGAGTTTGCCAAGCCACTCTCCATCATTTATCAGGAGTCCTGGTCAACCGGGGAGGTCCCAGATGACTGGAAGCTAGCAAATGTGACGCCCCTCTACAAGAAGGGTTGGAAGGAGGATCCGGGGAACTACAGGCCTGTCAGCCTGACCTCGGTGCCAGGGAAGGTCATGGAACAAATCATCTCACAATTTCAGCTACTATGAAAATTTCATCTATGAATGTCTGTTCATAACCTTTCTCAAATCTCTTGTTCTTGACACCCTGACATGGTCTCCCTTTTTGAGCAAAGATTCAAATTCTTCAATTTTAAGCACACTCCCATATATGGTTTTCTAAACATTTGCAGAGTTGAAAGGGTTCACGTCTACAAGCCTGGCTCTAATAGTTCTCTGGAAGCTATGGTTATAGCTCATTATAAGCTCCGACAGCACATCAAAGTTGCATTATCCACCAAGTCTGCCTGCCATTGTGCATCCACCTTTGTCACAATCACCCTGTTTCTTTTAACGTGCTTTCTTAGAGCCTAGCATAAGCTGTAAGCAGCCTGGTTTTCAAGCCAGGTGGCCACTTACTTAGCTTCTGTTCAGATCAGCAATTCACCTTTTAGCAGCTTCAAAAAGGGAATTTACACCCCCAAAACTTCTCACCTCCCCAGGAGCACAGTAAATCTCTTTTAACAGAAGTGGTGGCATAGACATGTCTACTGACATGCTGCTACTTCACACATGTACGAAATGAAACAATGGACAATCAATTTAACAGAGAAACTTTATTAATGGGATATGAGTGGAGTTGGTTGCCAGTTAGACTTCTTTAGGCCTTTTCCTTTTTTTTCTTGAATGCCACTGTCACTTCTTTGCCCATTCTCCTTTCTTCGGCCACTGCAGGCCCAGATAGCAATGCAGACAAGTCAAGGTGCAGTTCTGACTTTTCCCTCATCAGTCAGTCAGCAGGAGTTTTTTGAAACATTCTGTAAGGTCATAGACCTAAGGATAAAAAAGCATAGAGCACCAGCCTGTACCCCATAGTGGTCTTACAGGTAGCTGTAAGATCCCCCACAATCATAGGCAAAGGGAGATTCCCACCACTACCACCTGCTCTCATGTGACGTCTTGAAATCCAGTTTGGGATTCATAGACCCATTGGCCAGTTCTTCTGGTTTGCATGATCTTTTCTGGGAATCCCTTAGGGTCTTTTACTTATTGTCCCCATGCACTTGTTCTTCTGAAGTTGGCATTTTGTTCTGGTGTTCCATTTTTGCAGGCAGCATTGCCTGTCTTGCAGCATCATTCAAAGCCCAAAGTCTGCCCCAGTAATACTGCATGGTCATCCTGTTGGGCTGGGCCTGGATGCGGGGGCCTCTCAGTCCAGCTCACAGGATTCATCTCTTCTTTGCATATGACAGGATTTGCGCTGGGGGCACCTTGGTGGGCCTCCTAGGAGGGGTCCATAGCCCTCGGGCATGTTCCAACTTGTCTGTGCCCCCCACCTTTTTGGCACCCCTCCACTGTCTTGAACTTTCCCCCACCCCAGACATGCTAGGGCTTGTTTTTCAGCCTTGTAAAGTGGAGCAATCCAAACATGCCTTTTACCTTTGTTTAATTATTGTCTATTCACATTTAAACTTTAATTATTCATTCCATTAGCTCTTATTAAAGAAAATTTTAAAGAATGATTAAGGGACTGGAGCATCTGTCCTATGAGGAAATTGAGCCTCTTTCTATGTATGTATATACTGTATATACTGTATATATTGTATATAAATGTATATATTTTTATATCTGAGCATTTCCTGGTCCAAAGGAAGTGGGCATCCAATCAGAAGGAGATCTTAGAACATGTGGGTATGACAGTGTCAATGACATTGAGGAAAATGGCAGCTACCTACCATAAAATGGTCACTAAAAAACATGGTGGACTCTGCATATTTAGTGGGAGAGGGGCTTCCTGCTCTGACATCGTTCTGGGGTAAACAGGAAGGTGTGGGTGGCTGTCTGAGAACGCATGGGTATGACAGTGTCAAGAAATGGCCATCAGCCAATCACAGAGCAGTATGAAAACACATGGGTTATGCCATTTAACAAAATGGCAGCTCCCTGCCATAAAATGTCTGGCTGAAACAAAATGGCACCGCCCTGTGTATGTAGGGAGAAGGGACTTTCTGGTCTTATGTAAACTGGAAGGGGTGGCTGGTCCTTCCAGGCAATCACAACAGACCACATGACCGGAAGAGGGGAATGACTTCCAGGACAAATGCTACATGTGACTGTCGGGGTGGGGGACACACACACACGACTTCTGCCAGGGCACCCATCACTTCTTATCTTGGATAAAAGTTGTCCCTATACTACTGAAGGCAGTACTAGCCTCACAGCCTGTAAAAGCAGCATGACTTGGGGGCCATCTCAAACACCTGTACCCAAATACACATCACATGGGAAAGAAATAGGAGGAATTAGAAGCCTGTGCACAGCTGCAGAGCTATGACCTCATCGGAATTACAGAGAAATGGGGGATAGCTCTCATGACTGGAGTGATGCAATGAATGGATATAAGCTCTTCAGGAAAGACAGAGTGGGAAGGGGAGGAGGAGTGGTTGTGATCTCTCCAAAGGAGTGGCTTAAATGCATGGAGCTTTGCCTTGGAACATGTGATGAGCTAGTCAAGAGCTTGTGAGTAAGGATTAAAAGATAGACCAGCACAGATGATGATGTAAAAAGTGTCTGCTACAGACTCCCTGAGCAAGAAGAGAAGGCAGATGAAGCCTTGTTTAGGCTGCTGGAGAAAGCCTGACAATCACAGGCCCTGGTATTCATGGGTGACTTTAATCTCCCTGATATCTGCTGGAAGGGCAACGTGACTGAGCACAAACAATTCAGGAGATTTCTGGAACATGTTGAAGATGATAATTTCTTGATGCAAGTAATTAATGAACTGACTAGGGGAGATGCTATGTTGGACCTGCTCCTCACAAACAAGGAAGATGATGGATGATGTGAAGGTCAAGGGCAGTCTTGGCTGTAGTGACCATGAGACTGCAGAATTTAGGATCCTGAGAGAAGCAAGCAAGACAGCAGAATTATAACCCTGGACTTCAGGAGAGCAGATTTTAGCCTCTTCAGGGACCTGCTTAGCAGGATCCCATGGGAAACTATTCTGGAGGGCAAAGGGGCTCATGACAGCTGGTTAATCTTCAAAGACAGCCTCATCAGAGCACAAGAACAGTCCATTCCAAAGTGCAGGAAGTCAAGCTAGCATGGCAAAAGGCCAGCATGGATGAACAGGGAACTCCTGACTGAGCTCAAACACAAAAAAGGAAGCACACAGAAGTTGGAAGCAGGGAAAGGCTACTTGTGAGAAATACAAAGGCATTGCCTGCATTGTGACTGTTCACTCAGCTCCTGCTCAGATTTTGGCTAACACAGCTCATGCTAAGGCCTGATGTATGCTGGGAGCAGCACCATTAGGTCAAAGCGAGAGCATCAGGTAGGCAGGACAGATGGCCGGAAAGAGCTAGAGGTCATTATGCAGCCATTATCACCTGAAGATTGCTGTCTCCTGCAGCCATCATCTTTGCATATTGAGTGTCTGGCAGTTTCATCAGAATCTGCTAACTTATGGAAAAGGCATAGATGAAACTTCCAAGCTGGAAGGTATAAATACGTCAGCTTACCCAAAAAGCTTTTGAAGCAGATACAACAGCAGCTGGACTGTTGAGGCTTTCGTGCTTCCTGGTGTGATATGGGGATGCACTCACCATGACGGAGGAGGAAGGATGAGCATTCTCACTGTTGGCTAGGTAACTATTTTGCTCATAGGTGCATGAGTTATGAAACCTCATGACTTAAGTGGTGAATTAGTGAATTCATGTGACAGACTAGTCTGTGCAAAGGGGATTGAGCCCTTGTTTGTCATGTTTTTTGTTATATTTCTTAATGAGCTCATAAAATAAAGTTTAATTTACAGAGTACATTGTCCTGTAAAATTTGAGAGATCCAAATGGTCTGTGACACTGCATATGTAGGAACGGAGTCAAGCTCAGTTGGAGTTGAAATTAGCAAGTGTCACGGATGGAGTGAGAGTGCACTTGTAAGAGCAATATGTTTATTGATAACAAAGTTTGATAATAAATGTGACAGTGGTTTAACAAGATTCGATGGTAAGATACACTTGATTATTTACTGCATAGAGGACAGAGTCAGACAAAACTGTCAGGAAGACCCTCCCGTTTAGTCATGAGGTTCAGAGAGGACCCCCTTGCTTTCTAAACTCCTTCTCAAAGAGGAGTCTAGGTGCGGCTGGATCCAATCCTAGTCCCAGACTTGGTCAACGGTTTATGTCTAAAGGATTATATATGCGCAATCAATCCTTTATATCACTTAGCTAAGATTTCAAAGTTTAGCATGCTATTAGTCACTTACCGAGGATCTGTTGCGGCAAGGAATCTCTCAACCTCGAGGAGTAACCTTGAGAGGCATCCCTACTCAAGGGGAGATCCTGGCGTGCAGCCCACTGCCGTGCAAGAGAGCTCAACGGGCTCTTGGGCTGCTCACTATTTATGGGGGTAAAAGATGATTAACTCATAGTCATATTTACATACCAACTCCGTATGTTAGTTTCTTCCAAATCTAGCTTGAGTTGGACACTGACCAGCACTGTGGTTAGGTAGACACATTGCCATAAATTAGCCCTTGGCTGTAGTGTTGTTATCTGTCTCCCCCAAATCCACTTTGAGCTGGATGCATCCATCATGACCACCACTGGTGATTATCACCTGAGCAGGGCCATGGGAAAAGGTCAGATGGGGGGGAGGCAGGAGGGTACAGGGGGAGCACACCGCCGCAGCAAGGGAGGTAAAAGGCAACAATAAAGTTCTCTAAGTACATCAGTAGGAAAAGGAAAGCTAAAGGGAATGTGGGCCCATTGCTCATGGGGCAGGGGGCCTAGTGACAAGGGACACTGAAAAGGCTGAGGTACTCAATGCCTTTCTTGCCTCACTTTTCTCTGGTAAGAGTTGTCCTAAGGTCTCCCAGGTCCCTAAGCCTCCTAGTGGCATCTGTGGAAGTCAAGCAGTACCCACAGTAGGGGAAGAAAGAGATAGGGATCACTTAAACCATTTGGGCATACACAACTTCATGGGACAAGATGGGATGCATCTGAGGGTGTTGAAGGAGCTGGCTGATGTCATTGCAGGCACAGGAATGGCTATGATGCAGCTGCAGATAGCTGCTCCTGTGACATAGCTCAAGCAGGGACTGAAGTCCCAGGGCTGAACTCAAATGGAGTCTCTGGACCCATAGGCAGAGGGTGTGGGTGGAGACCCCAGATGAGGCTGGTCATAACCATTAAGGCCTATTAATGCACTCAGGGCCCTGACACCACAGCTGTGGTGAATTTCCCATCTTCTGTCATGGGTAGTACAAGAAACCAGGATCTCTTGGAAAAAAATTAAAGTGACTGGAGAGGACCAAAGAACACCACCTATACCACTTAAGAAGAGAAAACAACCTAAAACCCCAGTGGCTGACTCTCTAAAGTTTACTGCTGAAAATAGATAATTGCTGAACCCTTCACTTTGTTGTGTACTTAAAAACAAAAAAACCTGCATGGAGATCAGTTAAAGAACACACACATACAGAAAATTTTAAAACACTTCAGCTGGGTTGTAAGTTTTATTTACATAATGCATTTATGAAAATCATTACAGGAAATATAGGTCTGGGTCTTTTGAAATGTATTTTGAGTAGCCCTAATCATGGGGAAAACTCTACAGTTATTTTTTTACAAAGTGCATCACCATCCATTCATTCTTTACTAAATCATTAGAATACAGTTTTAAAAGCTGTTGAGAAAGTAGGCCCCTTTTTATGCTGATGTAGGAAAAAGGCACAGTGGTATCTGCAAGCAGGGATGTTGCTGTTGCTTCCTCTGGAAAGTGATGTCTGTAGTGTTCTGTTTTAAAAAGGCCATGATATTTTCAGGAAAGACAGCACTGTTTGGGGGTGTAGCTGTAGGAGTCAAAAAGCACATGACTGGAACAGGGGAGGGACTTCTGGGGCAAGTGGAACACGTGACAGCCAGTAGGGGCAGGGCTTCTGCAGGAAGTGGGGGTGTGGCACCTGTCACTGCTTATCTTGGATAAATGTACTTATAGTATGCGGAGTTACTTTGATATCAGCAGCAAAGCCAGCTAACCTAAAGCTGGTTTCAAGGCCATAGTCACAACAGATATTGAGGTATTTCCTCCTCTTCCTCTTAAAGGAATTCCAGCTTGCAAAGTCTCTGGGACAAAACTCTCACAGAGATGTAAGACCTCTTGGAGTTAATAAGTCCTCTGGAAGAGTTCACATGTGGGAAGAGCACAGTTGCTTGCTTTAAGCAAAATAAGCATCTCTCGGGGGCAGTGGATGGTACATAAATGTTAGGGTTTCAGGCAAGTGATTGGGTCTCTGACTAGGCCTTGGCCTGAGGTTCAGCTAACTGAACAAAATGTAGAAAACTACTGGCCGTGACATGAGAAATTGCTGGACATAGACAACGGAGTGAGAAGCTGCCAAAAGTTAAAGGCAGCGCTGTGAGGAATGGCTGAATTGCACAGGTGGTTAAGGGGGATCTACTTGAGAGATGGACAGACTTCACAGACACCTGACAGGGAGCATTGGGGAGTCAAACCTTGCAAGGCCAGCAGTGCATGGGTAACTATAGCAGTAATAGCATATAAGGCTGAGAGTGCCTAGGAACTGGTATCAGAAATACAACATTTGGGTACAGATGTAGCAAAATGGCCCAGTGGGGGAAAAGTAATTTTTGATAGGTTGTTTATTTGGGAGGAGACTAGGGTAGAGAAAAGGAGGTATAAGAGCTGCAAAGGGAGGATCCAGGCAATTTTGCAGCTGCTTAATGGGTAACATAGTCTGACCTGTCTGTCACTCAAGCTGTTTAGCTATGGAAAACAAGGATCCTACAGTGCCTTGTTGTATATTTTTTTTTTCCTTTTCCTGTCATTGAGTATGCACTGAACATCAGGAAACAATTGCAGCTAATTGGGAGACTGTGTATGTGTGTGCATATGTACACACAGAGAACACACCACCCAGTGGTCAGCAGCTATGTGCAAGATAAGTTAAAATTCCTCCCACACAATGTTTGGCTTCTAAAGCTCGGTTCCAAATTAGCCATTACCAGGATAATGATTCAATCCATTTTTAAGTCGTCATACTCCCTATCAGTGGATAAGCATGCAACCTTGCAATCACACCCTTGTCACCTCTTCTGTAGCTATCATCAGAAGAGCTGGTCTTATTTAGGGCAGTTATTATACAGTTCTGCCAGTGTTCCACTCTCTTGAATTCCCAAGGCATCATATCTAGTGGAGGGAAATCTCTTGCAACTCCAAAGGGAAATAATAAAATGGAAAACTCAGCAGCAGCTGCCATTAATATTAAAAGTCCAACTTCAGACTAAAACTAGTGCTAAGTTACCTCCTGGACATAAGGGCTTGGAGAATCAGGTCTAATTTTCAAGGTGAAGAGTGGGCCCTCTGTTCATTTTGATGACTATATCTCACGCTTGGAGAACCCATGCTATGTTTAGAAAAAGAAGAGCTCAAAATACCCCTTGGCAGAGATATAAAGGACATTCAAGACACGTCTTTGGTGCATTCTGCTCTCTATTGCTCACTCTTACCTTTCCCCCTGTTATTGAATCCTTGTCAATGACAAATGTCTTTGAATATGAATCTGAATAAAAATATAAATATTAATGTTAATGTTAATAGCACATAAGGAAAGCCAGATCAGCTGTCCACCTTGCCCACTCTCCAAAAGTGGCAGATAGGTGTAATAGAGTAAGAGCAAGGCAAACACGCATGCTACTGCCCCCTAATATTCTCCCAACCTCCACCTATTTTCAGCTCAGAGATTTCCTGACCCATGTGTGATTGCTATTGATTTAGTAATCCTCAGTGGATTTCTTTTCCATGGCCTTGTCTGAGCTCCCCTTGAACCCATGAAAACATTTAGAATCCACAACTTCTTCTGTCAAAGAGTTCCTCCAGTCCACTATCTGTTGCATAACAAACCACATCCTCTTGTTTCTTTTCAACACAGCTCCCACTAGCTTCATTTTTTGCATTGGAAGAGATAATGAACAGTCCTTATTTACAAGCCACTCATGATTTTATTGAACTTTGCCATATCTACCTTCCATTGTCTTTTTTTTTCAGACTGACAAATCCCTGCTTACTCAGTAATTCCTATACAGAAGCAGTTCCACTGTATTTGGTTTACGTGGCAAGGTTTTGGTAGCGTTGGGGGCTGCAGGGATGGCTTCTGTGAGAAGAAATCATGCCCCCATGTTGGTCAGAGCCAAAATGGACCTACCGCTGGCCAAAGCTGAGCCCATCAGTGGCACTGGTGGTGCCTCTGTGATAACATATTTAAGAAAGGGTAAAAAAAAACTGCACAGGAGCTGTGAAAGAGAGGAGTGAGAAAAAATGTGAGAAAAACAACCCTACAGACACCAAGGTCAGTGAAGGAGGGGGAAGAGGTGATCCAGAGCAGATATTCCCCTGCAGCCCCCGCAGAAGGCCATGGTGAAGCAGGTATTCCCTGCAGCCCAGGAGGACCACATCAGAGCTGATATCCACACTGCGGCCCTTGGAGAACCCCACGCTGGAGCAGGTGGATATGCCCTAAAGGAAGCTGCAGCCCGTAGAGAACCCATGCTAGAGCAAGCTCCTGGCAGGAACTGTGGCCCATAGGAGACCCACACTGGAGCAGTCTGTTCCTGGTAGATTATACCTTGTGTAAAGTACCCACTGGAGCATTTTGTGAAGGACTGTATCCCATGGGAGGGACCCCACACTGGAGCAGGGGAAGAGCGTGAGGAGGAAGGAATGGCAGAGACAAAGCGTTATGAACGGGAGACAGTCCTCCACGAACTTCTCCAGCGTGAGTCCGTCCCACAGGATGCAGTTCTTCATGAACTGCTCCAGTGTGGGTTCTTTCCATGGGATGCAGTCCTTCAGGAACAGACTGCTCCAGCATGGGTCCCCCATGGGGTCACAAGTCCTGCCAGGAGCCTGCTCCAGCGTGGGCTTCCCACGGGGTCACAGCCTCCTTTGGGCACATCCAACTGCTCTGGTGTGGGGTCCTTCACAGGCTGCAGGTGGATATCTGCTCCACCGTTAACCTCCATGGGCTGCAGGGGGACAACCTGCTTCACCATGGTCTTCTGCAGGGGCTGCAGGGGAATCTCTGCTCTGGTGCCTCCTCCTCCCCCTCCTTCTTCACTGACCTTGGTGTCTGCATAGTTGTTCTTCTCACATATTCTCACTCCTCTCTCCAGCTGCAGTTGTGCAGATTTTTTTTCCCCCCTCTTCTTAAATATGTTATCACAGAGGTGCTACCACCATTGATGATTGGCTCAGCCTTGGCCAGTGGCAGGTCCGTCTTGGAGCCAGCTGGCATTGACTCTCTTGGACATAGGGGAAGCTTCCAGCAGCTTCTCACAGAAGCCACCCCTGTAGGCCCCCCCTGCTACCAAAACCTTGCCATGCGAACCCAATACAACGCATAATTTATAAAAGTTTTATTTCCTTTCCTGTTTTCTATTAGCAGAATTACTAAAATAAAACAAGTTGTTTAATTTAAAGGTGGAATACTTCATTATAGAAAATAAAGTTTTACAAGTGACTCTATGTATTTTGTTTATGTTTTATACAGTGATAGGGTCTTGGTTAGCTATTACACTAGACAACCTTGTTGCAATTCTTCTTCTGTGAAGTGAGTTGCTGCTCTAAGCCAGTCAGTATGAAGTGGCTGGTTCTTGATTGGTTGCCATGGGGTACTGTATACTCAGGAAAGGTGTATCTTCGCCTATTCTTTCATCTTCTATTTCACTCTCAGAGCTACTGCTCTCAGAACTTGTGTCAGAGTCTATTTCCACTCTGCTGGAAATATGGCCATTGGGCTTTGTTCTTTTTACCCTCTGGCTGTTGGTGAGTTTCTTTGGAGGCTCCTGTGCTGACTCATACTCTTGCATTGCCCCATATTCTTCATCCTCTAATATACTCAGAGAACTAGGTGGCAGACTGTTGCTCTCATAGGCAGAACTGTGGTGGAAGGAGTTGAACTGCTGATGGTGATGGTCATACTTCTCCCATAGTTGCAGTGGGGTCACCAGAAATAGCAGTCTCTCCTCTTTCATGAGGGGACTCATGGCCACAGAGGGACAGACATGGTTAAACTGGAAACTGGTGGGCACATTTTTGGAAGACGACGACTTCGGAGAAGTTAGAGTGTGAAAATCTACAGGTGACATGATCAGGTGTGGTCATAGCTGAGACATACCTGAAGAAGGACACACACACACAAAATTTGCAAGCATGTAGGCAGGGACACATAAACACTGATGATCCTGTCGGCTGTGAGGGAAAAAGCAGAAGTTTCTCTTAAGATCCCCAGTATCCTCACACTAGACTGTAAATACAAGGTAAACATTCTTGCTGCTATTAGTCCTATGATATATGAGCCTATGTGGTGGGTTGACCCCAGCCACCCACACAGCCACTTGCTTATTCCCCCTGCCCAGCAGGACGGAGGAGAGAATAGGAAAAGCAAAAGTGAGAAAACTCATTGGCTGAGATAAAGACAGCTGAATAAGTGAAGGAAAGAGGGGAAAAAAGCTGGAGAGAGGAGTGAGAATATGTGAGAGGGGGGACCTCTCCCCTTTTCCAGGGGAAAGAGGAGGGGGTGTCACCCTCTATGTCAATGACCAGCTGGAGTGCATGGAGCTCTGCCTGGGGATGGATGAGGAGCTGACAGAGAGCTTATGGGTCAGGATTAAAGGGAGGGCAGGGACAGGTGACATTATAGTGGGGGTCTGCTACAGGCCACCTGACCAGGAAGACCATGCAGATGAGGCCCTCTATAGACAGATAGAAGCAGCCTCATGTTCATGAGCCCTGGGCCTCATGGGAGACTTCAACCACCCCGACATCTGTTGGAGGGACAACACAGCAGGGCATAAGCAATCCAGGAGGTTCCTGGAATGCATTGATGATAACTTCCTTCTCCAAGTGACAGAGGAACCAATGAGGAGAGGTGCTATGCTGGGCATTGTTCTTACCAACAAGGAGGGGCTGGTGGGGAATGTGAAGCTCAAGGGCAGTCTTGGCTGCAGTGACCATGAAATGGCGGAGTTAAAGATCCTTAGGGCACCAAGGAGGTCGCACAGCAAGCTCACTGCCCTGGACTTCAGGAGAGCAGACTTTGGCCTCTTCAGGGATCTGCTTGGTAGAGTACCATGGGATAAAGCCCTGGAGGGAAGAGGTGCCCAAGAAAGCTGGTTAGTATTCAAGCACCATCTCTTCCAAGCTCAGGAGCGATGCATCCCAACAAAGAAGTCAGGCAAAATGACACAATATCCTTCTTCCCCCACAATATCCTTCTTTCGCACAATATCCTTCTTTTCCCCCACAATATCCTTCTCTCTAAATTGGAAGGATATGGATTCGATGGGCAGACTGCTCGGTGGATAGCAAACTGGCTGCATGGTCGCATCCAGAGGGTAGTGGTCAATGGCTCGATGTCCAGATGGCGAACAGGGACGAGTGGTGTCCCTCAGGGGTCCGTACTGGGGCCAGTGCTGTTCAATACCTTCCTCAATGACACAAAGGGATCAAGTGCACCCTCAGCAAGTTTGCAGATGACACCAAGCTGAGCAGTGCAGTCGACACACCTGAGGGATGGGATGCCATCCAGAGGCACCTGGACAAGCTGGAAAAGTGGGCCTGTGTGAACCTCATGAGGTTCAACAAGGCCAAGTGCAAGGTCCTGCACCTGGGTCGGGGCAATCCCCAGTATCAGTACAGGCTGGGGGATGAAGGGATTGAGAGCAGCCCTGAGGAGAAGGACTTGGGGGTACTGATAGATGAAAAGCTGGCCATGAGCCGGCAATGTGCTCTCGCAGCCCAGAAAGCCAACCGTATCCTGGGCTGCATCAAAAGAAGCGTGGCCAGCAGGGCGAGGGAGGTGATTCTGCCCCTCTACTCTGCTCTGGTGAGACCCCACCTGGAGTACTGCATCCAGCTGTGGAGCCCTCAGTACAGGAAGGACATGGACCTGTTGGAGCGGGTCCAGAGGAGGGCCACAAAAATAATCAGAGGCATGGAACACCTCTGCTATGAGGAAAGGCTGAAAGAGCTGGGGTTGTTCAGCCTGGAGAAGAGAAGGCTCCAGGGAGACCTTATTGTGGCCTTTCAATACTTAAAGGGGGCCTACAAGAAAGATGGGGATAGTCTTTTTAGCAAGTCCTGTTGCGACAGGACAAGGGGCAAGGGTTTTAAACTACAAGAGGGTAGATTTAGACTGAACACAAGGAAAAAATTTTCACTATGAGGGTGGTGAAACACTGGAACGGGTTGCCCAGAGAGGTGGTAGATGCCCCATCCTTGGAAACATTCAAGGCCAGGCTGGATGGGGCTCTGAGCAACCTGATCTAGTTGTAGATGTCCCTGCCAATTGCAGGGGTGTTGGACTAGATGACCTTTAAAGGTCCCTTCCATCCCAAAGCATTCTATGATTCTATGAAAAATGCCAGGAGGCCTGCATGGATGAACAAGGAGCTCCTGGACAAACTCAAGCACAAAAAGGAAGCCTACAGAGGGTGGAAGCAAGGACAGGTAGCCTGGGAGGAATACAAAGAAATTGTCTGAGCAACCAGGGATCAGGTTAGGAAAGTTAAAGCCCTGATAGAATTAAAGCTGGCCAGGGATGTCAAGGGCAACAAGAAAAGCTTGTATAAGTATGTCAGTGATAAAAGGAAGACTAGGGAAAATGTGGGTCCTCTCCAGAAGGAAACGGGAGACCTGGTTACCCAGGATATGGAGAAGGCTGAGGTACTGAATGACTTTTTTGCCTCAGTCTTCACTGGCAAGTGCTCTAGCCACACCACCCAAGTCACAGAACGTAAAGGCAGGGACTGGGAGAATGAAGAACTGCCCACTGTAGGAGAAGATCAGGTTCGAGACCATCTAAGGAACCTGAACGTGCACAAGTCCATGGGACCTGATGAGATGCATCCAACAGTCCTGAGGGAACTGGCAGATGAAGCTGCTACGCCACTATACATCATATTTGAGAAGTCATGGCAGATGATTGGTGAAGTTCCCAGTGACTGGAAAAGGGGAAACATAACCCCCATTTTTAAAAAGGGGAAAAAGGAAGACCTGGGGAACTACAGGCCAGTCAGCCTCACCTCTGTGCCTGGCAAGATCATGGAGCAGATCCTCCTGGAAACTATGCTAAGGCACATGGAAAATAAGGAGGTGATTGGTGACAGCCAACATGGCTTCTCTAAGGGCAAATTGTGCCTGACAAATTAGGTGGCCTTCTATGACGGGGTTACAGCATTGGTGGATAAGGGAAGAGCAACAGATGGCATCTACCTGGACTTGTGCAAAGCATTTGACACTGTCCCGCACGACATCCTTGTCTCTTGAATTGGAGAGTCATGGATTCGACAGATGGACCACTCAGTGGATAAGGAATTGGCTGGATGGTCACACTCAAAGAGTTGCATTCAGTGGCTCGATGTCCAGATGGAGACCAGTGATGAGTGGCACTCCTAAGGGGTCAGTATTGGGACCAGCGCTGTTTAACATCTTTGTCAGAGACATGGACAGTAGGATTGAGTGCACCCTCAGCAAGTTTGCCAAGGACACCAAGCTGTGTGGTGCTGGAGGGTGGGATGCCATCCAGAGGGACCTTGAGAGGCTGGAGAGGTAGGCCCGTGCGAACCTCATGAAGTTCAACAAGGCCAAGTGCAAGGTCCTGCACATGGGCCGGGGCAATCCCAAGCACAAATACAGGCTGGGCAAAGAATGGATTCAGAGCAGCCCTGAGGAGAAGGACTTGGGGGTGTTGGTTGATGAGAAACTCAACATGACCTGGCAATGTGAGCTTGCAGTCCAGAAAGCCAACTGTATCCTGGGCTGCATCAAAAGAAGCATGGCCAGCAGGTCGAGGGAGGTGATTCTCTCCTTCTACTCCACTCTCGTGAGACCCCACCTGGAGTACTGCGTTCAGCTCTGGGGCCCCCAACATAAGAAGGACATGGACCTGTTGGAGCGAGTCCAGAGGAGGGCCACGAAGATCATCAGAGGGCTGGAGCACCTCTCCTATGAGGACAGGCTGAGAGAGTTGGGGTTGTTCAGCCTGGAGAAGAGAAGGCTCTGGGGAGACCTTATAGCAGCCTTCCAGTACCCAAAGGGGGCCTATAAGAAAGCTGGAGAAGGACTTTTTACAAGAGCATGTAGTGATAGGACAAGGGGTCATGGCTTTAAACTGAAAGAGGGTAGACTTAGATTAGATATAAGGAAGAAGTTCTTTACGATGAGGGTGGTGAGGCACTGGAACAGGTTGCCCAGAGAAGCTGTGAATGCCCCCTCCCTGGAAGTGTTCAAGGCCAGGTTGGATGGGGCTTTGAGCAATCTGGTCTAGTGGAAGGTGTACCTTGTACCATGGCAGGGGGGTTGGAACCAAATGATCTTTAAGGTCCCTTCCAACCCAAACCATTCTATGATTCTATGAAAAAAACACACCAAACCAAGCAATGCAAAGGCAATCATTCATCTCCTCCCACAAGCAGACGAATGCCTAGCCAGTCTCTGAGCAATGGATACCCCGGAAGACACCCACCCCTTCTTCCACTACACCATTTTTACTGCTGAATATGACATCATATGGCATGGAATATCCCTTTGGTCAGCTTGGGTCATCTGTCCTGGTTGTGCCCGCTCCCAATTTCTTGCCCACCTCCAGCCTACTTGCTGGAGGGGGACAGAATGAGAAAAAGAGAAAGCCTTGACACTGTGCAAGCACTGTTCAGCAACAGACAAAACATGGGTGTGTTATCAACACTGTTTTGGTCACAAATCCAAAACACAGCACCATATGGGCTGCTATGAAGAAATTTAACTGCATCCCAGCCAGATCCAGTACAGCCTATAAAGCCACTAACTTTTGAGACCCTTGGGAAAAAAGTCTGAGAACAAGAGGAATGCAGCAGAATTACAAGGTCTGTATTGGAAGAACCAGAGAGATGCCATAAAGTCTTTGCTGACTCCAGGAATGGGGTTCAGAAACCTGAGAATGGACAGAAGTGAAATTAAGTTGCAAGTATTTTCTCAAAAGGAGAATGGCGGGTGCACTTCAGGCAGTATTTGCACAGGACTTGGAGCTTAAGCAAATGAGGATGGTGAAAAAACAAAATGAACTGAGGATCAATTCTCTAGGGCTTCACCCATTTCCGTCAAACCAGGCTATGTCAGACTAGGGAGAAAATCAAACCTTGGACAAAAACCTCAGGCTAGATTTTGCCAACTTTAGATACTATGGGGTAGCCAGAGAAAGATTTGCAATACTGTCCCAACAGCTTAGTACTGTTCCATGCCTTGACTGCTAGTTGCCTCAACTGTTAGTAGCTTATTTACATGGAAATGTGAATGCTCAGTGCTGTGTCTGAGGCATGCCCAGGGATCCAGGTCCTTCCTGGGGTTGCCCATTGGGGATACATGCAAATGTTGGCTCCAACCACATAATGTGAGCTGAACACATATACAGCCCTAGTCCATCACAAAGAGAAAGCTTAAAGGTGTTAGTTTTAGCCATCTTCATGGCAAATATACTGGCTTGAGCTCTAGTGAAAGAGGCTCAGTGTATCCACCCTTAGCTCTTGTGCTCAGCCGACAGTCAGTAACTAGTTACGTTCTGCTAAGTTCATGATATAGCTGAACCTTTCACAGCAGAGAGGGTGTTTATGAGCTTCTCTGTTGTGAGATGGGCAAGGATTTTCGAGAATCAAAAGGGATTTCAGAGCCTTGGGGCAGTTACTTGAAGGATCAGGTGCTCAGGTGGTGTTCTCTTCGATCCTTCCGGTAGCAGGGAAGAACAGTGAATGGAACAGGCAGACCCAGCTGATCAACACGTGGCTCCGAGGCTGGTGTCATCGGCGGAACTTTGGGTTTTTCGATCATGGGATGGTCTAACCAGGTCATAACCAGGTCTACCGACATCCGATGGGATGCACTTTTCTCAGAAGGGGAAAAGGGGTTTTGCTCAGGAGCTAGCAGGGCTGACTGATAGAGCTTTAAACTAGATTGGAAAGGGGGAAAGGGACAATACCAGGCTCGTCAGCGACGAGCAACGGGAGGGCACGCCAAAGTTCGAGGAGCTGCGTGCTAGTGAGATTCCTCAGGCTGCTCCACGAGCCAACGGGCACAATGAACCGCACTTGAAGTGTTTCTACACAAATGCACGCAGCCTGAGGAACAAGCAAAAGGAGCTAGATGCCTTGGCCCAGTCCCAGAGATACGACATCATAGGTGTAAGTGAAACCTGGTGGGGTGAGTCCTGTGACTGGTGTGCCGTGATGGATGGGTACAGGCTCTTCAGGAGGGATAGGCAGGGCAGGCGAGGCGGCGGGGTGGCATTGTATGTAGTGGAGGGGCTGGAGTGCATGGAGCTAGCAGTCGGCGATGGCCCAGTTGAGAGCCTCTGGGTAAGGATTAAGGGACAGACAAATAAAGCGGATGTCGTTGTGGGAGTCTACTAGAGGCCACCCAGCCAGGATGACGACACGGATGAGTTATTCTTTAAGGAACTAAGGGATGCTTCTAAGTCATCTGCCCTTGTCCTTCTGGGGGACTTCAACTTGCCAGATGTCAACTGGGAATACCACACAGCTGGTACAAGCAGGTCCAGAAGATTCCTAAACCATCTGGATGATACCTTCTTGGTACAGGTACTAAGGGAACCGACCAGGAAAGGTGCCTTCCTCGACTTGCTGCTTACTAACGGAGAGGGTCTCGTGGGTGAAGTGGCGATTGGTGGCTGCCTTGGCCACGGCGACCATGAAGCAGTCAAGTTTAAAATCTATGGTAACAGGAGGAAAACTGCCAGCAAGCCCTCAACTCTGGATATGAGGAGAGCTGACTTCAGGCTGCTCAGGGAACTACTTCGTAAGGGCCCCTGGGAAAAAGCTTTTGAAGGTGCTGGGGTCCGTCAGTGCTGGTCACTTTTTAAGTACCACCTGCTAAGAGCACAGGAGCAGGCAATTCCAAAATGTCGGAAGTCAAGCAGGCGCGGTAGAAGGCCGGCTTGGCTAAGTAGGGATCTTCTTCTAGAACTAAGGCGAAAAAAGAAAATGTATGGCCAGTGGAAGCAAGGTCAGGCGACATGGGAGGACTACAGAGATGCTGCTCGCCACTGTAGGGAGGAAATTCGCGCGGCCAAAGCTCAATTAGAGCTGAAGCTGGCCAGTACTGTGAAGGACAATAAAAAGGGCTTTTTAAAATATGTTAATAGCAAAAGGCAGGCGAGAAATAACATTGGCCCGTTACTTGATGAGCATGGTCACCTCACAAACAGGGACATAGACAAAGCAGAGACATTTTAATGCTTTCTTCGCCTCGGTCTTCAACACCGATGATGGGCTCTGGGGCCCCCAGAGCCCTGGGCTAGAGAACCATGAGTGCTGACTGGAAGCTGGCAAACGTTGTCCTAATCTTCAAGAAGGGCAATAGGGATGACCCCAGTAACCGCAGGCCTGTCAGTCTCACCTCTGTGCCTGGCAAAATCATGGAGAAGATTATTCTGGGAGTTATTGGAAAACACCTGAAAGACAATGCAGTCATTGGTCCCAGCCAGCACGGGTTCACGAGGGGAAAGTCCTGCTTGACAAACTTAATTTCTTTCTATGACAAGGTTACCCACCTAGCTGACCAAGGGAAGCCAGTCGATGTAATCTTTTTGGATTTCAGTAAAGCCTTCGATACTGTCTCTCACAGTGTCCTCCTGGACAAAATGTCCAGCATACAGCTGGATGGCTGACGGGTCGGGCTCAACAGGCTATAGTAAATGGGGTTACATCAGGCTGGCGACCAGTCACTAGCGGGGTTCCGCAGGATCCATCTTAGGTTCTGGAGAGCAGCCCCGCGGAGAGGGATCTCGGGGTTCTGGTCGACGGCAAGTTGAACATGAGCCAACAGTGTGCCCTGGCAGCCAGGAGGGCCAACCGTGTCCTGGGGTGCATCAAACACTGTATTGCTAGCCGATCGAGGGAGGTGATATTGTCCCGCTCTACTCTGCACTGGTGCCGCCTCACCTTGAGTACTGTGTGCAGTTTTGGGCCCCACGGTACAAAAAGGATACGAAGCTACTAGAGAGTGTCCAGAGGAGAGCTATGAAGATGGTGAAGGGTTTAGAAGGGAAGCCGTATGAGGAGCGGCTGAAGTCACTTGGTCCGTTCAGCCTGGAGAAGAGGAGACTGAGGGGAGACCTCATTGCGGTCTACAGCTTCCTCACAAGGGGAAGAGGAGGGGCAGGCGCTGATCTCTTCTCCAAGGCGACCAATGATAGGACCCGAGGGAACGGCAGGAAGATATGCCAGGGGAGGTTTAGGCTGGACATTAGGAAAAGGTTCTTCACCCAGAGGGTGGTGGAGCACTGGAACAGGCTCCCCTGGGAGGTAGTCATGGCGCCAAGCCTGACAACATTCTGGAAGCATTTGGACAACGTCCTCCGACATATGGGGTGAATTTTGGGGCTGTCCTATGCAGGGACAGGAGTTGGACTCGATGATCCTTGTGGGTCCCTTCCAACTCAGGACATTCTATGATTCTATGATTCTATGATCATATAGAACACTGTTTTCAGCACAAATCCAAAACATAGCCCCATACTAGCTACTATGAAGAAAATTAACTCTATCCCAGCCAAAACCAGCACAGAGGGAACAAAATTAACTCATCACAACAAGCTATTCCCTTTTGTTTTGGTAAACAAAGCACAGCCAGCAGTAAAGCTGAGGTTGCCAGAGAGGAGGAAAGGAATTGATGCAACTAGAAGAGAGTTAGCAAACACCAAATGCATTCACTGTTTAGCACCCTCTGACAGGACTGAGGCTTCTCTGTGTGATAGCAAAGAATCACCTTTATTCCCTCCCAAAAGCGCAGCCAACAGAGGCAGCAGCTTGTACAGCAGTCTCTTGGTTCTGCTTTGGGAGCTTCTGGATCTTCTGGGGACAAGATCCAGGATCATCGAGGAACGCCTGGGAACCCTCTGAGAAACATGAGGGTGCCTGCTGCTGCCAGGTAAGGATGAGGTAGGGGGAGCCACAAGGATGTGGGTCTGAGGAAGCTCTAGCAGCTTCTAACAAGCATGATCAGCTGCCCTTGACCCAAGGGTGTCTGGAGCCTTTGTTACAACTGCCCCCTGATTAGAAAGGGTCAAGCACCCCTTTAGCTGGTGCTAGGAAGAGGCCTATATAAGAGACAGGCCCAGAGTACAGCTGACAGACAGAGCAGTTTGCACAAAAGGGCACAAAGAAGGGGGCCTCAGCTGAATTTGTACCAGCATAACAGCCTCAGGTATGGTGGTGAGATTCCACAGGGCAGTTTCCCCAGCAGGTGTTGGAGCAGCTGCCCCTGCCAGGGCAGAGGCTTCGTTGCAGACAGAGCTTGGGATGGTGGATGCAGCCCTCCAAGTCCCAGGCTGCAGTGAGTGCCTGGGGCCTCTCTCTGATGCCAGGAGAGACAGCCTTCTTTCCTGCAGAAGATGTGCTGTCTTGGAGGAGCTGTGTCGCCAAGTGGAGGAGTTATGGGAGGAAATGAGCAGGCTGTGCGGCATCAGAGAAGATGAAAGGGAGATAGACAATATGTTCTCTTGAGATGCAATAGCTTGAAGAGGCCCAGACCCCAACTGCAGTAGAGATGCAGGCAGTGTCCACCCCTAGTACTAAGGTAAGTGCAAACTCTGGAGAAGGCGAAGGATGGAAGTTGGTGAATTCTGGCACCCAGAGGAAGGCTTCTGACCCACCTAAGGGTTTACAACTACAAACTAGGTTCACCACCCTCAAAGTTGAAGTGGAGCCAGATGTGTCCACAAGCAAAGAACCTGGTCCACCTGACCCTAAACCGTGCAAGACCACCAGGAAGAAGCAGCACGTGATCATGATGGGCGACTCCCTGCTGCAGGGGTCAAAGGCACCCATCTGCCTACCTGACCTGTCATCTAGAGAGGCTTGCTGCCTGCTGGGGGCCAGGATCTGGGATGTTGTGGAGGGACTGCTGAAACTCGTCCAACCCGCCGACTACTAACCCCTGCTGTTCTTCCATGTGGACACCAATGATACTGCTAGGGGAAACCTGGACAGTATCAAAAGTGACTACAGCGCTCTGGGGGCGGTAGTCAAGGGCACGGGGGCCCAGGTGGTGTTCTCCTCCCTCCTGCTGGTGAGGGGAAAGGGTGCGAGGAGGAGGGTGCTGATAATGCAGGTCAATAATTGGCTGCGGAACTGGTGTTGGCGCCAGGGTTTTGGGTTCTACGACCATGGGACCCTGTTTGAAGCTCAGCGTCTGCTTGGGAGAGATGGGACCCACCTCACTAAGCAGGGCAAAGGTATCTTTGCCAGCAGGATGGCTGATCTCATAAGAAGGGCTTTAAACCAAGAATGAGCGAGGAGGGAGAGAGTAACCAGCAGCTCTGTGAGGGAGTGACAGACAGGATTGACATGCAAAGGACCTGGAGTGATGTGACTGAAAGGGACCACAAAATCAACAAAAGAGAGCCCAAGTTTGCAGGCCCTGGTCCTCATGGGGGACTTCAGCCACCCTGATATCTGCTGGAGGGACAACACAGCAGGGCATAAGCAATACAGGCAGTTCCTGGAGAGCATCGACGACAACTTCCTCATCCAAGTGGTAGAGGAGCCAAGGAGGAGAGGGGCTCTGCTGGCCCTCATACTCACCAACAAGGAGGGGCTTGTTGGGGATGTGAGGGTCAAAGGCAGCCTTGGCTGCAGTGACCATGAGATGGCAGAGTTCAGGATCCTGAGGGGAGGGAGCAGGGCAAAAAGCAAGATCACAACCCTGGACTTCAGAAGAGCAGGCTTTGGCCTCTTCAGTGATCTGCTTGAAAGAGTCTGATGGGATAAGGCCCTGGCAGCCAAGAAAGCTGGTTGATACTGAAGGATCACCTAATCCAAGCTCAAGAGCGGTCCATCCCAATGAGCAGGAAGTCAGGCAAAAGTGCCAGAAGGCCTGCATGGATGAACAAGGAGCACCTGGCCAAACTCAAACACAAAAAGGAAGCATACAGAAAGCAGAAGCAAGGACGGGTTTACGTGGCAAGGTTGGGGGGGGGGGGGGGGGGGGGCGCTGTAGGGGTGGCTTCTGTGAGAAGACACCAGAAGCTGCCCCCATGTCCAACAGAGACAGTTCCAGCCCGCTCCAAGATGGACCAACTGCTGGCCAAAGCTGAGCCAATCAGTGATGTTGGTAGCATGTTTAAGAAAGAGTAAAAAATGCTGGAGCAGTCTGTTACTGAAGGACTGTACCCTGTGGAACGGACCCACACTGGAGCAGTTTGTGAAGGACTGCAGCCTGTGGGAAGGACCCATGTTGGAGCAGTTCATGAAGGACTGTATCCCGTGTGAGGGCAGAGATGAAGCATTATGAACTGACCACAACCCCCATTTCCTGTCCCCCTGTGCCGCTCAGGGAGGGAAAAGGAGGTAGAAGAGCTGGGAGTGAAGTTGAGCCTTGGAAGAAGGGGGGGGGAAGGTGTTTTTAGATTTGTTCTTATTTCTCATTATCCTACTCTGTTTATTTGGCAATAAATTAAATTAGCTTCCCTAAGTCGAGTATGTTTTTGCCCGTGACGGTAATTGCTGAGTGATCTCCCTGTTCTTATCTTGACCCATGAGCTTTTTGACATATTTTCTCCCCCTGTCCTGTAGATGGAGGAGGAGTGATAGAGCAGCTTGGTGGGCACCTGGCAGCCAGCCCAGATCGACCCACCACAGATGGGTAACCTGGGAGGAATACAGAGACATTGTCTGAGCATGCAGGGATAAGGTTAGGAAAGCCAAAGCCCAAATGGAATTGAATCTGGCCAGGGATATCAAAGACAAATGGAAGGGCTTTTCTAAGTACATAGGTGACAAAAGGAAGACTAGGGAAAACGTGGGCCTGCTGCTGAATGAGGCAGGGGACCTGGTGACACGGGACATGGAAAAGGCTCAGGTACCAAATGTCTCCTTCACCTCAGTCTTTCCTGGCAAGACCAGCCTTCAGGAATCCCAGGTCCCAGAGACCGGGGGAAAATCTGGAGCAAGGAAGATTTACCCTTGGTGGAAGAGGATCAGGTCAGGGAATACTTAAGCAACCTGGACATATATAAGTCCATGGGCCCTGATGGGATGCACCCACGAGTGCTGAGGGAGCTGGCAGATGTCATTGCAAGGCTGCTCTTGATAATCTTTGCTTGATCATGGTGATTGGGAGAGATGCCTGAGGACTGGAGGAAAGCAAATGTCCCTCCTGTCTTCAAGAAGGGCAGGAAGGAGGACCCAGGGAACTACAAGCTGGTCAGCCTCACCTCCATTCCTGGGAAGGTGATGGAGCAGCTAATCCTGGAAACCATTTCCAGGCACACAAAGGACCAGAAGGTGACTGGGAGTAGCCAGCATGGATTCACCAAGGGGAAGTCATGCCTGACCGAAACTGATAAACTTCTATGATGAAATGACTGGCCTGGTGGTTGAGGGGAGAGCAGTGGATATTGTCTACCTAGACTTGAGTAAGGTTTTTGATGCTGTCTCCCATAAAATACTCATACAGAAGCTGATGAAGTATGGGCTGGATGAGCAGACAGTGAGGTGGATTGAAAATTGGCTGAATGGCTGACCCAGACTGTGGCGATCAGTGGCACGAAGTCTAGTTGGATACCAGTGACTAGCAGTGTACCCCAGGGGTCAATACTGGGTCCAGTCCCCAGTCCTGTTCAATATCTTCCTTAATGATCTGGATGATGGGGCAGAGTGTACCGTCAGCAAGTTTGCAGATGACACAAAACTGGGAGGAGTGGCCGATACGCCAGAGGGTCACGCTGCCATCCAGAGGGACCTTAACAGGCTGGAGAAATGGGCTGACAGGAACTTCATGAAGTTCAACAAGGGGAAGGGCAAAGCCCTGCCCCTGGGGAGGAACAACCCCAGGCACCAGTACATGCTGGGGGCCACCCAGCTGGAAAGCAGCTTGGCAGAAAAGGACCTGGGGGTCCTGGTGGACACCAGGTTGAACATGAGCCAGCAACGTGCCCTTGTCACAGAGAGGGCAAACGGTATCCTGGGCTGCATTAGGAGGAGTGTTGCCAGCAGGTGGAGGGAGGTGATCCTTCCCCTCTACTCAGCCCTGGTGAGGCCACACCTGGAGTCCTGTGTCCAGTTCTGGGCTCCTCAGTACAAGAGAGACATGGACATACTGGAGAGAGTCCAACGAAGGGCCACGAAGATGATTAAGGGACTGGAGCATCTCTCCTATGAGGAAAGGCTGAGAGAGCTGGGACTGTTTAGCCTAGAGAAGGCTCAGGGGGGTCTCATCAATGTACATAAATACCTGAAGGGAGGGTGAAAACAAGGTGGAGCCAGGCTCTTTTCCGTGGTGCCCAGTGACAGGACAAGAGGCAATGGGCACAAGCTGAAACACAGGAGGTTCTGTCTGAGAATCCGGAAACACTTTTTCACTGTGAGGGTGACCGAGCACTGGAAGGGGTTGTCCAGGGATGTTGTGGAGTCTCCCTCCTCAGAGATCTTCAAAAGCCATCTGGACATGGTCCTGGGCAACCAGCTCTAGGTGGACCTGCTTGAGCAGAGGGGTTGGACCAGATGACCTCCAGAGGTCCTTTCCGACCTCAACCATTCTCTGATTCTATGAACAGACAGGGGCCCCAAGACAGAAATGCATGCACATGTAGACACTTGGCTTTTGAGGCAAGCTACAGTGTCCTTAAGTAATCTGTGAGTAGGAGTCCACACCCTTTAACACACCCAAGACAGGTTAAAAAAAGCCTCTCACTTCTTTCAAAGACAGAGGGAGATATACAAGTTAGAGCTACTACCAAAACTCACAGTTCCACTTCCAGCCTCACTGCATGTCAGATGAGCAATCATGCTGGTCCCTTCTGTGTAGAATCACTATGAAAACATTACCTTCGTGCGCTGAGCCCTGACTGCTGAGCACATCCCATGCTTAGTTTGCAGTCCATCATGTTTCCATCCAAGACCCAAATCTCATCCAGACCAAATGTCATGTTTCTTCCCCCACTCATTTCCCAGACAAAGTATTTGCTAAGGGACAGACTGTCCTTTCCCTGCTACAGCAGTAATAACTTTGTCCCTCTCAATAAACAGGAACAATGACCTGATCAGAGACAATACTCTTAACTCCCACAAAACAGAAAAGCTTCCAGTAGGTGAGGCTGGCAAAGGCTAACAATAACATTACAGAAGCGAGAGAACCGAGAAGCTCCTGTGGGAAGAACAAAGCCTCATTTCCAAAAGAAACTACCCAGTGGAAGTAGTGACAGCCATAAAGGCTTTCTACTGAGAGGTTTAGTAGGTCTGACAGTCTCCAGAACCAGTTATAATACTAGTAAGATGTAGTTAACCACTTCACCTCCTGGCCATCTCATTTGACTGATTACCTCCAAGTCCCCAGAGATGTTTAAGTTAAAATGCAATTTCATTTTGTTCCATGTTCCACCCACCTCATGCAAATGTCTGGTTCTGGCACAGTACCAAACAGATGAAAAACCTGGTTAAATCAGATTAGAAGAGTTGCAAACAGTCTGTTTTCCACCATACATACATACTAAACATAAGTACCCACAGGCACCTAAAGCAGGACTTGTTCCCCAACAGCTTCAAAAAAGTTCACATCTCTTCCCATTTCTATATATGAATATGCCCTTATCTCCCCAAAAGGGATCATTTTTGCAGCACTTGTAAGCTCAATATCAGCATCACACTAAGGACAGCTACAGTGCTTTCAGTCAGCACAGAATGCAGGTAAAAGACCAAGCTGACCTAAGAGTCTTGCTGGTGTCCAGAGCTAACGTACACACACAAAGGTCAACATCCCCACACAGGTAGAGTCTCATTTGCCGTCTTGCAAGACTCAGTCTAAGGGCACATAGGCACCCTACCCTCCCCTGCAAAATTCAACACAACTTCCATACCCCGTAAGGCAACATACAGATTCTTGGCTGATTAAACAGAGGAAGCAGAAGCAAGCCACGTCTGAGCTCTGAGGTGCAAAATTCATAGGAGAGCATACCAAATTCCAGATGTGCTCTCTATTCATAGATGTAGCCTCTCTGCAAAGATTGTCACAGGCTGTGCCACATTTTTGGGAAAACAAACTTCTCTCACAGAAATGCACAGTATTCAACAGACTTCTTGTGAATGTCAGGTATGCCAAATGCTAGGGCCCTCTTTTCTGAAGCAGTGGTCTTAAGGTAGGAAATTATGTGATATCCCCTCCAGGCTCCCCTTGAAAAGTTCTCAAAGGCTATTTTCACTATAGCCCACAGCATTATGAAAATAAACAACAGTATTTTGAAAGTAACAAAAATATAATTCTGGGAAACATTCTTTCACTGAAGAACACTTCCCTGCAAATACTCATCAGCAGAGTGCTAGAACAACACTCTCCCAGTTGCTGTTTGGCATTATTTCTAAGCTAATAAAAACTAACACACTTATGATTCTTAGAGGAGTTAATGCAGCAACTAAATTCAATTTTAAATGTAAGCCAGCAGATACTCAGATTCTAATAATAAACATGGACAGTAAGAGTTCGCAGGCTTTCCAAGTGCTTTATGTAAAAGCAGAATGGAGTTTGCAAACCCTGCAATGTAAACATCCTCAATAGACCAGCTATATATAGATTAAAAAAAAAATTAATATTCATTAAGACACTGTTTTTAATCAAGTCTTTCCTAGAAATTCAATGCACGTACCCATGAAGCTATAAGATTACATGCTTATTACATGATTACTGCTACATGCACTGCACAGAATATGCACTTTTAAATAAGTGTTTATGTAAATCACTCGGGGTTTCACCATGAAATGCCTCTGCATGCAGTTGTGAAGGACAGTTTAATTCCAGAATTTCTTCTACAGCTATCTGGATAATAGACCATCACCAAAGAATCGACTGAACAACAGCCCTTAAAATGCTTTATTGAAAAGAGTCTTTTTGTAATCATAGAATCGTTTAGGTTGGAAAAGACCTTTAAGATCATCAAGTCCAACCGTTAACCTAGCACTGCCAAGTCCACCACTAAACCATGTCCCTAAGCACCACATCTACCCGTCTTTTAAATACCTCCAGGGATGGGGACTTAACCACTTCCCTGGGCAGCCTGTGCCAGTGCTCGACAACCCTTTCGGTGAAGAAGTTTTTTCTAATATCCAGTCTAAACCTCCCCTGGCACAACTTGAGCCCATTTCCTCTCGTCCTATCGCTTGCTACTTGGGAGAAGAGACCGACCCCCACCTCGCTACAACCTCCTTTCAGGTAGTTGTAGAGAGCGATAAGGTCTCCCCTCAGCCTCCTCTTCTCCAGGCTAAACAGCGGCTCATATTCAGCTGGCTATCGACCAACACCCCCAGGTCCTTTTCTGCCAGGCAGCTCTCCAGCCACTCCTCCCTCAAGCCTGTAGCGTTGCATGGGGTTGTTGTGACACAAGTACAGGACCCGGCACCTAGCCTTGTTGAACCTCATACAGTTGGCCTGGGCCCATCGATCCAGCCTGTCCAGATCCCTCTGTAGGGCCTTCCTACCCTCCAGCAGATCGACACTTCCACCCAACTTGGTGTCATCTGCAATCTTCCTGAGGGTGCACTCAATCCCCTCATCCAGATCATCGATAAAGATGACAATACTGAGCCCTGGGGAACACCACTCGTGACTGGCCACCAACTGGATTTGACTCCATTCACCACCACTCTCTGGGCTCGGCCATTCAGCCAGTTTTTAACCCAGCGCAGAGTGCACTTATCCAAGCCATGAGCAGCCAGCTTCTCCAGGAGAATGCTGTGGGAGACAGTGTCAAAGGCCTTACTAAAGTCCAGGTAGACAACATCCACAGCCTTCCCCTCATCCACCAAGCGGGTCACCTTGTCACAGAAGCAGATCAGGTTAGTGAAGCAGGACCTGCCCTTCATGAACCCATGCTGGCTGGGCCTGATCCCCCAGTTGTCCCATACGTGCCGCGTGATGGCCCTCAAGATGATCTGCTCCATGACCTTCCCCGGCATCGAGGTCAGGCTGACAGGCCTGTAGTTCCCCAGATCCTCCTTCTGACCCTTCTTGTAGATGGGCGTCACATTTGCTAACCTCCAGTCAGCTGGGACCTTCCCGGTTGACCCGGACTGCTGGTAAATGATGGAAAGTGGCTTGGCAAGCTCCTCCGCCAGCTCCCTCAGTATCCTCGGGTGGATCCCATCAGGCCCCATAGACTTGTGGGCATCTAGGTGGAGGAGCAGGTCGCTAACTGTTACCTCTTGGATTATTGGGGCTTCATTCTGCTTCCCACCTCCCAGCTCAGGGTCCTGAATACCCTGAGGATGACCACTCTGACTATTAAAGACTGAGGCAAAGAAGGCATTAAGTACCTCAGCCTTCTCCTCATCCTTGGTGGCGATGGTTCCCTCCGCATCCAATAAAGGATGGAGATACTCCTTGGCCCTCCTTTTGTTGCTGATATGTTTGTAAAAACATTTTTTGTTATCCTTAACTGCAGTGGCCAGTTTAAGTTCTAGCTGGGCCTTTGCCCTTCTAATTTTCTCCCTGCATAACCTAACAATATCCTTGTAGTCTTCCTGAGTTGCCTGCCCCTTCTTCCAAAGATGGTAAACTCTCTCTTTTTTTTTTTTTTTTTTTTTTTTTTCCTGAGATCCAGCCGAAGCTCTCTGTTCAGCCAGGCTGGTCTTCTTCCCTGCCTGCTCGTCTTTCGGCACATGGGGACAGCCTGCTCCTGCGCCTTTAAGACTTCCTTCTCGAATAACATCCAGCCTTCCTGGACTCCTTTGCCCTTCAGGACTGCCTCCCGAGGGACTCCCTCAACCAGGCTCCTGAACAGGCCAAAGTCTGCCTTTCTGAAGTCCGAGGTAGTGGTTTTGCTGACCCCCTTCCCTACTTCGCCAAGAATCGAAAACTCTATCATTTCATGGTCACTGAGCCCAAGACAGCCTCCGACCACCACATCACCCACCAGGCCTTCTCTGTTCACAAACAGGTCCAGCGGGTGCCTTCCCTAGTTGGTTCCCTCACCAGCTGCGTCAGGAAGTTATCATCTTCCACACACTCCAGGAACCTCCGAGACTGTTTCCTCTCTGCTGTATTCTATTTCCAGCAGGCATCTGGTAAGTTGAAGTCCACCACGAGAACAAGGGCTAGCGATCGTGAGACTTCTCCCAGCTGTTTATAGAATACTTCGTCTGCCTCTTCATCCTGGTTGGGTGGTCTATAACAGACTCCCGCCATGATATCTGCCTTGCTGGCCTTCCCCCTGATTCTTACCCAGAAACACTCAACCCTTTCATCACCATCATCAAGCTCTAGACAATCAAAAGTTTCCCTAACGTACAGGGCTACCCCACTGCCTCTCCTTCCTTGCCTATCCCTTCTGAAGAGTTCATAGCCTTCCATTGCAGCACTCCAGTTGTGCGAGTCATCCCACCATGTTTCCATGATGGCAACTATGTCATGGTTTTCCTGCTGCACAATGGCTTCCAGCTCCTCCTGTTTGTTGCCCACGCTGCGTGCATTGGCGTAGATGCACTTCAGTTGGGCTATTGCTCCTGCCGCCTTTCTGGGGGGAGAAGCCCTAGTTCCCATGTGTCCATTCTCAGGTGCTTCCATGGTTTCTAACACATCCATAGCCCTTGTGTCTTTGCTGCCGCATGGATCTCCATCCCCTACCTCCACTGAGACGGCAGACCAAAGGACCTCGCTAGCACGCTGTCCCTCAAATGTTGGTGTGCCGCCCCCAGGCTTATCTCTAGCAAGCCTGGTTTTATCCCTTTCCCCCTTCCAATCTAGTTTAAAGCTCTTTCAATGAGCCCTGCTAACTCCTGCACAAGCATCCTTTTCCCCCTTTGAGACAGGTGTACCCTGTCTGTCGCCAGCAGGCCTGGCATCATGTAGACTGACCCATGATCAAAAAACCCAAAATCTTGCCGGTGACACCAGGCTCAGAGCCAGGTATTGATCTGCTGGCTCTTCCTGTGTCTTCCCTCATCCTTCCCTGCAACTGGAAGGATAGAGGAGAACACTACTTGTGTTCCTGATCCCTTAACCAGTCACCCCAAGGCCCTGAAGTCTCTCTTGATTGCCCTCGGACTTCTAGTTGCAACTTCCTCGCTGCCTACCTGAAAAATCAAGAATGGGCAGTAATATCTGAGGGCCGTACCAGGGTAGGAAGCTTTCTCTTCACGTCTTTAACCCGGGCTCCAGGGAAGCAGTAGACTTCCCTAAGAACTGGGTCCGGTCTGCATATCGGGCCTTCTGTTCCCCTCAGGAGAGAGTCTCCTATGACAGTGACCCGTCTTTTTTTTTCTTTGTGGAAGCGGTTTTGATGCAGGGTGTAGGCCGACTTAACCTCGGCGACACCTCCGAGCTAGATGTACCATCGTCCTCGTTCGGTTCCACTTGCAGAGCCTCATACCTATTGTGCAAGGGCACCTGGGAAGGTGGGGCAGTCACAGAGGAGACGTGCCTGCTGTGCCGGGCAGGAACTTGTCACCATTGCCCCTATCCCTTAAGTCACTGTGTTCAGCCAGGCGGAGAGAGGATAGGGAATCCTCCGTATCATGGGTCCTGTCTGCCTGTTGGGACTGTCTCAGGGAAGGTAGGGTAATGTGCAGAAGATAGATGTGTACAAAAAGACTACAGTTTGATTTATTTTTTTTTAACATCCTCAACAATCAATTAAAAACGAGTCTTTATTGAGGGTAACTCCTGAGATAACCAGAAGAAGTGTAAAAAGTTCCCTTAAAACATTTTCTGTTGCAGAGAGTAAAAGAAAAACAACGCTAATACAGTACTAAATGGAAACAATCAGAATCTGAGAATTGAGAAAATGAGAATGGAACTCAAATGTCAACCTATGGGGTAGCTTCTTTTGTTGCTGTTACCTTAGATTAACATACATATCACAGTTCTCTTAGGAACATCATCAAGTTCTCAAGTCTAATTTTCAGAAGTTGTGTGCATTTTTATCTTTATAAGCTAACTTTACATTCCAAATAACTAAAGCCTTGCTGTCCCTTGCTTTGGGGCTATTGTAATAATCCATACAAAAAAACCTTATAGGATTAACAGTATAGGCAAATAGGTAGCATGACTCAATTAAAAAGGCTTTATTTTTCATGTCAGAAATATAACCCAAAAACCCAATAAATAAAGGTTGATAGGAAGTTAGCATTAAGAATTCAATTGTAACATATGGAGATATCTGGGAAGTCAAATCCTCAAGCTCTCCTGATACTAAGGAGTCTCTGCAAACTATGAAGCAAATACATAAATAGCTCAAAATGATAAGGACTGTGAAGGCTTAGAACTAAGACAACGCAATCCAGGTTAACTCCCCCCCCCCCCCCCCCCCCGACAGTGAATATATGGATCATTTACACCTAAATAAAGTATATTTAACACAAAAAGGAAAACTTTAAAGAAAGGTGAACAAAATTTGGTTTTAGGGCACACAGAAGCCCTTTGTGGTAGATTCCAGTAGTGGCCCTTGTTTTTGTCTCCTACAAATGAATACAAAGTTCAATTTCACATGGATATGATGTCTAACAGAGCAACATAGTGGTCACGATATAGCAAGACGTCACACTCTGGAAGCAAAAATATAGCCCACTGCAGAGTTTGCATTAATACGCAGGGAGAGCACATAAAAAGGTCATCGGTCATGTGTTACTCAAAGGCTACTTCACGGCCACAAACTGCTAGTGAGCATTAATCTTTTTTTTGTCACATTACCTTTGAATAATGGGAAAGCTTTCGGGTTTTATAGTTTTACTCCTTGTACTTACATTTTTTAAATGACAAGGTCACTAAAACTCATGCACGCTGCAAAAAAAAAATCATGCAGTAGTTAAGGTAAACCATCCAAGCAATTTTTATTCATTAATATTCATAAATACACACAGCAGCTTTATTAGAGATTTTTCATTTTTTTCTCTTCAGTTTGAACGTGGAGTATTAGGAGAGCTTTTTGCACGTCAAGCTACAGGATGCAGAGCTTTTTTCTCCGCACTGCAACCTATATTTACCTGCTAAAAGTAAAAATTGGTTAAGTGAAAATGATTATCGTATATATCTTTTCTCTCTTCCTTTGAATGTACACAATTGTAACAAGAGTGACAGACCTGAAATTACAATCACCAAAACAAACCCAAGATAGTTGTTGTCCACTTTCATTGGCAAATACAGCACAGAGGACATTGTCTGCAAAGTGGGATGCCATCAAAGAGGAGGCTCATTTCCTTTATTATTCTCTTTTAAATTTAGGTTTTCTAAAGCAACATCTAGAGGCATAATATCTACACAGCCCATAGCACCAAAATCAGCAATCTCTCCCCGTTCGTCCTCATCTGAGGAGGAACTTTCTTCCTGCATCAAAGTGGACAGTAGAAGCTCTTGAACAAACAAGCTGCGGTCTGCCCGTTCGCTTTCCTTTGACTGACGCTCTGCTTCTGACATCTTAGGATCATTCAACCTGCATAGCGTCACAGAAAGAGAGAAGACAGGCTTAGTAGCATCATCAACAAAATGGGCTTTCACTAATTGCCTAAACAGCTGGACTGATGCATGCTGAATAACATCTGAAAGCCGTTCCTTTGAGAAACAACCTAGGTACTGCTGCACTTCTTTTGACATGTACAGATCTGACGACACCTGGCACTCCTGATGCAAGAATACAGACATTTAACAAACTTGTTCCTAGATGCTTCAAAAAACTTCATAGAAGTGGATTCTAAGGCTGAAGGAAAAAAATAGCTATTTCTGAAGTTTCTTTCCCTTCAGAGGGGTTTTGTTTTAAGGGGTGTTAAAATTCTCTAGTCATCTCGTAAGTGCTCATTTTGTCCCCAGGACAACTTTTAAATGCAAGCATGACACAAAACACATTACTACACACATAATGCCCAGAGATTCCCAAAGCACAGTACATCATTCACTTCACTTATCAGTGCATGCACCATCACCTAATAGAAGCAAGGAAATTGCTTGCTCCAGTTCTATCCTATCTCACAAGACCAGTGACTGACATTTGCAGATACTTTCATTAAAGTTAGTATGTTCAAAAAGTTTTGGATTGAGATATTATCACAAGTTTTGATAAAAATCAGCATGACGGCAATAAGTTGTCCCAACCCAGGTTTCTAGACACAGAAACTGTTTAAATGCCTGTGCTCTTTCTCAACATCTAATTGAAAAACACCCTCCCTTGAATCCAGAAAATCGATATTCTAAACATCCTAAAAGAGCTAGAATGAGAGTGGGCAACTCTTCTATAGCAGAATGGAGTAGATGATCGTTGTAGGTCCCTTCCAACTGAACTATTCTATTCTATAGAACTCTAGGATCTAACTATACTTTCTGAAACAGATATGTATTCTGCTTATTAATAGCACATTCCTTATTTGCTTTTTTCATCCAAAATACTTTATATATAAACCTCTATTCAACCTTCAGCCTTCATTAAAGATTCATTTCCTATTAAATAAAACTACCTTTTAAGTTCTCTCCCCTCACATTATCAGCATAAAAGTTAGAAACATATTATTGTAAAGGCTCTTGTTTTATCAGAAGTAGTAGGGTAAACAAGCACAGTTTACCGAAGTAATATCCCTTATGTTTCTCTTCAAATTGAGAAACAGCAAGTAATATTTATTCATTGCTTAGGAACAAACACACAGCAGGGTTGAAAAGGAGATGTTACAAATGCAAACAAAGGCATAGTATCTCAACTACAAACTTCATTAGGGATCTGGCAGAAGAAGTTCCATAGCTGGAACTGTAAGCAGCTCATGCAGCCATAGCTCAAATTATAAGACTAACCTTCTTTCCAAGGTCTGCAGAAAACAACTAATCCATATTCCAGTCTAAAGCTTTAAATGCATTCCTAGGCACGTAGAAAAATGCAGCATACCTGTGAGACTGCCTCTCACTTTTACCAACACTGAGACTTTGTGGGCTATTTCTGCAGCCAACTCTTGCAGTTGGTTTTCTGAAAACAGAATAATCCCCTTCAGGCCGGCTGAAACACAGGAGGTTCCATGTGAACATCCAGAAACACTTTTTCACTGTGTGACTGAGCACTGGAAGGAGTTGCCCAGAGGAGTTGTGGAGTCTCCCTCCTTGGAGATATTCAAAAGCTGTCTGGAGATGGTCCTGGGCAACTGGCCCTAGGTGGCCCTGCTTGAGCAGGGGGGGTTGGACTAGATGACCTTCAGAGGTCCCTTCGCACTTCAGCCATTCTGTGATTTTGTGATTCTGTGATTCTGTGATATTTGAGCACTTCCTGGTCCAAAGGATGCGGGCAGCCTATCAGAGGGAGATCTGAGAACACATAGGTATGACAGTGTCAAAAAATGGCAACTCCCTACCATAAAATAGCATCTTAAACAAAATGGCATCCCCTTTTGTGTGTAGGGGAAGGCACTTTCTGGTCTGATGTACTTCTGGGTAAACTGGAAGGGATGGCTGGTCCTGTCAGCCAATCACAACAGAGCATATGACCAGAAGAGGAAATTGCCTTCTGGGGCAAATGGTACACGTGGATGTCTGCAGAGGGGCAGGGCACCTGTCACTTCTTATCTTGGATAAAAGTTGTCCCTATATTATTGCCTTATATGGTAATTCTCCACATTATGACCCTGCACCTTATATATGGCTATAGCTCCATATGGCAGTTGCGCAACTTTTAAGGTAGCATCTGAGCATCATGCACAACATGGTGATACAAAAATTTATGGATGCTTCTCCTCACAGTCTGAATCTCCCCAAGGGAGAAACGGAGTATTCGGAGAGTCCCTGAAATGAAACTCAATAGCAACGAAGTTACTATTAAGCAGGTATCCTTTATTGCAGCGCTGGGCAGCACTGGGGATTCTCCACCATGAGTGCTCCACCGATTTGGTAGACTTTCAGAGATTATATACTATAAAGTCCTACATATTCACAGGATTTCCGAGAAATCATTTACATAAACATGAGATTTCCTGGAACTTATTAACATATGCAAATGTCCGATCCGCATGCGCAGTCATCTCCCGTGGTGGTCTTCAGGTGGTCTTCGGGGGTCTTCAGATGAAGGCTCGTAGTCTTCTTCACTGTGTTTGCTGATTGACCTTTGCTTCTGCGCAAACTCAGTCCTAGGATCACATAAACGATGTCCTTCAAGGCTGTGGTCATTCTTTTGTGACTTCCTATCTTCCGTGCATTTGTTCTCCCAAGGCCCAGTTGTCTGAGATGGGATTATCCTGGAGCCCCCTTATCTTACAACCATTCTATCTACCCCTAAATCACAAAGGCCTTTCTTTTGTTTAGTTAAGTGACTAAGATATTTAAATATCCTCCTTGTCCCTAGGCTTTAATTCTTTCAGGAGGCATTTTGATGCAGTGGCTTTGTCTATCTTGGCTTTAACCCTTTCAATGGAAAGAACCAGCATAGAGGGGGAGCAGAGTGGAATTTTGAATTCCCAAGCCTGTCAGTTGGTACAAGTCGCTTGTAACATAAACTATGCCCTGCTTCCCGCCAGCCCGCCTGATAACTTCGGTTATGTAAGTCTTCGCATGCCTGGATATTAAGTTTAGCCCAGTGAATTACTGGATTTACTGTTGTTTCGACCCTGTTAATTGTACTACTGATTTGTATTTGCTACTGTACTGTTATTTTGAGATAAATTGTTTAGCCCTAAAGCTGCTGGTCTGGTGTCTTTTTACTGTATTGGGTGTACATGTGTCAAAGTCAAATACTCTCTGACCAGGTTCTTTTAGATACTCCACACAAGGAGACTTTAATGTTTTAATACCAAATTTACTTAGTTGAAGATATTTGATGTTACATGGGATTTTGATTTAGCAGAGTGATACAGCAATATACTGAAATCACAACACAAGCATAATATAGCAATTGCAATATACAGTTGAATCACAAAACAAACATGATTCCCATTACCAGTGTCTTTATGCTCATCATCACAATGCTGGGCATCCCCAATTGCTGGGAAGGAATACATGGGTTGAAGCCAGCTCAAGCCAGTTGCTCTCTTCGAAGTTCATTTTGCTGGTTGCTTGATTTTTATACTCTGTGTTGGGCTGAGACATGTATACCCTTCCCCCATGTTGGTCTGGCTGGCTCAGGAAGATAATACTTTCTATTGATTATTTTAGGGAAGGCCATTTACATAACCATTTGACCCACTCAACTGATACAGCCATTTATCTAGAGCAAAGGTGACCCTCTGGTCCCCTTGGTCTTGAGATAAGTTCAGATAAGTTCAGCTTCCTTTACAATAGCTATGGTTATTTCCTGCATTCTTTTCTGAGCTTCATGAGTGCATCATCCTTGCCTATCTTCTCTGAGCCTTCTTCTATTGTAGGGGTTCCTTGATTGGTCACAATATGGCAATGTTTTGGTAGTGGGGGGTCTGCAGGGGTGGCCTCTGTGGGAAGAGGTCAGGAGCTACCCTGTGCCAGGCACAGCCAGTTCCAGCTGGTTCGGCAACAGACCCACCGCAGGTCAAAGCTGAGCCAATCAATCTGTGAAAACACATTTAAGAAAGGGGGGGGGGGGAGGCCAGACAGAGAGAGAAGGAGGGGAGAAAAAAAAAATAAAACAAAAAGAGAAACAGCAGAGGGAACACCAAGGTCAGAGAAGGAGGAGAAGGAAGTGTTCCACAGTGCTGGAACAGATATTTCCTGCAGCCCATAGAGGACCAATACCCGAGAAGATGGATATTTCCTGAAGGAACTGCAGCCCAAGGAGAACCCACATTGGAGTAGATTTTTTTCCCGAAGGATTGCACCCTGTGGGAGAGCCCACGCCAGAGCAGGGGAAAAGTGTGAGAGGGAAGGAGCAGCAGAGAGAAACTGCTATGTACTGACTGTAACCCCCCAATATCCCCCTGCACCACTCAGCAGGGTGGGGCAGGGTAGAGGATATCAGAGTGAAGGAGTCGAGTCTAGGAGAGGGGGGAGAGGAAAGGTGTTTTTTAATGTTTGTCTTTGTTTCTCACTACTCAAATCTATTTTAATTGGCAATAAATTATTTTTTCCCCCAAGTCAAGTCTGTTTTGCCCATGACAGTAACTGGTAAGCAATCTCCCTGTCTTTATCTCAACCTATGAGCTTTCTTATCCTATTTTCTCCCCCATCCTGCTGAGGAGGGGGAATGAATGTGCAGCTGGATGGGCATTTGGCTGTTAGCCAAGGCTAACCCACCACATTAACCATATCCCAAACCTATAACTCAGCAGGACTGCCTTAAGCCCCTTACACAGGCAAAGTATGAAAGCCTCCCCTGTCATGCTGTCCCCTAGACACATCTGCTCTGCCTCTTGCACCTTCATTTCTCTTCAGGTTGTAGTAATCCTCCAGCAATATACCTAGCTTACAGTCCTCCTCAGTATGTTAGCAAGCCTTTTTGCAAAGACACTCCTGCCCCACTTTGTCAAATGTATCCCATCCCTGCTCAGCAGTCCTCACTCCTCAAATAGGGTCCCATAGTTATAGAAGCCAAAACCCTATCTGTGTGACACCAGCCCCACAGCCAGATGTTGATCTGCTGAATGAGTCTGGTTCTACATGAGCCTTTCCCCTTCACTGACAGGTCTGAGGAGACACCACCTGAGCCCCCATGCCCTTTACCCTCAACCCCAGAGCTCTGTAGTCACTCTTGATACACTTTGGGATACCCTTGACAGTACTGTTCCTGCCTACATGGAAGAACAGGAAAGTGGTAATAGTCGGAGGGCCGGACAAGCCCTGGCAGTCCCTCTGCAACATCCTGGATCCTAGCTCCTGGCAAGCAAAAAACCTCCTGAGACATCAGGTCAGGTTGGCAGATTGATGCCTCCATCCCCTGCAGGAAGGAGTCTCCGGTAACTATCAATCAATCACATGCCCTTCCTCCTTTGTGCAGGCACAAGGCTTTGGCTCACCTACCTCTGATGAATCCCCTGAAGGGACTTGTTTGTCCTCTTCAGTGCAGGGAGCATTATTCCTATTCTGAAGTGCTTGGTCCCTCTGTGCCCCTGCTCTATCTGTTATTCTCTGTGTTGTCTGTGAGGAGGAGTTTAAGAGAATAGGGTGTGCCAAAAGGATCGGAGAGACACAAAGAAGTTTGAACATGCACAAGGGCTATGGACCCCTCCTAGGACATCCATATAACCCCTGCCCCGGGGCAAAGAAGAGACCAATCTTGTGAGCTGAAATAAGAGGCCCTCACAGCCAGACCCAAACCACCAGAATGACCATTGTGCTGGTTTTGGCTGGGATAGAGTTAATTTTCTTCATAGTAGCTAGTATGGGGCTATGTTTTGGATTTGTGCTGGAAACAGTGTTGATAACACAGGGATGTTTTCGTTATTGCTGAGCAGTGCTTACACAGAGTCAAGGCCTCTTCTGCTTCTCACACCACCCCACCAGCGAGTAGGCTGGAGGTGCACAAGAAGTTGGGAGGGGACACAGCTGGGACAGCTGACCCCAACTGACCAAAGGGATATTCCATACCATATGATGTCATGCTCTGCAATAAAACTAGGGGGGAGGTTGGCAGGGGGGCCGCTGCTTGGGGACCGGCTGGGCATCGGTCAGTTGGTGGTGAGCATTTGTTTTCATTTGCATCACTTGTCTTTCTTGGATTTTATTTCTCTCTCTTTGTTATTTCCCTTTTCATTACAATTTATTATTATTATATTTCAATTATTAAACTGGTTTTATCTCAACCAACGAGTTTTCTCATTTTTACCCTTCTGATTCTCTTCCCCCATCCCGCTGGGGGGGAGTGAGCAAGCAGCTGTGTGGTGCTTAGTTGCCGGCTGGGGTTAAACCACGACAACCATGCAGTATTACTGGGGCAGCCTTTGGGCTTTGTGCTGTGCTGCAAGACACAGGCAACACTGTCCACTAAAATGGAAACCCAGAACAAAATGTCAACTTCAAAAGAACGCATGCATGGTGATGTAGCGATCCTAACTAGAAGACAATTGTACATCGAGGAGTTCGTGATCCACACAACAATTAACCTAAGTAAGCCCAGGCCTGCATTGTGCTGCACATATCCCTTAGCCACAGGATAAACTTAGCCAGCTCATTGTAACAGAGGAGCCTGCAGGCAGCTCCCACCTGGTATCAGTGATTACACCCCCTGCATTTCCTTGCCTTGATCTAAAAGTAAAGCAGTGAGTTCTCATGTAAACATCCTTTCTGTTTGACAGTAGAAATGAACAGAGTTGTTTTCTTGTATGAAAACCCTATAAGAGCTCAAATGACCAAAATGGGGTAACCCTTTCTACAGACAGGGTTTGGCATGGTGTGCTGCACCCTCATCAACGGCCCATTCAATGCTGCACAACTCGGGGTTCCCAGCGTCTGAAGGGACGTAACATTATCTATACTATCCTCTCCTTCTTTATAGCGTTAGCTCTAATAGCATTTTAAATGATACGTTACAGAGTCTAAGCGCCTTTCTTACCGTGATCATCATGAACCAGCACCGCCTGGTGCAAAACACCCTCCTCCCTCTCTACTCCCGAATCCCTATCCCCCCCCAATCCCCTTCTGCCTTCTCCTCCACCCCTCCCTCTTTCCACTTCCCCACACTCCCTCCCCCTTACCCCCAACCCCCTTCTCCTTTCCCCCTTCCCCACAACCCCCTCTCCCTACTTCCTCTTCCCTTCAACCCCACGCCCCTGTGCCTCCTCCGGTCTCTCTCCCCCTACCCTCTTCCCTACTCTCCCTTCTTCCCCCTCCCCATACCTCCCTCTCACTTCCTGTCCCCCTCCCAAATCCCCCTCCCCATTTTCCCCATCTCTCTCTTACCCCTCCCCCTTCTCCCCTTCCCTTCTCCTCTCCCTACCCCCTCCTTCCTTCCCCCTACCACCCCTCCCCCATCCGATCCGTTCTTCCCCCATCTCCTTCTCCCCTCCCATGATAGGTGTTTTACCTTTACCATTTCTTCTCTAGACTAATGTCTTTTCGCAAAAGTCAAAAAGTTGCAGGGAAAGCAAATAAAATTCTGAAAGACACAAACTTTTTGCTTTTTTATCATTCTTTATAAGGTTCTGCCTCCCCCCTTCCCAACTATGTGGCTCTCACTTCTCTGGACACGTCTGTTACAGTAATCAGGCATGCTGCTGCTATCTTAAATCTCTTATGGGAAAGCTCCTGCAGCAGTCAGGAGCTGTGCAAGGTTTGGAGCTCCCCCTCCCCATTCTGAAACACACATCCCTATCCTTTGGAGCCTAACACTAGTAAGAGGCAGAATAAAAAAAAAAAAAAATGCACAGAAAAGTATGGAAACATCCCACTAAAATGGCTTAGTTCACCTATGACAAATCAGTATGTTACTGTGGCCACAAGGTGCCCTCTCTTCACCTCTCAGCACTTCACAGCCTAAGCAGAAACACTGAGAATTATCGAGACTAGGTAAAACCCATGCATGTGCAATATGGCACCTGTTGCAGGCAGGCTGGCGTTTACCTTTCTCGGCTGATTAAGAAGTTACCCGAGTACCCTCAGCATTGCAGGAGTCAGGCAGCCAGGACGGGGCAGGAAGCATCAGGGCATATGTCAGATTCATCACTGCTTGCTACACCTCCCCAAATTACAGAGAGGGTTTTGCAAGCCACACTGGAAAAGGGGAGGGAATGGGAAGTACCATGAACCACCTCGCTGAACTTGTCCCCCTCCTCAAGGCTGCTGTCATTCCTCGCTCTCTGGCGTCCTTACTAGGGGACGAGGGGGGAGATCTCCGTGTACCCGCAAAGGCGCAGCCCCACTGCTACACCCGGGGGCGAGCGGGGGGACTCTTCTCCCTGCCTCCCGCGGCACGCGGGCAGTTGTCAGAGGCCGAAATGGTGGAGGAGGCTGTGTCTCTGGTGAACGCCTGGAGACAGCAGTCTTTCCTAGTTTGGAGGAAGAAGGGGAGAGCCCCATCCAGTACAAGCTACGCTCAACCCTGCGGCTTTCCCTGCGTTGGGTGGTGCCGATCCTCCTTTCCATTGGCTGTGTATTTCCTCTTCCTTCCTGTGTGCAGTAGCAGCGGCTATTGGACAGAGAAGGAATGAAGAAAAAAAAAGAGAAAAAGAATTAAAAAAAAAACCAAAACAGGTGGAGAAGGAAAGAAACTGGGAGACCTTGAGCCTAGGATGGGAAAGAGCTGAGGGATGCAAGGAGTCAGTGTTCTTAGTTCTTACAGTAACAACAGAAGAGGGAACAGAGGTGCAGACTCAGGAAGAGGGGTGTAGATTAAAGCGGCGGAAGAGGAAGAGGGGCCTAAAATTCACTGTATCGCGGTGCCTGGGAAGTCGCTGCTGTTGGATCCGCCCCCCTGAGGGAGGGAGGGAGAAAGTGAGGCAGGCCGGCCGGCCGGCCGGGGTCGTTGGAACAGATACCTCTGTGCTTCACCCTCCTATTTCTTTCCCCTTTTTGTTGTTTGTTCGCTTCGCGCTTGGGGGTCAGTGCGTAAGGCGGGAGGAACCTAGGCTAAAGCGACGCCTGAGCAACCCAGCGGGAGCCTAGGGACAGGCCTGGGCTGCAGCCTCAAAATTAGGATGTCCCGACATGAAGGTGAGAGACCCAAGGCCGGGGGGGGGGCGGGGGCGGGGAAGAGATGCCCTTGAGCTCTGTATGGCGTTAGGGCCTCGCATGCCGCCGTGTGAGGTGGGTCAACATGGCGGCGCCGCCGTCTCTGAGAGCAGGGCCTGTGGAGTCGGTCGCGAAAAGTGGCCATGGTGGGAGGAGGAAGACGGCGGCCAGGCCTCGCTTTGCAGTTTCGCGGGAGGGGAGGTGGCGGCCGTGTCCGTTACGGGTAGGCCCCGAGTCCCTTTTCTGTCTCCACTAAGCATACACGCCAGGCCCGTGCTCGCTGAGGTTGAAGGGCCTGCTGCAGCTTGAAGTGGGTTTGGTCTCTATCACCCCTCACTAGCTTGCGACTCGGGCCTTGCCTCGCCCCGGACAAGGAGTGTATCCGAGGCAGATAATAGAAGGGAGGAGACAGGAGAGCTGTTTATTTTCACTCCTTTTACTTCACTGTTTGAAGGATGGGCCTGGAGGAATCTGTTTTGGGAGAAAGGAGGAAGGTGTAAAGGAGGTGAGAGGTGTGTGTCAGGGTGGCTTGCTGATGTGTCCTGGGAGTTGTGAATAGCATGATGTGAAGGGAGAAGGGGTGCAGGAGGGGAAGGGGAGGCAGGCTTGGCATGATATGCTCCCTGTGAGGGGAAGTACCCCCAGCTTGCTTAGGGTAGGGAGGAGGAGAAGGGACTGTGGGGCATGGAGAGAGTAGTGCTTGAGGGGAAGCGAATCAAGGAGGGTGGCCCGGCATCCAGGCAAAGTGGATTGGGGTGTGGTCTGCTTTGGTATAATGAAGGCGTGTGTGTGGGGTTGTGTGGCAGGTACTCATGCACGTAATTGGCTGTGGTGTTGGGATTGGGAGAAAGAGTTTATGCAGTCTTCATGGCTTTGTTCAGGCGTAGTTTGTATTCTGGTAGCTTTGGCAGGTTGAGAAGTAATATATTCTTTTTTAGTTTTGTATTTTAAAAGAGGAAATATGCCGATGTAGTAGCAGCAGCTTTTGTAGAGAGATCATCATATAATTATTTTGTGTGTTTGTCCTTGTTCTTAGATTTTGTTTTTTTGTTTGCTTGTTTTTTTTTCTATGGGTAAGTGAAGTGGATAGTTAAGGATTAATAAAAAAAAAGTGAGAAGAATGGAGAGAAAAAAGAAGGGAATTTATGTAGAGAGAAGTTGTGTGCGATATTTGTGAAGAAACTTGCTTGGTTTTCTACCTTTTATTACTGGTAGTTGCACTAGTATAAAATATTCTGTAGAAGTTCTGCCTTGTGTCTTGAAAGGATAATTTTTTGCTCTGTTAGGAACTAAATTTAGCACCTGTCCCCATACATAATTTTGATTCTCCTAGAGCTGTGAGAATAATCTTTTTAAAAGGAATGGAGATATCTTTATTTAATCTTAATGTTTTGAAAGCAATGTGCTAGAAGACTTCAATGTTTGGGAGTAATAATACTGACTTCTAGATGGAGGGTTGCTAGCTTGATGCTGAACTAGAGTAAGTATGATGGCTATTCAGTGTATAGCTACAGCATTTTGTTAGTGTGTGTGCTTGCCTATCTAAGACCAGTCTTGCCTGAATCTACTAACGCTTTTTTTTCTAGTAAAGGTACCAAATCCTCTTGGTTCTTTTCTGATTAAGATGTGGTTTTGTGTGTGCTTGTTTTTTGGTGGTGTGTGGGGTTTTTTGTTGTTTTGGTTTTTTTTTAATTATTTATTTATTTATTTATTTTCCAAGAGGGTGGGTGGGGTTGTTGGACTGTCTGCATCCTATGCAGATAATGAGGCAAATGCTAACAACAGTGAGTAAAATAAGGGTTAATAAAAAGTTTTTGTTTGTGGCTTTGTTGGAGAAAGTACTCTGTAAACTGCTGCTGTGATAGATATCCATGGTATGCAATTTAAAGCACAGTAGTAGGATGTGGACTTGTTAGATTGCACTGGTTAAAGCTACAAAAGTGGTATGATGTGTTGTTCAGTGTTGTGATGTTTTAATAAATGAGAAGAATTATCAAAACAGTTTTTTTAAAATGTGTTTCTGATTGATAGAGGTTATGTTTTGAGGTTTTTCTAGTGGATGTTAGGTTTTGTTTGTAGTATGGGGAATAATGTTTTTCTCAGTCTTTCTATTCAGCAGCAGAAATCAAAGTATGGAAATAACGTTAAGCGTGGTTTTGTTAAAAATTGGAAACAGGTATATCAATATTCTTTGAAGTTACATATTTTTAAAAATAAAAAGTTAGCTTCTAATAAACTGTTGATGGTAATGTTACGTTGTTGACATAAATATCTATATATAAAAAGAAGAAAAAAACCCATCAAAATTGAAAAGATATAAAGCTGCAGTAGCAGTTGTACTTTGTGATAGGTTTTTATAGGAACCTGGTTTGTCTTGAGTTTTCTTAATGTTTTTCTTTTATTCCCCATTTAACATGTTTTAAGTGTTAATTTTATATTAGTTATAAGGTTAGAATAAGTTGCCTTGATGTAGGGTCTGTAGTTGGCCGAGAGTTCTCAATCTGTAAGTTGATGGAAGTTGTTTTTGCAAGGATAAGGTATAGGAGAAAAGTGAGTTTCAAACATGTTAATAAATTGTATCTCTGCTGTGTGTTTTTGTCAAAATGGCTTGTTCTTGCCAGAATCAGTTTTGTGATGGGGAAGGATGTATTTGAGAAGATAAACGCTGGAGAACTTCGAATTCCAATGTTTCAGGGCTCTAAATAAGTATCTGATGGAGGTATGAGCTTACTTTTCATCAGGGTCTCTTGGCAATTTTCTTTGCTTTGTGGCAAGAAATTAAGTCATGTTGTGGATCAGAAGTTGATTGGGAGACAGGAAAAGAGAGAATATAATTTAACCATCAACCTTTTGCCATTGACTGTTTACTACCTTCAGAAATGGAACTGGTATAGAACTTTAAAAATTATCCAGAGTGGAGGATGTGGGGGAAGGGAATAGTGGGATAGAAATGTTTGCAAATAAGACAGTTAATTGAGCTAGGGGTGACTAGAAGGTCTTCCAAGGAACTTTAGAAAGAGCTAAATAAGCTCAATGCATGAGCAGCACAAGATGAGTGAAATTAACTTGTGTTAAAAGGAAAAGCAATAGGGAGAAAACTCTTCAGGTACCTTAAAGTGTCTGCTTCAGTGGTATCAACTTGGGAAAGGTAGTGGGGTATCACTGTAGATAATCATACTTCTGTTTTTACTGCTACTGTGTGTGTTGGCAAGATGTGAAAAATGTTGCTGCACTCAAGAAGCTGCTCAGAACAGCAAGGTTGTCAAGTTGAGCACTTGGGAGTTGGGATGTGCCAGAACTAGCTTGTGCAGAGAAACCTAATTCAGTCCTATTTGAGTACATGCACTGTGAAATTACATAGCCACGTATTATCTTCTCTGTTGTATCCTGCCTTGTCAGGGGTGTATAGGGAAGGAGGCTGCTGTATGTAGGGGAGGACCCTTGTTCTTTTTTTGGAGGTGGACAGTAAACAAGGAGATGAGGCATTATAGAAAGTATTTTTGTGATGTCAATAGTTGAATTTTGTTGTGGAAAGCTGGATTCATTCCTGCCTCTTCTATGGAGTTCTTAGGAAATGCCAGGCAAATCACTTGGACGAGAGTTTACAGGTGGCTGCTATCTCTGTGTTTCTTCTTTTAGAAGGCCCAACTGAAAATTTTGGGCACTCGCAGCTGCAACTCTAATACCTGCAAATTAGTGACTTTTCTCCTGTTTTAGTTCTTAGAAATGTTTTGGCTGAAACTTCCAAACAAAATGCATTCTTGGCCTAGGAAACTTTAATTAGGTGGACAAATGTGGTAGTTAAAGGCTGTGAAAATGAGTCATAAGGAGAAGACCAACAAACAGTTAAATTCAGGCAGCACTGTCAGATTTCAGTATAACAGTGTTATAGACTATTGTATGCAGCTTGAATCCCCTCCAAAGAACTCAAGAAGTGATGTGACTGGGGGGGGGGGAGACACAAAGAACTATTGCATGAATAAAGACTGAAAAAATCTTTATCTTCAAGGTTGACAAAGAGAATCTAAAAAGAATGAGTAGCTTAAATAATATAGATGAAGAGTGCCTATAACTGGTTGGTTTTTTTTTTTCATAATACAAGAACAGGAGGTTATAAATTAAAGAGGCTGATGATTCAAAACTGATTAACACAAGTGCTTTTTCACAGAGTAACTAGACTGTGCAATACTTCTTCATAGAAAAAGTTATACCACCTGGTTTCCAGTTTGAAGGATTAAAACTTTGGATTCTATCTCAAACTTCATATTTCATGTCTCTTAATTATTTGAGACTAAAAGGTTGCTGTAGAGAATTTGATGTCTGATAGTCTGTGCTGTTCCTACAACTTTCCATGAATAGTCAGCTAAATCTCTGATCTGAACTCATGCTAATTCCTATGTTATTATGTAAATATGATCCTTAATGTCATTCACATGTATCGGGTTTATGCAGCAAGGTTTTGGTGGTGGGGGGCTGCAGGGGTGGCCTCAGTGAGAAGAGACAGGGGGCTGCCCATGTGCTGGACAGAGCTGGTTCTAGCTGGCTCTGCAAAGGATCCACTGCTGGCCAAAGCTGAACCAGTCATTGAAGCTGATGGCACCTCTGTGAAAACAAATTTAAGAAAGGGTAAAAATGCTGTGCAGCAGTGCGTGTAAGAAAGGTGGGAGGGGAGTGGAAGTGTAAGGAAGAATCTTAGACAGCAAGGTCAGGAAAAAAAGGAGGGAGGAGGTGCTCTGGGTGCTATAGCAGGTATATTTCCTTGCAGCCTATGGAGAGGAGTGGGACCAGGCCAGTGGTGGGACATGTGGCCCGTGGAGAGGACCACAATGGAGTAGGCTCCAGGAGGAAACTGTGGCCCATGAAGAGGACCCCATGCTGGAGTAGTCTTTTCCTGAAGGACTGTAGTCTGTGGAGAGGACCCGTGCTGGAGTAGGGGAAAAGTGTGAGGAGAATGAGCATGTTGTGGTTTAACCTGGCAGGCAGCTAAACACCACGCAGATGTTCGCTCACTCCCCCCACCCAGTGGGATGGGGGAGAGAATTGGAAAAAAAAAAAAAAAAGGTGAAACTTGTGGGCTGAGATAAAGACAATTTAATAGGACAGAAAAGGAAGGGAAAATAATAATAATGATAAAAGAATATACAAAACAAGTGATGCACAATGCAATTGCTCACCACCCGCCAACCAATGCCCAACCAGTTCCCAAGCAGTGGCCCTGGCCAACTCTCCTCAGTTAATTTGTTCAGAATGATGTCCTATGGTATGGAATATCCCTTTGGCCAGTTTGGGTCAGCTGTCCTGGCTGTGCCCCCTCCCAGATTCTTGTGTACCCCCAGCATCCTTGCTGGCAGGGCAGTATGAGAAGCTGAGAAGTTCTTTACTTAGTGTAAGCACTGCTCAGCAACAACTAAAACATCAGTGTGTTATCAACATTATTCTCATCCTAAATCCAAAACGCAGCACTATACCAGCTACTAGTAAGAAAATTAACTCTATCCCAGCTGAAACCAGGACACTTTTATATGCAGATCAGAGACTCGTGCTTTTCCTGTTTCATGACATTAACATAGTCCAGAGATCACAATATCTTCATATCCTAGCTTCTATAGGCATTTTTTACCATGCTGGTATTTAGTGTTCAGTTGTGAGCCTCAATCAAATTTATATTCTCTCCTGTTATTTATCAGAACTACTGGGTCTTATTTTGCCACCTAGCAGACACAGTCAGCACTTCAGACTTATCTCAGTTGTTATCCAATTCCTTTAGCTAAATAAGAGGAGGTGGCTGAGGGGAGACCTTATTGCTCTCTACAACTACCTGAAAGGAGGTTGTAGCGAGGTGGGGGTCGGTCTCTTCTCCCAAGTAACAAGTGATAGGATGAGAGGAAATGGCCTCAAGCTGCGCCAGGGGAAGTTTAGGTTGGATATTAGGAAAAACTTCTTCACCGAAAGGGTAGTCAGGCATTGGAACAGGTTGCCCAGGGAAGCGGTTGAGTCCCCATCCCTGGAGGTATTTAAAAGATGGATAGACGTGGTGACGAGGGACATGGTTTAGTGGTGGACTTGGCAGTGCTAGGTTAACGGTTGGACTTGATGATCTTAAGGGTCTTTTCCAATCTTAACAATTCTATGATTCTATATTAGATAAAAAAAAACTTGCTTCTCTGAATAAGTGAACAGGACTAAAATATACTGCCTTAAAGATTAAGGGGAATCTTAGATTATCAATTGCGATTTTTCTGAATGTGACTGCATCATATAAAAGGTATAATTGACAGAGTAGCTGTTTCTAGATTTCTAGCTTGATTTAAAATCTCCTATTTCTGAAGCATTTTGTAAGCTTTTCTAATAGACAGGTCACTGAAATCATAATTGTTCTGGTGAAGATATGTCAAACTTGTGTTAATATAGTTGATGCCCCCCGCCTGTTAAAATACTATGAAATAATATTATATTAATAGAATCATAGAATACCAGGTTGGAAGGGACCTCGAGGATCATCTGGTCCAACCTTTCGAGCACAGTCTAGACGAGATGGCCCAGCACCATGTCCAGCTGAGTCTTAAACGTGTTCAGCGTAGCGGAGTCAACCACTTCCCTGGGGAGATTATTCCAATGATTGACTGTTCTCATTGTGAAAAATTTACCTCTCGTGTCCAATTGGAATCTCCCTGGGAGTAACTTGTACCAGTCACCCCTTGTCCTCACCATGGGACTCCTTGTAAAAAGGGAGTCTCCATCTTCTTTGTAGCTCCCCTTTAAGTACTGGTACATGGTGATGAGAGCACCTCTAAGCCTCCTTTTCTCAAGGCTGAACAAGCCCAGCTCTCTCAGCCTATCCTCATACGGCAGGCTTCCCAGACCCTTGATCATCTTGGTGGCCCTTCTCTGGACCCCCTCCAGCCTGTCCACATCTTTTTTTGTATAATGGGGACCAGAACTGTACACAGTATTCCAGGTGTGGCCTGACAAGCGCCGAGTAGAGTGGGATAATGACTTCTGTATCTCTGCTGGTGATGCCCTTTTTGATGCAACCCAGCATCCTATTGGCCTTCTTGGCTGCAGCAGCACACTGCTCACTCATATTGAGCTTCCTGTCCACCAGGACCCCCAGGTCCCTGTCCACAGAGCTGCTCTCCAGCCAGGTGGATCCCAGCCTATGCTGCACTCCTGGATTATGTTTTCCCAGGTGCAAGACCTTACACTTGTCCTTGTTAAACTTCATAAGGTTCATGTTAGCCCACTCTTCCAGCCTATCCAGATCTTCCTGCAGGGTGGCTCTCCCTTCCAGAGTGTCTACTTCCCCACTCAATTTGGTGTCATCTGCAAACTTCATCAGGCTACACTTGATCCCGTTATCCAGATCACTTATGAAGATATTGAATAACGTTGGGCCCAATATCGATCCCTGGGGGACCCCACTTGTGACGGGTTGCCAGTTTGAAAAAGACCTATTTACCACCACCTTTGAGTGCAGCCCGCCAGCCAATTCCTCACCCACTGCACAGACCACTTGTCTAGGCCATATTATTTTGTGCCTTTTCTTTTTGTAGTTGCACCTTGGGGTCAGAGTATATAATTAGGAATCATGAGACCTGGATTTTGATGCTCTCTTCGCTTGTGTCTCGGTCTATGGAGTGGGATACATGTGTGTTGATGCAATGATTTATTAAATACAATATTGCATCATATATTTCAACATAATAGTATAATAAAGTTTGTATTGTCAGAAAGCTAGTTCAGCAAATAAAGGAAAACATCTCTGTAGCATAGAATCACTTAAATTTAGGAAAAAGCTTTTTGGCTTCAAGTTTAATGTTCTAATTTTTAAAACTTGGTGTATATGTGTCTTGTTCAGTAAGTCAATTACTAAATTTGGGATTCTGTACTAAGCCTTTTGAAAGGGGTTTATGTTGAGCATAAAACCACAGTGACTATTTTAAGGGAACTACTTTGGAGTCGTTGTCCCCAAATAAAAATAAATGCTCTAAGTAATGGTCTTAGTGTGTTTTCAGTTTCTAGACATGCAGAAATAGATGAATTTTTATTTTTAAATTGCATGTGATTCTTCTGTTTTGTAGAAACAAAAGTGAATTCTCTCTTCTTGTCATGAAATTTCCTAATATGATTTGGATTGTATGGCACTGTAATAGTGAGGCTGATAAACTTTTATTTTGTATTTGTTCTCTACAGTATGTTGATCTGTTGTTATCTGGTGTTGACAGAATTATGAATTTGCTTTTTCCCAACTGTAGTCAGTGATGTCTCTTTTTCTAGCTGCATTAGACTAAAAATGAAGCTACATAATGTTTTTGTTGTGGATCAGATTTTTATTTTCAGAGGATGAGTTTTCACACATACTCTAATTAAAAAAGCATAGCAGTTTCACTTAAGTGTTAATTTATAATGAAAAAGTGAATTATGAAAGATTCCTCACCAAGAGGAAGTGGTGGGTGATGATAGTTGGAGGCCTTCTGTGGGGGATTGAGGCATCCATCTGCCAGCCTGACTTGCAGTCTTGGGAGGCTTGTTGCTTATCAGGGGCTTGGATTTAGGCAGATGCAGAAAGAGTAAAGACTCATCTGGCCCTTGGAATATTACCCCGTTTTGCTCATACATGTGGGCATCAATGATAATGCTAGGATTATCTTGAGTGTATCAAGAGTTTTTATAGAGCTGTGGGGAGCCCAGGACATTGTCTGACCATGCAGGGATGGAGTTAGGAAAGCCTGAGATCAGCTGGAGTCACAACTGGAGAGGGATGTGGAGGACAGCAGGAAGGGTTACATTGGCAGCAAAAGGCCCAGTTTTCTCCCCAGTGAGCATGGAAAAGGCTGAGGTACTTAGGTAATAGATGCTACTTTGCCTTGGTTTTCACTGGTAAGGTCTGCCTTCTGGCCTCTTGGGTCCCAGAGCCTAGTGACAGTCTGTGGGAGTGAAGTATTGCCCACAGCAGACAAAATGAATATGAGACAGCAGTATGCTGTACTCATAGTAGTAAAGGCCAACCAAATACTGGGCTGTGTTAGCAAGAGTGTAATAGCAAGTCGAGGTAAGAGATTCTTTCCTTCTCTTCATGACTTGGGACTCCAGGTGTGATTTCATGTGTCCAGTTCTGGGCTCTGTAGTACAAGATGAGCATGGACATGTGGTGTGGTTGACACGCCTGAGGGATGGGATGCCACCCAGAGGGACCTGGACAAGCTGGAAAAGTGGGCCCATGTGAACCTCATGAGGTTCAACAAGGCCAAGTGCAAGGTCCTGCACCTGGGTCAGGGCAATCCCTGGTATCATACAGGCTGGGGGATGAAGGGATTGAGAGCAGCCCTGCAGAGAAGGACTTGGGGGTACTGATAGATGAAAAGCTGGACATGAGCTGGCAATGTGCTCTCGCAGCCCAAAAGGCCAACCGTATCCTGGGCTGCATCAAAAGAAGCGTGGCCAGCAGGGCGAGGGAGGTGATTCTGCCCCTCTACTCTGCTCTGGTGAGACCCCACCTGGAGTACTGCATCCAGCTCTGGGGTCCTCAGTACAAGAAGGACATGGACCTGTTGGAGCGGGTCCAGAGGAGGGCCACAAAAATGATCAGAGGCATGGAACACCTCTGCTATGAGGAAAGGCTGAGAGAGGTGGGGTTGTTCAGCCTGGAGAAGAGAAGGCTCCAGGGAGACCTTATTGCGGCCTTTCAGTACTTAAAGGGGGCTTCTAAGAAAGATGGGGATAGTCTTTTTAGCAAGGCTTGTTGCGATAGGACAAGGGGTGATGGTTTTAAACTAAAAGAGGGTAGATTTAGACTAGAGATAAGGAAGAAATTTTTCACGATGAGGGTGGTGAAACACTGGAACGGGTTGCCCAGAGAGGTGGTAGATTCCCCGTCCTTGGAAACATTCAAGGCCAGGCTGGATGGGGCTCTGAGCAACCTGATCTAGTTGTAGATGTCCCTGCCAATTGCAGGGGTGTTGGACTAGATGACCTTTAAAGGTCCCTTCCAACCTAAACCCGTTCTATGACATATTGGAGTGAGTCCAGTGGGGGCTACCAAGATAGTTTGGGACTGGAGCATGTGATATGTGAAGAGAGGCTGAACAAGCATAGATCTCTTGAAGAGAAGGCTCAGGGAGATCTCATTGCTGTCTAAAACTACCTAATGGGAGGGAGTGGAGAAGATGGAGCCAGTCTCTTAGAGGCGTGCAAGGATAGGACAAGAAGAAATGGGCAATGAGTTGGAACATCGGAAATCCTGGTTAGATATAAGGAAAAACCTTTTTACCCCATGAGGGTGGTTAAATGCTGGAACAGAGTCCCAGGGAGGTTTTGATATCTTCATCCTTGGAGGTATTCAAACCTCACCTGGACAAGGCCCTGCACAATCTGCTCTCATTGGCCCTACTTTGAGTACGGGGTTAGACCAGAAACCTTCAGAAGTCCTTTCCCACATAAGTTATTCTGTGATTGCTTCAACTGTGATCCATAGGTCAGTGATGGCTCTTAAAGTCTTTATTGGTATATGTAAAGTTGTTTTGTCATTTGCTTTTACTACTTTGCTTGTGTTCCTGTACTGTTAGGGAGGAATGTTTAGGCACTTTATGTTGAGAAATAGGTCTGAGGCACGTAAAAATGATGCAAGACTGTAAGGGGATCATATTTTGGATACTTCCTGTGTATGGCAACAGGAAAGAAATTAGAAACTTTGAATCATGAAGCCAGTGGGGTGACTCTTGCTTATGAGACCAATAGAAAGCAAGATGGATGTGTGGTATGGCAGGCAGATGTTTGGGTTGTGTTTTTGGGGAAAGTACAAGCCAATAGCTAAAGAAGCATGTGCAGTGAAAGAAGGGGGGGGAGAGGAACGGAACAAGTTTAAAGCTTGACTGAAGTAGGCCTGAAAGTTCGTGAAGCTTTTTATTATAAAGACTGTACAATTCCCATATTAAAGACAATATTTTCCTAGTATTGCTTTTCCTTGTAAGCAATTGTAGTTTCTGTAGATGTGTTATCTGACTGAAAAGAGAGATTCTCTGTGACGGTGAGTGGGAGTGGTTGTGAAGCTATTCTCTTTCTTACATTTCCATTGTAAGAAAATGTTTGAGAATTCCTCAAGATAGAACATGGGTAATATTTAAATGATTCAGTGTAGGTTTTTCTTATGTTCTACTATAATTTTTTTCAGTACACTTGTATTATTTTGGGTTCAAAGAAACCCTTATTTTTGCAAGTCAGCCCATTGTCTGTGTGTGAGACCTGCTCAGAGGAGCCAACAAGAGAGGCTCTCCTTATATTACTGTGCAGGCTCTGGGGGATGGGTAGGTGTGTGTATTCTGCCTTCAGGGATGATAGAATCGTAGAATCGTGAAGGTTGGAAAGGACCTCTGAGATCATCGAGTCCAACTTGTTAACCTAACTGCCTGGTCCACCTCTAAACCATGTCCCTAAGCACCACATCCACACGTTTTTTGAATACTTCCAGGGACTGTGATTGTACCACTTCCCTGGGCAGTCTGTTCCAATGCCTGACCACTCTCTCCGTGACGAAATTTTTCCTAATATCCAATCTAAACCTTCCCTGGCGCGACTTGAGCCCATTTCTTCTCATCCTGTTGCTTGTTACTTGGCAGAAGAGACCGACCCCCACCTCACTACAGCCTCCTTTCAGGTAGTTGTAGAGAGTGATAAGGTCTCCCCTCAGCCTTCCTTTCTCCAAGCTAAACAACTACAGTTCCCTCAGCCGCTCCTCATAAGACTTGTTCTCCAGACCCTTCACCAGCTTTGTTGCCCTTCTTTGGACACACTCCAGAACCTCAATGTCTTCCTTGTAGTGAGGGGCCCAAAAGTGAACACAGTACTCGAGGTGCGGCCTCACCAGTGCCGAGTACAGGGGCACCATCACCTCCCTGGTCCTGCTGGCCACACTATTCCTGATACAAGCCAGGATGCCATTGGCCCTCTTGGCCACCTGGGCACACTGCTGGCTCACGTTCAGCTAGCTGTCAACCAACACCCCCAGGTCCTTTTCTGCCAGGCAGCTCTCCAGCCACTCCTCCCTCAAGCCTGTAGCATTGCATGGGGTTGTTGTGACCCAAGTGCAGGACCCAGCACTTAGCCTTGTTGAATCTCATACAGTTGGCCTGGGCCCAATGATCCAGCCTGTCCAGATCCCCCTGTAGGGCCTTCCTACCCTCCAGCAGATCGACACTTCCACCCAACTTGGTGTCATCTGCAATCTTCCTGAGGGTGCACTCAATCCCCTCATCCAGATCATCGATAAAGATGACAACACTGAGCCCTGGGGAACACCACTCGTGACCGGCTGCCAACTGGATTTGACTCCATTCACCACCACTCTCTGGGCTCGGCCATTCAGCCAGTTTTTAACCCAGCGCAGAGTGCACTTATCCAAGCCATGAGCAGCCAGCTTCTCCAGGAGAATGCTGTGGGAGACAGTGTCAAAGGCCTTACTAAAGTCCAGGTAGACAACATCCACAGCCTTCCCCTCATCCACCAAGCGGGTCACCTTGTCACAGAAGCAGATCAGGTTAGTGAAGCAGGACCTGCCCTTCATGAACCCATGCTGGCTGGGCCTGATCCCCCAGTTGTCCCGTACGTGCCGCGTGATGGCCCTCAAGATGATCTGCTCCATGACCTTCCCCGGCATCGAGGTCAGGCTGACAGGCCTGTAGTTCCCCGGATCCTCCTTCTGACCCTTCTTGTAGATGGGCGTCACATTTGCTAACCTCCAGTCAGCTGGGACCTTCCCGGTTGACCCGGACTGCTGGTAAATGATGGAAAGTGGCTTGGCAAGCTCCTCTGCCAGCTCCCTCAGTATCCTTGGGTGGATCCCATCAGGCCCCATAGACTTGTGGGCATCTAGGTGGAGGAGCAGGTCGCTAACTGTTACCTCTTGGATTATTGGGGCTTCATTCTGCTTCCCACCTCCCAGCTCAGGGTCCTGAATACCCTGAGGATAACCACTCTGACTATTAAAGACTGAGGCAAAGAAGGCATTAAGTACCTCAGCCTTCTCCTCATCCTTTGTGGCGATGGTTCCCTCCGCATCCAATAAAGGATGGAGATACTCCTTGGCCCTCCTTTTGTTGCTGATATGTTTGTAAAAACATTTTTTGTTATCCTTAACTGCAGTGGCCAGTTTAAGTTCTAGCTGGGCCTTTGCCCTTCTAATTTTCTCCCTGCATAACCTAACAATATCCTTGTAGTCTTCCTGAGTTGCCTGCCCCTTCTTCCAAAGATGGTAAACTCTCTCTTTTTTTTTTTTTTTTTTTTTTTTTTCCTGAGATCCAGCCGAAGCTCTCTGTTCAGCCAGGCTGGTCTTCTTCCCTGCCTGCTCGTCTTTCGGCACATGGGGACAGCCTGCTCCTGCGCCTTTAAGACTTCCTTCTTGAATAACATCCAGCCTTCCTGGACTCTTTTGCCCTTCAGGACTGCCTCCCGAGGGACTCCCTCAACCAGGCTCCTGAACAGGCCAAAGTCTGCCTTTCTGAAGTCCGAGGTAGTGGTTTTGCTGACCCCCTTCCCTACTTCGCCAAGAATCGAAAACTCTATCATTTCATGGTCACTGAGCCCAAGACAGCCTCCGACCACCACATCACCCACCAGGCCTTCTCTGTTCACAAACAGCAGGTCCAGCGGGGCACCTCCCCTTGTTGGCTCCCTCACCAGCTGCGTCAGGAAGTTATCTCCCACACACTCCAGGAACCTCCGAGACTGCTTTCTCTCTGCTGTATTCTATTTCCAGCAGGCATCTGGTAAGTTGAAGTCCCCCACGAGAACAAGGGCTAGCGATCGTGAGACTTCAGCCAGCCACTTGTAGAATACTTCATCTGTTTCCTCATCCTGGTTGGGTGGTCTATAACAGACTCCCGCCATGATATCTGCCTTGTTGGCCTTCCCCCTGATCTTTACCCATAAGCACTCGATCTTATCATTACCTTCGTTGAGCTCTATACAATCAAAACACTCCCTAACATACAGGGCTACCCCACCGCCTCTCCTTCCTTGCCTATCCCTTCTGAAGAGTTCATAGCCTTCCATTGCGGCACTCCAGTTGTGCGAGTCATCCCACCATGTTTCCGTGATGACGACTACGTCATAATTTTCCTGCCGCACAGTGGCTTCCAGCTCCTCCTGTTTATTGCCCATGGTGTGTTCATTGGTGTAAATGATATAAGATATAGGGCTCATAGGATGCAGGGGAAGAGCATTTTGGGATTGTGCAAAACTTAGTATTGGGGTATTTAGGGGAAGGCCCAAAGGCAAGGGAAGGGAGGTATCAATGTGGATTGGAGAGGAGTAAGCATGGGAAAATAGAGTGATAAGGGGATGAAAGTCCCAGTCACATGTAAACAGGTTGCTGATCAGTATGCTTGTCTGGCAATGCTCTGTGCCTGATCAACGCAGTCTGTGCTGTCTTATTAAACTTCCTATTTTTCCTAGGTGAGGAGGTTCTCTATTTTGCATGCATGTTTGTGTATGGAGGTCTAGATGCTAGCAACTGGAGAAGGGGCAATGGAATTATAGGGGCTCATGAGCCTGAGGTCCCAGCAACTGGAGTGCCTTCCAGTTGTGTGGGTGCATGTAATAACTAGTAAGCTTCAAGCCAGACTAGCTGGGAAGTAGGATGAGAGGCTTGGGAGCCAGGTATCAGGGAGGTTGTAAGTCTGGGTCAGTTACTGGAGAGACCAGAGGGTCTGAGAGAGAGCTACTGGAAAGGCCATAAGTCTGGATGAGCTACTGGAGTGACCCGTCTGTGCATGTGTGTGAGGCAACTGGAAGACCAGGTGATCCAGGGGCCAGCTACTGGATAGACTGACTGTCTAAGGCCAGTTACTGGAGGAATCCACAGTATGTGTGTGTATATGTGTGCATGCATGAGGTCTGTGTACCAACAGCTGGAGTGGGGCTGCAGGCCTTGGGAGTTCACATGCCCAGTTGCTAGGAATGGGGGAGACTAGGAATCTAGGGGCCAGCTACTGGAGGGATTCATATTGTACATATGTATGTATTTTCCATTAATGGGCTTTCATCCTGATCAGCCAGAGAGAGGAACAGGAACAGGCCGTTGGTGCTGTTGGTGAGAGTGCTGCTGTATTTTCCTGTCAGTGTTCATCAGCGTGGCTGGCTTTGTGTGTATGTATTGTATGCATATGTGCCTGTTGGAAATACGTGCTCACTCAGTCTTGCTATTCTTTGGACCTGGGGGTATGGCACTGTGGTAGCCTTGCCTTATTGAGCTATCAGCTTCAGCACCTCCTAACAGAGTGTACCTTTTAAATAGAATAGCCAATTTCCACCTAGTTTTGTGTAAAGATAAGAGTTTTACAAGGAAAATTGAGTTGTACTATTGCCAAATGTGTTAAGTAATCAGTGGCTGAAAGAAAAAGCTTGGTTAAGTCTATCATAGTATGAGTTAAGGTGAAGGCAGTTTGTCTGCTCAACTGAGCCATACTACTTAGTTCTCTGAAGCCTAATCAGGTATATCACTTGTTCCCATTGTTTGCTTTCTCCTTTTTTGTCGCTCTTCTGTGTGTGTTTTGTTGTGTGTTAAGGCAAATTCTTAAAAACCTTCAAAGCTTTTCTTCAAGACAACCCCTAAGTCTTGCAGGGCTCAACAGAGAAATGTCAGATCTTAATTTTTGTTTTGTCTGTCCTTAGGATTTTCTGTGTTCCTTCTCTTCACACTTATTCTAACTATAAAATTAATTTTCAGGTGATTCCTCTCCTCTTCCCCCCCCCCCCCCCCCCCCCCTTCAGCCTGTGTTCTCCCAAGCTGAATCTTTATTTTCCTTTCCACAACTAAAAAAAACCTCAGGACCTTGATCCCATGCTATTAAATGAGAAACTTCATCATTGATTTAAATGAGTGCAGGGTTAGGGTGCTGCTGTTAATATTTTCTTGCACTTGTTACTGTTTAGAGCTCTCCTCAGTTCAAGTATTCTCTGTTCATAGAATTCATGTGCTGTTTATCAATTTCCAAATTAACAGAAATGTTAAGTAAGACCATGCACAGTGGCAATTCTTATGCTGCCACATGAGTCTTTCTGTGCTGATATGATGCATTGCTGTTTACTTAAATTACTGTATTTATAGTAGTTAAGCAAGCTTTCATGTTGTGATGGTGTTAGAAGACTAAATTATCTTAATTGAAAGATAAGGTTACTGAGAGACAACATCAGATATTTAATTAAAACAAAGTCTGCTTGATTACAAGTCCTTGCATTGTCCAATAAGTTTGTAATTCTATTTTATGAAGTTATTAGGTATGAAAAAACTTATTGTAAATAAATTTTGCTTACAACTTATGACTTCTGTTATCTTCTAAATGTTTAGATATGTTAAATGTAATATTTGAAGATACCTAACTTTTTTTTCTTAAATGCAAAGGTCCATAGTAGTCTGAATACAGGCATATGTGTGTGTTGTAGGAGGAAGTGCTTTATTAATAGTTCTTTAAACTAACTCAGAGAAAAGTAAACTATAATAATAAAGAGACTGATTAGGGCATCAGGATAAAGAATAAATTTTGGATAGTCAGTATTACCAATGTGAAGTTCTTTGCTTATTTAACTGTAAAAAAACATGGTTTGTCTCTTTTGCAGTGTTTTCTGGAAGTCGTAAAGCTAGCAAAAAAAATGTATAGAAGGCAGCAAATAGAAGTGTTATTCTTGGAGGTTTCAGCAATAACAGCTCTTCTCCAATAATGTGTTTATACTTGGGTTGCAAGATTATTCTTAGGACTGTAGCATTGGTGTTAGTTGTGGCATGCCCTCTCCTGGTATGATAGATGTACTCAACAATTTTTTTTGCCTCAGTTTTCACTGGCAATCTCTCAAGCCCCTGAACCTCAAGGCAGGGATGGGGAACGAAGTCCCTCTCATCGCAAAAAAAGATCGAGTTTGCGACCACCTGAGGAATGTGAACGTACACTAGTCCATGGGACCTGATGAGATGTATCTCAGGGTCCTGAGGGAATTGGCTGATGCAGTTGCCAAGCCACTCTCCATCATATTTGAAAAGTCATGACAGTAAAGCAAAGCCCCCAGTGACTAGAGAAAAGGGAAATTTCGCGCCCATTTTTAAAAAAAGGTAAAAAGAAGGACCCTGGGAACTACCGACCAGTCAGCCTCACCTCTGTGCCCGGTAAGATCATGGAACAGATCCTCCTGGAAGACATGTCGAAACATATGGAAGGCAGGGAGGTGATTAGAGACAGCCAACATGGCTTCACCAAGGGCAGATCATGCCTGACTAATCTGGTGGTCTTCTACGATGGAGGGACTGCATCAGTGGACAAGGGAAGAGCTATGGACGTCATCTCTCTGGACTTCTGTAAGGCCTTTGACACAGTCCCCCACAACATTCTTGCCTCTGAACTGGAGAGATATGAGTTTGACAGATGAACTGTTAGACAGATAAGGAATTGACTGGATGGCCACGTCCAAAGAGTTCCAGTCAATGGCTCAATGTCCAAGTGGAAACCAGTAATGAGTGGTGTCCCTCAAGGGTCCATACTGGGACCAATACTGTTTAATATCTTTATCAACGATGTAGACAGTGGGATTGCATGCACCCTCAGCAAGTTTGCAGATGACGCCAAGCTGAGTGGTGCAGTTGTTTCACTAGAGGGAAGGGCTGCCATCCAGAGGGACCTTGAGAGGCTTGAGGAGTGGGCCTGTGTGAACCTCACGAAGTTCAACAAGGCCAAGTGCTAGGTCCTGTGCCTGGGTTGGGGCAATCCCCAGCATCAGTACAGACTGGAGATGAATAGACTGAGAGCAGCCCTGCAGAGAAGGATTTGAGGATATACTGGTGGATGAAAAGCTGGACATGAGCTGGCATTGTGCGTTTGCAGCCCAGAAAGCCAACTGTATCCTGGGCTGCATCAATGGTGCTTTTCTTGCAAGAGCTGATATGTGTGTCGGGAAGTTCAGGAAGGAAAACGGTAGATTCATGTTTAAGATATTGCTGTGGATAACTGACTGTACCTCTGCCACATGTCTATTGTAGAGTGTCGGGTAAGTCAAACTTTATTGGGTGCTTATTAATCACTTGTTACTTGCTTTCTAGATGACTTGCACTTATGTGTAAGTTCTGGAATCTGGGGTGTGAAAGCGAAGTGAAACAACTCCTTTTAACATTGTGTTTACACCCATATATTTTATGAGCAGAGCTGAAACTCATTGGCTCAGCAGTACTGGATGGTGCTCATACCTTTAGAATAGGGTCAGACAAGTATCAGATGCTATAGCAGTGGACTCCACAAGTTTGTTGATAACAGAGAGAGAACAAGATCTGGGGATCTGCTTCTACTCCAGGTTGGTGGAGAGAGGAAGAGTCTCATTTGGAGAACAATAACTCTTCTGCCATTCTGGCCTAGTACAGGCCTGGTTTTCTTTCTCCTTTCTATTCAACTACAAATCTACCTTGCCTTTGGCTGCAGCCTCAGTCCTACCAATTAATTTTGGAAACGCTTTAGTCTGGTTGCTTCCTTTTCCATGCTGCTATAGGATGATGTTGCATGTTGAAATTCAGTGGTATTCTCGCATGTAATTGCATTAGTCTTTGAGAAGGATCAACCTACTTAGCGCTCTGTATAAATTAGGAGGAAAAGTTTACATAACTGCCACTTTTCTTCTGGAGAAGAGATAATTGTTAGGCTAGTTTTGTATGTACGTAGGATACCAAAAGGATTTGGTAATCTTTACTTTGTGTATTAATGAAGGAAGGACTCTAATCAAGTTAGATGCCAGAAGGCTAGTTCTTGAACACTTAACTGGAATGGTACGTTAGTGGAACTACCACAGACATTGCATTGCTTCTGTCTCCTGCTAAAACTAAAGGGTTTTCATCTAAATTGTTTTTCTAACCTTGAGATACTGTTCTGTATACACAGCTAAATCTTGCTGTCCTCATTGAGCTTTCTTAGCCAGGAACATTTTCTACTTGAATACCTCAGATGCAGGTTTCATGTCCATTTTAAGTAGGTTTTATAGCGATTAGGGGATAATCTTCCTTTGGTATTTATAAAAGTTAAATATGCATCCCAGAATATTGCTAAATGTGCAATGCTTCATGATGTTTGAGGCAGAGAGCAAGAAACTGAATATTTCAGTTTCACTGTATGATTCCCTTGACCATGCATTCTTCATAAGAAAACTAGCTACTGAGTTCTAGTCCTGACTTAGTCTATTGATGAGTGAAATTTGCACTGCTTTATAGTTTTGGCAGCTTGGATCTTGAGCTATTCACTTGAGGTGACAATTCATCTTCAAGACATCTTTCATGTGGTTTGAAAATATCCTTCAAGTGGCTGCTTTAAGTCATGCCAATTGAAATAGAATCATAGAATTGCTTAGGTTGGAAAAGACCTTTAAGATAATCAAGTCCATCCGTTAACCTAGCACTGCCAAGTCCACCACTAAACCATGTCCCTAAGCACTACATCTACATGTCTTTTAAATACCTCTAGGGATGGAGACTCAACCACTTCCCTGGGCAGCCTGTGCCAGTGCCTGACTACCCTTTCAGTGAAGAAATTTTTCCTAATATCCAGTCTAAATCTCCCCTGGTGCAACTTGAGGCCATTTCCTCTTGTCCTATCACTTGCTACTTGGCAGAAGAGACCAACCCCCACCTTGCTACAACCTCCTTTCAGGTAGTTGTAGAGAGCAATAAGGACTCCCCTGAGCCTCCTTTTCTCCATACTAATCAACCCCAGCTCCCTCAGCTGCTCCTCATAAGACTTGTGCTCTAGACCCTTCACCAGCTTTGTTGCCCTTCTTTGGACGTGCTCCAGCATCTCAATGTCCTTCTTGTAGTGAGGGGCCAAAACTGAACACAGTATTTGAGGTGTGGCCTCACCAGTGCCAAGTACAGGCAGACGATCACTTCCCTAGTCTTGCTGGCCACACTATTTCTGACACAAGCCAGGATGCCATTGGCCTTCTTGGCCACCTGGGCACACTGCTGGCTCATGTTCAGCCAGCTGTCAACCAACACCCCTAGGTCCTTTTCCGCCAGGCAGCTCTCCAGCCACTCCTCCCTCAAGCCTGTAGCGTTACCTGGGGTTGTTGTGACCCAAGTGCAGGACCCAGCACTTAGCCTTGTTGAACCTCATACAGTTGGCCTGGGCCCAATGATCCAGCCTGTCCAGATCCCTCTGTAGGGCCTTCCTGCCCTCCAGCAGATCGACACTTCCACCCAACTTGGTGTCATCTGCAAACTTCCTGAGGGTGCACTCAATCCCCTCATCCAGATCATCAATGAAGATATTAAACAGAACTGGCCCCAATACTGAGCCCTGGGGAACACCACTCGTGACCGGCTGCCAACTGGATTTGACTCCATTCACCACCACTCTCTGGGCTCGGCCATTCAGCCAGTTTTTAACCCAGCGCAGAGTGCACTTATCCAAGCCATGAGCAGCCAGCTTCTCCAGGAGAATGCTGTGGGAGACAGTGTCAAAGGCCTTACTAAAGTCCAGGTAGACAATATCCACAGCCGCCTTCTTGTCCACCAAGCGGGTCACCTTGTCATAGAAGGAGATCAGGTTAGTGAAGCAGGACCTCCCTTTCATAAACCCATGCTGGCTGGGCCTGATCCCATGGTTGTCCTGTATGTGCTGCATGATGATGGCACTCAAGATGATCTGCTCCATGACCTTCCCCGGCACCGAGGTCAGGCTGACAGCCCTGTAGTTCCCCGGATCCTCCTTCCGACCCTTCTTGTAGATGGGCGTCACATTTGCTAACCTCCAGTCAACTGGGACCTTTCTGGTTAGCCGGGACTGCTGATAGATGTTAGTCCATTGCAGCACTCCAGTTGTGCGAGTCATCCCACCATGTTTCTGTGATGGGAACTATGTCATAGTTTTCCTGCTGCACAATGGCTTACACCTCTTCCTGTTTGTTGCCTGTGCTGCGTGCATTAGTGTAGATGCACTTCAGTTGGGCTGTTGCTCCTGCCACCTTTTTGGGGGGAGAAGCCCTAGTTCCTATGTGTCCATTCTCAGGTGCTTCCGTGGTTTCTAACACATCCATAGCCCTTGTGTCTTTGCTGCCGCATGGATCTCCATCCCCTACCTCCACTGAGACAGCTAGGGTGCTGTGTGCATTAGTACAGAGAAATTTCAAATGTGCTCCAGTGTGCTCAGCACATCATGGAGCAGACTGAAGGATGTCGCTAGCACACCATCCTCAAACATCGGCTTGCCGCCCCCAGGCTTATCACTAATAGGGAGCCTGGTTTTATCCCTTTCCCCCTTTCCAATCTAGTTTAAAGCTCTTTCAATGAGCCCTGCTAACTCCTGCACAAGCATCCTTTTCCCCCTTTGAGACAGGTGTACCCTGTCTGTCGCCAGCAGGCCTGGCATCATGTAGACTGACCCATGATCAAAAAACCCAAAATCTTGCCGGTGACACCAGGCTCAGAGCCAGGTATTGATCTGCTGGCTCTTACTGTGTCTTCCCTCATCCTTCCCTGCAACTGGAAGGATAGAGGAGAACACTACTTGTGTTCCTGATCCCTTAACCAGTTGCCCCAAAGCCCTGAAGTCTCTTTTGATTGTCCTTGTCTTATTGCAATTTCATCGTTGCCTACATGAAAAAGCAATAATGCATAATAATCTGAGGGCTGTACCAGGGTAGGAAGTTTCCTTGTCTCATCTTCAACCTGGGCCCCAGGCCAGGCAGGCAGGCAGGCAGACTTCCCTAAGAAATTGGACCTTCTGTTCCCCTCAGAAGAGAGTCTCCTATGATAATAACCCATCTTTTTTTCTTTATGGAAGTGGTTTTGACACAGTGCATAGGCCAACTTAACCTTGGAGACACCTCCAACCTAGATGGACCATCATCCTCATCATTGTTTGGTTCCACTTGCAGAGCCTCATACCTATTGTACAAGGGCACCTGGGAAGGTGGGGTAGTCACAGAGGAGATGTGCCTGCTGTGCCGGGCAGGAACTTGTCACCATTGCCCCTATCCCTTAAGTCACTGTGTTCTTCTGGATGGAGAGAGGATAGGGAGACCTCGGTATCATGCGTCCTGTCTGCCTGACAGGCCTGTCCCAGGGCAGGTAGGGTGCGGTTCCAGTAGTCTATCTCCTTCTCATACTCCCTGATACTCCTTAACCTACTCACCTCCTCCTGGAGCTCTGTCACTAGGCTGAGGAGTTCCTCTACCTGGGCGCACCTCCCACAGGTGTGCTCACTACTGCTGCCTAGTACTGGCATAAGAGTAGGGCACGCCCTGCGTCCTGTCACCTGAGTAGCAGCGTGTTCCTATCGGAGCTTTGTCTGGGAAGCTGCGTCAGTCGCGACGGGTGCAGAGTTTAGAGAGGCCATGGCCTTCTGCCCGGTGGATAGTATTGCTCCCTGGTCAGGCCGGCAGAGTTACAATGCCCTTCTGCGCAAGCTGCCGTGCCATGCCCTGTTTGTCCCCACCCTGTTCGCTAGCGCTCCCTAGGGGCTTCTTTTATGCGTGTGGGGGCTTTGCCACTTTTGTTCCTGGCCCCGCCCAGGTCTCGTCAGCTGCTGTCGCGCGAGCTGCGGGCTGCTCTCTCGGCTCCCCCTGAGGTTTCTCCGGTTCAGGAAAGCCCTTCATACACCTTGCTAGAGCGCTCTGCTCCGGATCGTGTCGGCACTGGAGCTGCACTTCTTGGCGACCATAGACTACGTTTTTTAATTTGATTGTGAAGGGATGAGTTGTTACTCTCTACTTGCAACTGTAACTTATTCTAATTAAAACCTGTTATCTTTCTTGGGTGTAGGTTATAGTAGGAAGTAATTGTGGCTTAATGTCTTCAAGTAAAGAGTGCTTCTTTGTTTATAATGGACATGTTCTCTTTAACTGTTTTACATTTACATCGAAGTGTTGTTCCGACTTTGTCTAGCAGTTAAGAGGAATTCAGTATTTCTGTGCTTTTTCTGTGAAATACTGAAACAGGATAGAGCCAGTCTTGGATAAGACTGACAAAGGAAGCAAGTTATTTAAAATTTTATCTCAGACTGATGTCCTCAAAATGCTATTCCTGAGGTCTTTTGATAAGCCTGAAGTCTTGCGTGTCCTGTGTGAGCTGAATGTGAAATTTCCAGTGTTATTTTTACCTGCTCCTAATATTATTTTGATTGCCCATAGTATTTGGGGAAGTCAAATGGAAAAGTCTTTTACTGTTCAGAGAGAAAAGTAGTATTTATTTCTGCTTATTCAAGGCTACTCATTTTTTCATTTTGGATGTTCAGGTTATCTTATTAGATTTCATACCTGAGTTTTGTTTGTAGTTTTAAAAATTAATCCTAGTGCGAGGTGATATTTGAACCCTAATGTTATTCAGCACTATTCTCCTTTTCTTGACATTAGATCAAATGTTCATCTTAATCTGATAAATACTTAGCTCTTCTGTTTATTTTTATTAAAAATTAACCAAATTTTATAGCATAAGAATAAATTATATTTGATTGGGAAGATGAGAATAAATATGGAACAATACATATTTTAATAGTATTTAAATGTTAGTATTAAGCATGTGGCATGTGTGATAACTTTTTCTCTGAAATTTTCAGCCATGATAGAGGTGAAAAATGTGGTTAACTTGACATACCAGAATAGTGAGTCCAATGTGTTAAAGGAAAACAACCTTCTTTTAATTCATGGGACTGGTATGCATCTCTTGATTCTCCATAAATTCAAAATGCTTACCTGTAGAAATTGATTAATATTACCGGGAAGGGAATACTGTTGAAGATGCCTTTAGGAGTGAGGTTTGATTATTAAAAGGTATAACGAGTAAAAAATCTTCAGGCTTTTAGCTCAATGCTACCCTCTAGTGGAATACTGTTGCATTAAAAAGCAAGCACGTTTTTGTCTATGAGCAACAAGTTTTTTTTTAACTAGACCTGGTAGCCCCAGTTATTCTGATTGTGAGGAGAGGGTACATTGGTATAAGTGTAATTATTTGGGCCTGTTTATCAGTCTACATCTGTTTTTGTGTATTGATAATTGCTATTCTCTAAGGTAAAATGCATCAAAAACTTTATTTAAAAATAAACCGTATTATTTCTCTTCTGTGGTCATTTCCATAAGGTCGTTCTGGAGAAGATGCAGGAGAACAGTTTCCATTGAATAGGAATTAATTTTAAAAGCTTTTAAAAAGTCACTAACACGTCATGTAAATCAGAACTTCGTGAAGAATCTGAATTCTTTTCACAAATTGTTTATTCATTTGCTCTTTTTGTTCTCTGCTTATAACGGAACCCTTCCTGAGAGTGTATTTTTCCTCAAAACCTGAGATTAATATGGATGCATCCAGTTCAATTTGGCATTCTGTTATCTTTCAGTATGGGGTTTTTTTTGTTTTGTTTTGTTTTTTGTTTGTTTTTGTTTTTTTAAGGGGCAGAGCAGCAAACTTCTAAAATTGTAGTTAACACAGTGTATGGGTTAAAAAGAACAGAGCTGAACTTATGAGGCTTTTTTTTTTTTTTTTTTTTTTTTTCCTTGACGCTTTCCTCTCCTGTTACATTAAAGGATATGAAAGTAGTGTGTTATGCCACCTGGTGTCAGGTTATCAAAATGAAAACATGGTAATTTAGAGCGATATGAAGAAATACTAGCTTGGAGAGATGTTGAGAAAATTCTCTCTATGTAATTTAATTTTGTGCTCTGGACTTGACATTGGCGAGTAGTAGTGGTGACTTGTATTAATACTAAATTTTTATCTGATCATAGAATTTATAGTTAGGAAATGATCATTGGGATATTTGCAGTTTTGAGACCTTGTTGATCTTCCTCTACTAATCCTCTTGGAGACAATGTCAGTGCTTTCTTTCAATAACATTGTTTCTATAACGTTTTCTTTATTTGCACTGAAGTATGAAAAGCTTATTTAAATTAATCCTGAAAGAAGATTTCGATCAAAATATCGCATGTGTTGTACACACTAGTTGTTTTCGTGAATGCCCTTAATTTACTACTGTAAGTGAAAGAAGTTTTTGTGGGCCTTGACAGATGAAAAGATGATGATGCTTCCTTTGCCTTTATCTAAATTAACAGCAGAGAACTGAAATGAAACAGAGAAAATTGCAAAAACCTTTAGAAGATAATGAAGCCTTTTCCTGACACAGGCAGCGTGACTGATTTACAGTGCAAAGATTGAACTTCCAAAAGGAAGAAGCTGAAGAGCTGTTGCAACATAAAATTAAGATATATTCAAAGTTCTTCTGTACTTCAAAATAGAAGACTCAAATTGCTGCTTCCAGATATGTATACATTGTGAAAAATGGTTGTGGTGTTCTTCAGAGTTGAACTATTAGAAAGTACAAAAATAAACACAAAAGACAGGGAGGGATGGTGTTATGTGGTGGTGGTGTGTGTTTTTGTGTAGCTTGTGGGATGGTCTGCTGTGAGCTTTTTCTTTGTTTGCTTGTTTTCACAAAACTTCCAGATCAACCACTGTACTATTTAACCTTGAGTGTTTTGAACCAAGCTTCCGACCAGGGGAAAAAAGTGATTAAAAAGAATTTATAGCCTAACCAATTATCATTTTGAGTGTTTGACTGGTTTTTATTTTACTTTGAGTTTGACTTTCACTTTGGATGATTATTGCCTTTTTAAAGATTGTGCATCAGCTGCGTAAAAGCTTCTTGGCTGAATTCCTTTTGTTGTTCGGGGGCGATAGCAACAAATCTGTATCATTAAAACAGTGTGAAATTATTGTTGTTTTCAAGCAATTTTCTTTGTTCACAGGTGTCAGCTGTGATGCATGTTTAAAAGGAAATTTTCGAGGTCGTAGATACAAGTGTTTAATTTGCTACGATTACGACTTGTGTGCAACTTGTTATGAAAGTGGTGCAACAACAACGAGGCATACAACTGACCATCCAATGCAGTGCATATTAACAAGAGTAGATTTTGGTAAGTAATAATTTAATTCATAGTAGAGCTGTTTGCAGTAGTTAAAAACTTGTATTTGTGTTTCACTACTTGGGAACTTTTTTCCCCAAATAGCATACTGAAAATTATAGCAAGTTCCTATCTCTATGATAAAAAGCTTGTTTTTTCTTTGGTTCTAGCATATGAAATCTGCTTTACTCTTTTGGGTAAAGTGTTTTGGCACACAGCATATTTTCAGACTGTTAGATATATATCTGATAAAAAGGATTACTCCTAAATTAACTTCCAATTCAAAAGGTGCAACAAAACTACATCCACCCCCCCCTTCCCCCACTATGTTGTATCAGAAAGTACCATGGTGAAGAAGAGAAATAGTGGTGAGAGTTTGGAGAAAATGTTGTTTTCTAGTTATATCAGGGGATGTTAATGCAGCAGGGGTGGTAGGCTGTACTGAATGTGGAAGAGTAGTGGCAATGGCTAGGAAGTAGTCCTTTTAGTTGCTGTTTTTTCTTCCCTGAGTCATTTCTATCACATCGTATTTATAACACCAGTGTTGTAATTCAGGAGATAGATACATAGCAAATCTTTGCATTAAGATGTTGTTGATATTGGATGCTTATTTCTTTTTATACCTGTTTTAAGCCCACAAGGCTAACGTTTTAGTAAAAACTGTTTGTAGTGATTCAAACTATATTGTTTTTGAAGTTTTTCAGCTCTTTTTTTTTTTTTTTTTTTTTTTTTTTTTTTTTACCTTTTTGATTAAAAAAAATATTGAATATACTGAAAAGTATATATACTGAAAGGGTAGTCAGGCACTGGCACAGGCTGCCCAGGGAAGTGGTTGAGTCCCCATCCCTGGAGGTATTTAAAAGACGGGTAGATGTGGTGCTTAGGGACACAGTTTAGTGGTGGACTTGGCAGTGCTAGGTTAACGGATGGACTTGATCTTAAGGGTCTTTTTTGCTTTTCCTTATTCATGAGGTAAAAATATTTGTGTAACAGTATATATTAATTCAATGTTCTGGTTACTCTTTGAGATATATGGTTCAAACTTATTTGTCCCTGATGATATTTATTCTTGTATATTACATATAGGGTTAAATGGCAGCATCATCATAAACATTAAGTGTACATCTTTCATAGAGAAAAGAGGACTGATGTATGCTTGCTGTGGAGCCATAAGTTAACTTTCAGTGCTAAAAGTTTGAATGAATACAATGGGAAAATTTATTGCAAGTCATTTAACTTTTAAAAAGTCTTTCGAACCAATCTTGTGAATGTTCTGTGCATCTAGAAAACACATTGTTTCTTGGAAACCTCAATATTTTTCTTTGAAAGCCTCTAAGTAAACACATCTTTGGATTAGGTTGTGTTACTCATATAATTTAAAAAAAAAAAAAAAACCATGAGGGATACACATGGACAAGTAAAGGCTTGTCTGAACAGGGGGCGTTCCCCAAGCAACTGACACCAGACCTGCTGATTGGAAGAGACAGCAAGGGGCGGAGCTTGCACCTGGCAGAGTGGGAGATTTAAGCAGGTGAAAACAATCAGCCCAGCTGATTGCAATGCATGAACATATATATATTCCCAGTGGGCAGGCGCGTGGTGCATGGAAGCATGGTGACCACCTGGCAAAAAGCAGTATCCCCTGCTTCTCCTGAGCTACTAGCACCTGGTAGAACCAATGCAGCCACACAGACAGAGCTCCTGTTCAAGCATGCAACCACCCAGGTTTCCAGCTGTGGGATGTGTGAAGGGATATTCCTAGAGGTGGAAAGTGATTGCAAGCAAGACTGTGGGAGGTGTGACCAGATTGATGAACTGCTCTGCTTGGTGGCTGAGCTGCAGGAGGAGGTGAGCAGACTGAGGAGTATTCAAGAGTCTGAGAGGGAAATTGATTAATGGAGCCGTACTCTGCCATATATGATGCATAGAAGCCAACTCAGCGTGGCCACTACGGAGGCAGGTCCTGGATCTGCTTTGTGCCAGGGGGAAGGCAGTGTCATAAGGGATAAGGAGGGGTGGAAGAAGGTTACAGCATGGAGTGGTAAGAGAAACCCCTCCTTACCCTCTAAGATACCCTTACAGAACAGGTACGAGGCCCTGGGTATGGTAGATGAAGCGCATAATGAGAAAGAGGAGGAACCTGTGCAAGCAGTCTTGCCAAGATCAGAGAGACCAACCCCTTGCAACAAAACCTGCATTAAGACCAGTGCCAAGAAGAAACAACAGCGAGTTATGGTCATTGGTGATTCCCTCCTGTGAGGAATGGAAGCACCCGTTTGAAGACCGGACTATCTTTTCAGGGAAGTTTACTGCCTCCCTGGGGCCTGAATTAGGGACGTCACCACAAGGCTGAAGACCCTAGTTCAACCTTCAGACTACTATCCATTCCTGCTCTTTCACATGGGTACAAATGATGTTGCAACAAAAAGTCTGAGGTCAATCAAAAGAGACTTCAGAGCACAGGTAGTATTTTCTTCAATCCTCCCAGTAATGGCGGGAGACTTCAGAAGAAACAGGCGAGCCCAGGATATCAATACCTGGCTCCAGGACTGGTGCCTCCACCAAAACTTTGGGTTTTTAAACCATGGAAGAGCCTTTGAGGCATAAGGTATGCTGGGACCTGATGGGATCCACCTGTCCCGATGGGGAAAATGGGTCTTTGGGTGTAAGCTGGCAGGGCTGATTGAGAGAGCTTTTAAACTAGAATCGATGGGGCAAGGGGATACCAACAGGATTGCAGTAGGTAAGCCAAGGCTTGGCATGGTATTGCCTGAGGGTGGCAATGCTAGTGGGAGCATTTACGCTGCTCCAGGGAGCACGGAGGGCTTAGGAGCCTGTCTGAAATGCTTGTACACCAACACACACAGTATGAGAAACAAGCAGGATGAACTGGAAGCGTTGGTCAGCTCCCAGAGCTATTGGTATTAGTGAGACTTGGAGGAATGAGTCCCATGAATGGAGGGCTACAGGCTGTTCAGGAAGGATAGGCAGGCAAGGCAGAGGAGTTGCACTATATGCAAGGGAGAGGTTTGATTGTTACAGCCCTTACAGTTAGCGGTGATGTGGTGGAGAGCCTCTGGGTGAGGATTAGGGGGATGGAAAACAAAGGAGATGTTGCAGTGGGTGTCTACTGCCCAGCCAGGATGATAGCACTGAGGAGTTACTCTATAGGCAATTAGGAGAAATCTCTGGATTGGTAGCCCTTGCCCTTATGGGAGATTCCAACTTCCCAGACATCAACTGGGAATACCATACTGCTGTGCCAAGCAGGTCTGGGAAATTCCTGAAGTATGTTGAAGATAATGTCTTGTCACAAGTACTCAGTGACCAACTAGGAAAGAGGCCCTCCTAGGCTTGTTGTTTGTGAATAGAGAAGGACTCGTGGGAGATGTGATGGTAGGTGGCTGTCTTGGCCACAGTGATTGCAAAATAGTTGAGTTTAAAATTTTCAGTGTAATGAGAAAAAAGGACAGCAGAGTCGCTACCCTGGACTTCAAGAGAGCAAACTTTAAGCTACTCAGGGAGCTACTTAGCAGAGTCCCCTGGGAATCTGCCTTTGAGGGCTTAGGAGTCCACGAGTGCTGGTCAGTTTTTAAGAACCACCTTTTAGAAGCACAGGAGCAGGCAATTCCAGTGTGTCAAAAGTCAAGCAAGCGGGGCAGAAGACCAGCTTGGCTGAACAGGCAACTCCTTGTGGAGCTCAAGAGGAAAAAGAAATTGTACAAATTGTACAAGCAAGGTCAGGCTTTGCAGGAAGATTACAGAGCTGTGGTTCATTTATGCAGGGAGAAAACACGAAAGGCCAAAGCTGAACTAGAGCTGAAACTGGCCAGTGTTGTTTCAGACAGCAAGGGCTTTTTTAAGTATGTTAATAGCAAGAGGAGGTCTAAAGAAAACATTGAATCGATACTTGTTGAAGATGGTCACCAGACTAATAGGGATAAAGAAAAAGCAGAGGCATTCAATGTGTTTTTCCCCTCAGTCTTTAATAATACTGATAGACCTTGGGCTGCCTGGTCCCCTGAGTCGGAGGACCACGAGTGTGGGAACAGTGACTTTCCATTTGTGGACACTGAAATTGTAAGGGACCAGCTGTATCAGCTGAATGTTCACAAGTCCATGGGGCCTGATGGGATTCATCCCAGAGTACTGAAGGAGCTAGCGGCTGTTACAGCAGGACCCCTCTCGATCATCAACCAAAGGTCTTGGTTCCCTGCTGACTGGAAGCTAGCTAACGTTATTCCACTTTACAAGAAGGGCGTGAGGGAAGACCCAGGGAACTACAGACCTGTTAGTCTAACCTCAGTACCTGGAAAAATTATGGAGAAGATCATCCTGGGTGCTATTGAAAGGCATTTAAAGAACAATGCAATCATCAGGCACGGTCAACATGGGTTCACAAAGGGAAAGTCCTGTCTAACTAATTTGATATCCTTCTATGATATGAGGTCACCCACCTAGTGGATGAAGGGGAAGGCAGTGGATGTGGTTTTTCTGAATTTTAGTGAGGCTTTTGATACTGTCCCTCAACAGCATCCTTCTGGACAAGTTGCCCAACTGTGGGATGAGCAGGTACATGGTGTGCTGGGTGAAGAACTGGCTGAACGGCAGGGCTCGAAGGGCAGGGCTCAAAGGGTTGCAGTGAATGGGGCTACATCTGGCTGGTGACCAGTCACCAGCGGTGTTCCTCAGGGCTCAATGCTAGGGCCAGTTCTGTTCAATATTTTTATCAGTGACCTGGAGGCAGGAGTTGAATGCACCGTTAGCGAGTTTGCTGATGATACCAAACTTGGAGGTGCTGTTGACTCCCTTGAGGGACAAGAGGCCTTGCAGAGGGATCTAGATAGATTGGAGCATTGGGCTATGATTAATGGGATGAAATTTAACAAGTCCAAATGACAGATTCTGCACCTGGGATGGAGTAATGCTGGGCACAAGCATAAATTGGGAGAGGAGTGGCTGGAGAGCAGCCCTGCAGAAAAAGGGATCTGGGGGTGCAGGTTGACAGCCGGCTCAATATGAGTCAGCAGTGTGCCCTGGCAGCCAAGAGGGCAAACCGCATTCTGGGGTGCATCAAACACAGTATAACCAGCTGGTTGTCACGTCCCACCTGGGGAGGAGGGGGGAGGAGTGACTAAGATTCGCAAATCCTCTCGGTGTGGATTAAGGTGGGCCAACACTCAAGATCCATACACAAACAGCAGCTTTAACAGAAAGCTTCTATAGAGACAAATATTGAGTACAAATATTCAATACCCACCAACCCTCTCACGGTTATATCCACCCCAGCTATGCGGTTTTACGGAAAATCAAGGTAGGCCGTGCAGTACTTGACTTCAGTTTAACAACTCTAACAACTTAATCACCTTAGGAAAAGTAAAAGAGAGAGAGAGAGAGAGAAAAGAGAATCACCAGTCCTGGATCCAGCGTTGGTCCTGCCAACAAGGGTATTCGGTGAGGAAAGAAGGAGAAGAGTGAGAAGTGAAGGTTCTTATAGAGATGTTGATTCTGCGCAGGGTGCTCGGTGATGATAATTCCACAAATCACGCACGCACGAACATGAGCACGAACACAAACATGAGTACCGGCACACATGAGCACACAAACTACAGCACATTTATCAGGCTACATGATTAGTATAAACCTGCCTAAATTTACACTTATTGGTTAGTGATTAACATTTCATACACTATTGGTTTACTGTATTTAAATTAGCCTCGCTTACTATGTAAATTAGCACGCATGCTCCTTTCAGGTGTGGGGGGGCAAGTCTTTTTGGTCCTGAATTGAGTCGGTGGTCGTGATCTCCCCTCGCCACATTTACCTTTCACCTACTTTCTGCAGTTTTATCTTCTCTGGCCACCGTCCAGTCTTTGGTGCCAAGATGTTCACTTTTATCTTCTTGTTAGCTCTTCTTCAAGGTTAGAGCCGTTAGTTTTCCATGGTTTGTTATCTTTTAGCTCCCTCCCAAATTCCTTTCCCAAGGCACAAGTGGTTAGTAGTTTTGCTAATTGGAAAAATTACATCAGCGACCAGTCAAACCAAGAGGAGTGACACCAGGACTGTCCCCCAGGCAGTAGGGGTGTGTGTGGGGGGAATGGGGCTGAGGCAAGGCTGTCCTATCTCCACAGGACTCCCTCACCCTCGTTCCAGGTACTGTCCGGTCCTTGGTCCTAGCGACCGTCGCTCTGCATTGTGGTTTTAGCACCCAGGCTGTTTGAGACATCTTGTTGTTTTACACTAGCAGTTCTCTACACTGGTCAAGAGAGATGATTATCCTACTGTATTTAGTGTTGGTGCAGCCTCACCTTGAGTACTGTGTGCAGTTCTGGGCCCCACAATTTAAAAAGGATGTTCTTAAATGCATCCAGAGGAGGGCAACAAAGCTGGTGAAAGGGCTGGAAGACATGTCCTATGAGGAGCAGCTAAGGGCTCTGGGCTTGTCTAGTTTGGAGAAAAGGAGGCCAAGGGGCGACCTCGTTGCTCTCTGCAGCTTCCTGAGGAGGGGAAGTGGAGAGGGAGGTGCTGATCTCTTCTCCCTGGTATCCAGTGATAGGACGTGTGGGAATGGTTCAAAGCTGTGCCAGGGGAGGTTCAGGCTGGACATTAGGAAGCATTTCTTTACCAAGAGGGTGGTCAAACACTGGAACAGGCTTCCTAGAGAGGTGGTTGGTGCCCCATGCCTGTCAGTGTTTAAGAGGCATTTGGACAGTGCCCTTAATAACATGCTTTAACTTTTGGTCAGCCCTGAAGTGGTCAGGCAGTTGGACTGGATGGTCGTTGTAGGTCCCTTCCAACTGAAATTAGTCTATTCTGTTCTAAATCTTTATGAAGAATCAGGCTAGGAAGGTGGAAGAAACTTTGCAGTGAAGTAGGGAGTGGGGCTGATCCAAAAGATTTTTAGGACTACTTCCAAATCGTTTGGTTTCTTCAGAGTATAGGAGACATTTCTGTTTCTATAGCTTCTTTAAGTAAAAAGAATTAAGAATATATTCTTCTAGCACTTCAATGTGGCTTAATACTTGAACACTGTTCCCTTAGAACCAGTATTAGTAAGAGGAGAAGAAAATGCTGAAGCTTGGTCCTTCAACAAGACTTTTTGTTTCATTAAACCTGGAACAGAATGAGAGGAAAGCACATCGCTGTATTCTGAACTGCAACAAGGGCTAATGGCAGAGAACACCAAAGTACAAGTCACCTTGTTGATTTATGCAGCAGAGTAAAATAAAGAATGTTAATCAATGTCTTTCTGATTAGGCTTTAGGAAGGTTTATGATGTCATTCTGAAAATATTTATGCCTTGTATTACAATCCTGTATGGAATGTAAGGTAAGAAAGTGTATGTACCGTGTGGTTAAAAATCAGATGCCTAGAGAAAGTGTAGTAACTTTTTAAAGGGCATTTTATAAATAAGGAGATCACGTGACTTAGAGGAATTTAGTAGATAAGGAAAAAAATATAATTAATGCTGGAGTTAGTCTAAACTTGTTTCAGAGTTGTCAGGTTAGCTGTTCTAGTGAAACTAAAAATCATGAAGCAAAGATGTACGAGAAGGTTAAAAGAAAACATCCTGAAGGGAAACATCAGCAGTATAAAACAAAATGAAAAAAGATTAACTGGACTGAGATGTCATTTGCTGTCTGTGGAAGTATGAATGGGAAACATAAGCATAAAGAACACTGAGAGGAAAACACCTGAAGTAAAAACATAGAATGGAAGACTTTTAATGGAGGTATATGTGTGATTACTAGAATACATTTCCCTTGACAAAGTTCAGAATTATTGCTTGCAGTCAGATTTGAATAAAAGATGCAAGGTTGTGCATGTGTGAAGACTGTTTTAATGGGAATAAACTCATTGTGGTTGTTACTAGTTGATGGAGTTGGGGAGTGGACAGTAGGCATGATGGTGAATGCTTAATTTTGTGGTAAAGAGAAGGCAGGAGACTTCCCCCCCCCCCCCCCCCCCCCCCCCCCCCCCCAAAAACTGAAAGTTCAGAGGAGGTCAATATCACCACCCCCCCTTTTAAAGACTGGGGGGGGGAAGATGTGTCATGGGAATGATTTGTTCAAGATCCATCTGTAGTTGATGACGAAGATGGACCTAAGTATATCTAGTTCCATTCAGCATGCTACCTAATAGGCAGCATTGTCTCTATATAGAAACCTGTGGAGACTGTACTGGTAATCTGCTTGAAACCTTATTCAAGTTCTGGTTTGTGATGGGGCACCAAACCAAGTAGATTCTCCTAGGTGTCAGGGAGAGCTTGGACATCTGTCGTGGTTTAACCCCAGCCAGTAACTAAGCACCACACAGCCGCTTGCTCACTGCCCCTGGTGGGATGGGGGAGAGAATCAGAAGAGTAAAAGTGAGAAAATTCATGGGTTGAGATAAAGACAGTTTAATAGGTAAAGCAAAAGCCACACGCAAAGCAAAGCAAGGAATTCATTCACTACTTCCCATCGGCAGGCGTGTGTTCAGCCATCCCCAGGAAAGCAGGGCTCCATCATGCGTAACGGTTACTTGGGAAGACAAATGCCATCACACCAAACGTCCCCCCACTTCCTTCTTCTTCCCCCAGCTTATATACTGAGCATGATGTCATATGGTATGGAATAGCCCTTGGGCCAGTCTGGGTCAGCTGTCCTGGCTGTGCCCCCTCCCAGCTTCTTATGCACCTGGCAGAGCAGGGGAAGCTGAAAAGTCCTTGACCAGTGTAAACTCTACTGAGCAACAACTAAAACATCAGTGTGTTATCAACATTATTCTCATCCTAAATCCAAAACACAGCACTATACCAGCTACTGAGAAGAAAATTAACTCTATCTTAGCTGAAACCAGGACTAATGAAATTAGTGTGCAGTTGTATAACTCTGTAAGAATACTTGCCATGTAAACCCAATACACCAGAATTTGGGCGGGCTGCAGGGGTGGCTTCTGTGACAAGACACCAGAAGCTCCCCCCATGTAGGGTAGAGCCAGTTCCAGCTGACTCCAAGACAGACCCACTGCTGGGCCAAAGCTGAGCCAATCAGCAGTGCTGGTGGTGCCTCTGTGATAACATCTTTTTAGAAAGGGTAAAAAAACCACTGTGCAGCAGCTGTGAGAGAAGAGTGAGAAAAATGTGAGAGAAACAACCCTGCAAGATACCAAGGTCAGTGAAAGAGGAGGGGGATGAGGTATTCCAGGCACCAGAGTAGAGGTTCCCCTGCAGCCTGTGGAGGACCACACACCAGATCAGGCTCCTGGCAGGATCTGTTGCCCATGGGGGACCCATGCTGGAGCAGTCTGTTCCTGAAGGACTGTACCCCATGGAAAAGGACCCATGCTGGAGCAGTCTGTTCCTGAAGGACTGTACCCCATGGAAAAGGACCCATGTTGGAGCAGTTCATGAAGGACTGAGTCCTGTGGGAGGGACCCCACACTGGAGCAGGGGAAGAGCGTGAGGAGGCATTAGCAGCAGAGATGAAGTGTTATGAACTGACTGCAACCCCCACTCCCCATCCCCCTGCGCCACTCGGGGGGAAGGAGGTGCAAGAATCATGAGTGAAGTTGAGCCTGGGAAGAAGAGGAGGGTGGGAGGGAATGTTTTTAGTTTTGTCTTTGTTCCTTACCATCCTACTCTATTTTTAATTGGCAATAAATTAAGTTAATTTTCCCCAAGTAAGAGTCTGTTTCACCCATGACAATAACTGGTAAGCAATCTCCCTGTCTTTATCTCGACTTATGAGCTTTTCCTTCTTATTTCTTCCCCACGTCCTCTTGAGGAGGGGGAGAGTGAGAGCGGCTTGGTGGGCACTTGGCAGCCAGCTAAGGTCAACCTGCCACACCTGGTCAGTTATTATAGTGCTTAGGAGCCTTAAAATGCTGTGAAATATATACTAATGAGAGGTTCCTGGAGGAGCTTTAGTCATGGCCTTGAATTTCCAGAGACTTGGACCAGTATAGGAACTCAAGTGAGACTGTTGGAAATGAATAAGAAGCACTAATGACTTCCAGCTTCACCTGTGTTTGTGTTTATGAGCCTAGTTGGCTCACTTCTTCTGTAAGTCAATGTGCAATCTAGTATTTATTTTGAATGAGGAAGGTGGAATTCTGAACAGTGACAGTTGTATTGTTCTTCAGTTCCTAGAGTGATGCTGGGAAAAGATGCTTGTTAAACATAAACTTTAAAATGCTGAATGGGCACAAACATTGGTATGCTGTCATAGCAAAGGACAGAACAGCATTGCAATAGATCTATTTAAAAAATAGGGATGTGCATATCTAGTAGTCCCTGTAGAAATTATACTTTTTTCTAGAACAGCATAGAAGTTCAGAGCAGACTTCCCAGTTTTGGTGTTCCTAAAAAAGAATTGCTGGCAGTGAGCCACAAATGCTACATTCTAAGCTATTAGGACGCTTTATGATTTGTATTATGTGGAAGCATGTTGTTTCCTCACTATCCCTGCCATTTTTAAGGGGTTACACTAGGCAAAGTAAGTAATATGATTTTCCTGGAAAATTGTATTTAAGAGCTTATATCGTGTTACTTCTGTTTAAGTCCCCAGTGTAAGAGTCTATATGAAAGATGTAGCTATATTATTATATGTCTTTATCTGAGTATTTACAAAGGGGGGGAGATATAAAGAGGTATGCATTGTTTCTTTATGCTTTTGGCAGGGTACCTAGCCAGAGGGCTTGGGAAGCTTTTTAGCTAGAAAATGTGAAGCAGAACGGAAGATGCAGTAGCTTAAAGGGTAATACTGTTCTGATTAATGAAGCTTATTTCTCAGTATTAAAGTACCACTTCAAAAAAAAAAAAGAAGAAGAAGAAGAAAAAAGGGGAGAGAGGCAAAAAGCTTGTCAGCATTCAGTTTCTTCAACTTTTTAGTTCAAATATTAGTGTGAAATCAGCATATTACTTGTATGATGTCAACATTTTTAGTTTACATATATTAAATTGAAATGAAGTTGCACTTGTATGAAAATAATTGTTATTAAAATTCCTCTGTCTTCTGTGTACCTTCTTAAAGTAATATGTCTCCTCAGTCTATAAGGACAAATTGTTACATTTAGTTCTGAATCGGCTCCTTGAAATACTGGTTTTGTCTGAGGAATGCTAGTGTATTTCTGAATGAGTGCCAGGAGGTTTGCAACCAGAGAGAAGAATGTGCTATCTCTGTGGTTGATAAAGCAAAATTGTTCTTTTTCTTCCCCATTGAGATTGTCAGATGTCCTAAAGCCATTTTCTTTAGGAAACACTGTAGTTTCTAAATAACTTTAGGCTTGAAATCTAATTTAGTATGCCATCAAGTCCCCTTTAGAGAGCCCCCTTTAGAAGAGCATTCTGAGCCTAAGCATCATCTTAGTGCTCTTCCTCTATAAGCAGCGAAGGAAACTTTTCTTGGAGTGATGCAATTTAGTATGAATTTAGCATGGTTTGTTAAATTTTCATGATTGGTTTGGCTCATGTTAATTGCTAAATTAGCAGTTTAAGGGAGGCTGCTACTTCGGTATTCAAGAAGTGCTGAAGTATTGAAACTGGTACGTAACATCTCACTCCTTTTGTTTCACTAAAATTTCCCCTTATTGTTAAACACTGGTTCAGCTATGGCACCGATATCATCATATGGAGTGCTGGTGTTACTGAGGCATTTTAAATTATGATACTTAACATAGATTTGCTGCAAGTAAGGCTGTGAGAGCACAGTGCATCTACAGTGATCTTATCTGTAATACAAGCTCACCTATGGTAAAAACAAGGATGGGGGAAAAGTGATGGTTTGGCAGCACCATCAGACTTTGCTCTTTTTGGATGTTAGTAAGTTATGTTGTTTGCCAGTGAAAATTATGTAGTCTGTCTATTCTTTTGGAAGTTGAGTCATCGAACAACTTTATAATATTGGCATATGCACTTTGTGCAGAATTAAAATGTTTATTAAATAATGAATTAATTTGATAGTGATTACATGCATATAGGTGTATATATAAAGAGGTTATATAAATAAAATAATGAACTATGCTGCTTGAAAATAACTCCTCCTGAAACATCATCTTTTTCCAGATTTGTATTATGGTGGAGAAGCTTTCTCTGTAGAGCAGCCACAGTCCTTTACTTGTCCATATTGTGGAAAGATGGGTTATACGGAAACATCTCTTCAAGAACATGTTGCTTCTGAACACGCAGAAACATCAACAGAGGTGGTAAGCTGCTTCAGCGTTGTTTTTCAATTACAATGAAAGTATATGAAAATTTCCAGGATTTTTTTTTTTTTTTCCTTGAAGTATATGTTCATTTAAATGCTGACTAGGAAGGTATGTACCATACATACATACACACACATACCCCATGCTGGTGTTTTCCCTCTTGACTCCTTGAGCTACTAACAGTCCCCAACTCAACGATCCTACATCTGCCTACATCATCACTGTTACCTCTCTACAGACTTTCTCACAGCTCTCTCTCAGCAGTCTGAGTCAAGGTTATGCAGCTGAGTCCTTGGATCCTTGGTACACAGGCCACTAAATCCTGGTGTTACAGAGAGGGTTAAACCCTTGTAAAAATAAATAGCTTTTAAATATATTGACTTTTTTATAAAGTGGCCCTTGCTGTTTCCCTTTACCCCCTACCACTTGATTTTCCTGATGATTTCAACAGTAGTAATTGGTGTAAAGCAATTATACACCGTATAATAGACTACTGGAACAATTGTTTTGCTTCTGTTTTTGTCAGTAAGCGTTCTGATCTCCTCAAGTTTTTATATCTAGATCATAGAATCATAGAATGCTTTGGGATGGAAGGGACCTTTAAAGGTCATCTAGTCCATCCCCCCTGCAATGGGCAGGGACATCTACAACTAGATCAGGTTGCTCAGAGCGCCATCCAGCCTGGCCTTGAATGTTTCCAAGGATGGGGCATCTATCACCTCTCTGGGCAACCTGTTCCAGTGTTTCACTACCCTCATCATGAAAATTTTTTCCTTATATCTAGTCTGAATCTACCCTCTTTTAGTTTAAAACCATTACCCTTTGTCCTGTCACCACAAACCTTGCTAAAAAGACTATCCCCATCTTTCTTAGAAGCCCCCTTTAAGTACTGAAAGGCCGCAATAAGGTCTCCCTGGAGCCTTCTCTTCTCCAGGCTGAACAACTCCAGCTCTTTCAGCCTTTCCTCATAGCAGAGGTGTTCCATGCCTCTGATCATTTTTGTGGCCCTCCTCTGGACCCGCTCCAACAGGTCCATATCCTTCTTGTACTGAGGACCCCAGAGCTGGATGCAGTACTCCAGGTGGGGTCTCACCAGAGCAGAGTAGAGGGGCAGAATCACCTCCCTCGCCCTGCTGGCCACGCTTCTTTTGATGCAGCCCAGGATACGGTTGGCTTTCTGGGCTGCGAGAGCACATTGCTGGCTCATGGCCAGCTTTTTGTCTATCAGTACCCCCAAGTCCTTCTCCTCAGGGCTGCTCTCAATCCCTTCATCCCCCAGCCTGTACTGATACTGGGGATTGCCCTGGCCCAGGTGCAGGACCTTGCTCTTGGCCTTGTTGAACCTCATGAGGTTCACACAGGCCCACTTTTCCAGCTTGTCCAGGTGCCTCTGGATGGCATCCCATCCCTCAGGTGTGTCGACTGCACTGCTCAGCTTGGTGTCATCTGCAAACTTGCTGAGGGTGCACTCGATCCTGCTGTCTATGTCATTGATGAAGATATTAAACAACACTAGCCCCAGAACAGACCCCTGAGGGACACTAGATGTTACTGTTGCTTGTGCCAGAAGGTCTGAACTTTTTCCGAAATGTGAGGTGACTTCTTTGCTATGTAAACAATAAAATAATAAATAACTTGGATTTTTATGCTGTTAGAAATGGTTTGTTCTCAGCCTTCATTACAGTGTTGAGAAACTACATTCTTGCACTGCTTAGTGTTCTGACTACTTTCTTTTTAGAAAAGTCTGTAGCCCTGTTTTTAGATTTCCCATTATGGTGCAGGGGTATGTTTTGTATTTATTTTTAAAGTTTATTTCACTAATTCAACAGTTATGTGTGTTAGCAATCCTAGGTTAAATTCTTGACCAATAAGTTTGGGTGTCTTTCCAGCAGTGGGAAATATATTCATGTTTGTGTGTGAATGCTGTTTATGCCTGAGGAATGTATGATTATAGAATGAAATTCAGGGAACTGTTGTCTAGTTATTTGTGCTGTAGATTCCTATAAAAATGTGCATGCTTGAGGAAAATTATTAAAATCTTAATAAGTTGTGGAGAAATGACTTGTGTTTTTGAACTTGTTTTTTCTGACCTCTAAGCTCTCTTCACTTCTTGAGAAATTATGTGGGGGAAGGAGAATATCTCTCATTAGAGCCTGCTAAGGGCCTTATGAGAAGGAGTAGTAGAGGAGGTAAAATTGGTCAACCTGTTCTGAGACTCAAAGGTGTCCTGGTCTTTCCTAAGAACACATGAACTATCGGCATATATTTCTTTATTTTTAGAACTAAAACCTCAGTAATTATTCTCCCTGGTGACCAATGACAGAACCCGAGGGAATGGCAGGAAGATATGCCAGGGGAGGTTTAGGTTGGACATTAGGAAAAGGTTCTTCACCCAGAGGGTGGTGGAGCACTGGAACAGGCTCCCCTGGGAGGTAGTCATGGCGCCAAGCCTGACAATATTCAAGAAGCGTTTGGACAACGCCCTCAGACATATGGGGTGAATTTTGGGGCTGTCCTATGCAGGGACAGGAGTTGGCCTCGATGATCCTTGTGGGTCCCTTCCAACTCAGGACATTCTATGATTCTATGATTATTTCTTCATTAAATTATTGAGGATAATGGTCAGCAATACAGGGCAAGTGCAGATGGATGTGGCTGGCATTATGATGATTGTTACTGTTGCTGTTGGGTTTCAGTAGCGTGGAGTGATTAACAAAACACAGCATTCAGGTAGAAGCTTTTTGGGGTTGCAGCTCTGAAAATTTTAAGAAATGCCACCAGATATCATCTTTTGAATCAAGTTTCAAAATGAAGACATCAGTTTTCTGTTACTCAGTCACACTTAGTGGATTCATTCTGTATTTAGTAAGGCAGAAACTAGACTGAACTGAAAGGACCAGGTGTGGTGGGTCAACCTTGGCTGGCTGCCAGGTGCCTACCAAGCTGCTCCATCTCACCTCCCTCCCCAGCAACAGGATGGGTAGATAATATGGTGAAAAGCTCATGGGTCAAGATAAGGACAGGGACATTACTCACCATTTACCATCACAAGCAAAACAGACTCAACTTGCGGAAATTAGTTTAATTTATTGCCAATTAAACAGAGTAGGACAATGAGAAATAAGAACAAATCTAAAAATGTCTTCCCCCCCATATGCCTCCCTTCTTCCAAGGCTCAACTTCACTCCCAACTCCTCCTCAAGAAGGGTAAAAGTGCAAAAACTTGTGGGTTGAGATAAAGACAGTTTATCAGGGAAAGCGAAAGCTGTCTACGCAAGCAAAGCAAAATAAGGTATTCATTCACTACTTCCCATCGGCAGGCAGATGTTTAGCCATCTCCAGGAAAGCAGGGCTTCATCATGCATAATGGTTACTTAGGAAGACAAACACCATAATTCTGAACATCCCCCCTTCTTTCTTCCCTGTGGTTTTTATTGCTGAGCACATTGGCATATGGTATGGAATATCCCTTTGGCAAGTTGGGGTCAGCTGTCCCAGCTGCGTCCCCTCCCAACTTCTTGTACATCCCCAATCTATCTGCTGTTGGGGCAGTGTGAGAGACAGAAAAGGTCTTGATGCTGTGTGAGAGCTGTTCAGCAATAGCTAAAACATTGGTGTTGTTATCAGTGCTCTTTTGGTCACAAAGCCAAAGCATAGCACTATATGGGCTACTATGAAGAAATTTAACTCTATCCCAGCCAAAACCAGTATACTCGTATAAATAAGGAGGTGGTGGTAATAAGAGAACAGATGTAGAAACTGTCAACTGTGATGTTTGGAGCCTAACTGGCTTAAGGCTTTTTAATAATCTCCTGGATTTCTTTCGAAGTAATATGGCGATCTGTTAATTTTAAGGGATGTTAAAAGCGTGGCCACTTTCTCCAGCCCAGGACTCCCTTCTGCTCAGCTGCTGAAGCCCAGCCTGGGGATCTTGGGCCTCTGCCTAGGCTGAGGGATGCAGCTGCCACTTTCCCGTTTGCAGGTTCAACTAGTAGCAAAGCTGAGCATGTATTCCAGAGACCTGTACACACACAGAGGACACTGACATGGTCTGTCACACAGATGACCACAGACACGGTGCTGCCTTCAACAGCACCTACCTGTAGGACTTGCATAAAACATAAGTATAGGCAGCCAAGTCCCCTTCCTCCTCTTCAGCTGGTAGAGATAGGTCACTAGTGAAGGTACACACGTGATACTCTCTAGATTCACAAACGCACGCATATTCACTGTGTTCCCTCGAGTACCGGCATGGCACCCTTTGTCTGTCCAGTACCCCTGCCTGGATCCCAGGCTCTCTTACCTGCTTCACAGGTCTACTTGCCAGCTAGTCCAGCTTGATGCTCACTAGCAAATACACATGCACTCATCCCACAGGCACTCCACATTCGCAAGTCCCCCTGGGCATACCAGCACAGACCCTTGCCTGCTTCTTACTCCTGCCTAGACTTGAGGCTCCTCCCTGCTCATTAGCTAGTCCAGCTTGAAGTTTGCTAGCGAATACACATGCACACCAGGTTTGGGGAAGATGCAGACACCCACCCCCCCTTTCCCTCAGCAGCTGGCACCAGGCACCACATAGGCTGTGACTGGTGGTCCTGCCCCAGCCACCAGTGCTGGGCCCCTCACTCACACTGGTCCCCACCATTAGCTGTTTTTTGGGACACACACTATTCCCAACCCAGTGGCTGGAGGCAGAGACCATGACTCGCTCCAGTAGCTGATGTTAAGACCCCACTCAGTCCAGTAGGTGACACCACAGGCCAGGGGTGCCTGTGCCTCTGGTCTGACTGGAGTAGCTGACACCAAATCCACTCGTGACAGCCCCCCCCTAGTAGCTAGCACTTCAGGCACAAAGTTTGTAGTACCCACCCTAGGTCTAGAGAGCTATGGCCCCTCCAACTACTGATGCTTGTTCCAGTAGCTGATGCCATAGGGGCACCTACAGCCCCAGTCTGACTCCAGTAGCTGGCACTAAATTTCATGCACACATACACAGGTCTCACCAGTAGCTGGCATTTAGTCCTTGCAGCATACACACACACACATGGGGTAGAGAGTGAGATTATGCAGAGAGATTGTTAAGATTTTATAAGACAGGACAGACTGTGGTGATCAGGCTTGGGGCTCAGCCAGACAAACATACTGACCAGCTCTGTTTTACATGCGACCAGCCTGCTTTATACCCCTTTCTGTCTACCCTCCCCTTTGTTCCTCCCTGCTCTCCCTTACCCCTGTATGTCTCTTCATTGGTTTGTATGGTTCTATTGATTCCCTCACCCCTCCCAGTCTGGTACCCGGGGTCTCCCCCTTAGTTTACAGTCTTATCAGTTGCAAAGTCCAGGTTGATCTCCCTGGAAGAGTAGTTAAGACCTAACATACTGTGTGGAAGTTTCTCCTTTCTGGCTTATTAACCTGTGATCTGTCAAACTTTAAGGCTGGCCTGCAAAACTGTTGCAAAGGACTTTTAAAGCACACTTCTCTCAGGTGGATGCAAAGTCATTGGGAGGAAAAATAAAAATAATAAATGAAGGTTGCTATGGCAGTAAGTGTCCCTAGGCTTTTTTTAAATGTGTATTTAGGCTTAAGGAAAAAACAAAACTATAATGCCATCTCCCAAAATACTTGGTAGGAATAAGGAGTTTCTCTTCTCTTCTCTGCTGAATCTCTATTTGCATGTTACTTCAGTGGGTGGTCTCAGTGATGATACTTTAATGAATATTTGCATCTGGTTTCATTCTCCTTCCCACATTTCTCTGGTGAGATGAATGAGAAGTTGCTTGGGGATTCAAAGAGCAGTAAATGAACTTGATAATGTCATATGCAGGTACATATAAGCAGCAATCCTGTGTAACCAGACCTGCTGTCTGTGCTGGAATTGACATATAAAGACAAGTTTGAAAGCCGAAACATTGCAGATAGGATTTGTAAATTTTACTTTTTGGTTTCCATGGTATTATTAAAAGCATAATTACAAGGAAAAGTGGGTCTTAAAAAGGTACTAAAATTAACAGCTGCATTTGAACACATTTACTGTTTTAAACCTGTGGCTGTTTAGATATAGGATTAGAATGTGATATTTAAAGTATAAGAATCCATGTCAAGTGATCAACTCTGAATTATGTGTTTTGTGATTTGTGTAAAATTGGTTGTGTTTGGTTTTTTTTCTCACTTTGTTGTTTCAGATTTGTCCAATATGTGCAGCATTACCTGGAGGGGATCCTAATCATGTCACAGATGACTTTGCAGCTCATCTTACACTGGAACACAGAGCTCCTAGAGATTTAATATCCTTTCTTAAGTTGAGGGAAAAGGGATAGACTATTCCTTATAATAGCTGTAACTACTTGTTTTGATTTCTGTAGTCAAGTGGCTACGTCACTTTTGCTTATTTTTTAGAATTGGTGTTTAGTTATAGGGGATCTGTATGTCTGAATTTTTTATATGTATATATATTTATATTTATCAGACTGTGAATGGGCTTTAGGTGTAGCTTGACAATGTGGGTGTGTGTTTTTGTTTTATTCCTGATAGAAAAACCTTTTAAAGATGTTTTTGACACCCAGCTGCTTCTTTCTGCACTGCAGTTTTTACCCTTCTTGGTCATTAGTTCTGATGCCATTTTGTGTACGGGAAAGCAGCAATCCAGATGCAATAGTGTATTATAGATAATTATGAGACTGAAAGCAGCAATCCAGATGCAATAGTGTATTATAGATAATTATGAGACTGAAAGCAGTAAATTTCACCAAAAGCAAATGTGTCAGAGAATGCTTTGAACTTTGAGTGATTTTAAGTGTTTGATTAGTTTTATCACTATATTTCAATAGGGTAATTTCAGCCTGTTATTTATTGACTTTTTTTAAGATATAACTAGAAGAGCTATCAGGAGACTTCCTAGGGATTAGGGCTGTCTTTCAGTTATCTGCAGATTGTAGTGATATAACTACTCTTGATGACTGAAGAGCTCAAACTGTCAGTTTCTTTGCACTTTAAGTACAATTTTCTTCTGCGTTACTTGATCTTAGGAATAGTAATGTGGCTTGTTTTTTTGCTGTACAAATACCTACAATGTAATTTCAGAAGGTACTCTTCATGGAAGTACAGGCCATCATGAAATACTCAAGTTCATTATATCTACTGTTAGCAACGTTAGAGGAAATGGTTTCACTTTGGTTGTGATCTGTATTTACATTTAAATTTGTTAGCATTTAAATTGTTAGTCCCAATTACATAGTGAAATTAACTTCCTATTGAAGTGGATGATGTGTTGGATTAGAATTCATGCTTCTTGAGATTTTCCTCCCCCTCCCACATCAGTGATGTCAGATAACTTTTAATTGGGAAATGTGTGTTTATTACTAGCTACATAAGAGCTAGAGAAATTACAATAATCTTTTCAGTTACTGAGTAAGGCAACAGTGTCAGTCATCATGAAACTGATGGGGGGGAGCTTTATAAATTGGACCATGTTATAAATAATTATTGAAAATGCATGTGGAAGTTTCTGTACAGCATTGCTTTAGCAATCAGTGTTACCAAGTCCACAAAACTTGATATAGAAATTTTTTCTGGACTAGCTGTTCCATGTTGGGTGCTATTTCATGTCTTCTGACAGCTAAGACTAAAAGGAAGAAAAAGGGGGAGAGATTTCCCCTTGCCCAGTTGCTAGCAGTTTAGGAAACGATATTGTCTTTTGTGTAGCAGTTGGAAGGGTTTTTTAAGCTGTTTTAAATGGCTGCACATATTTCTTGTGAGGAATCCTGTGCAGCCACTACAAGATATACGCCTTTATCCTTGGAGACTCTGGACAGCTCTTTAAATTCCAGTTTCTTTCTTAAACAATTTTCAACTGTTTTGCTGCTTAAAACATGACTTTAGTCTTGACCATGTAAATGGTTCTAGCTTGGTTGTTTTCAGTATATGTTTGCAATGAGTTAAGAGTTCCAAATGCTTTTCTAACCTCAGCATAGTTGGGTGAGACATTAATATACTCTTAACTAGTATTTAAATAATGTTGTTTATCTTAAAAGCACTTTGAAAGGTGCAGTTAGCAAGCTACTAAGATCCTTTTCTAAATGAGACCAAGGCTGCAATTTTTCAAAGGATTTATATTAAGGATGTTCTAGTTATCTTATTTCCCAAGTTTACTTTAAAAAAAAATCCCAGAATGGGGGCATTTTTCTATAAGATGTAGCTATGGAAAGCTTCCCAAACTGCATGAGAGCAGTAGTCAATCAGTAGAATATTATTGACAATGTTCTGTCACTACCAGTATGCAGTATCAACAGATTCAAAGGAGGAACAAACCAATCTGTGCTAGACAACTATATTCTGTCCCAAGGGAGATTTTTTTCACCCCCTCCTAAACTCTGCAAGTGAAATGTTTTATAGAATCATAGAATCGTTAAGGTTGGAAAGGACCTCTGAGATCATTGAGTCCAACCTGTTAACCTAACTGCCTGGTCCACCTCTAAACCATGTCCCTAAGCACCACATCCACACGTTTTTTGAATACTTCCAGGGACTGTGATTGTACCACTTCCCTGGGCAGTCTGTTCCAATACCTAACCACACTCTCTGTGAAGAAATTTTTCCTAATATCCAATCTAAACCTTCCCTGGCACAACTTGAGCCCATTTCCTCTTGTCCTATCACTTGTTACTTGGGAGAAGAGACCGACCCCCCACCTCGCTACAGCCTCCTTTCAGGTAGTTGTAGAGAGTGATAAGGTCTCCCCTCAGCCTCTTCTTCTCCAAACTAAACAACCCCAGTTCCCTCAGCTGCTCCTCATAAGACTTGTTCTCTAGACCCTTCACCAGCTTCGTTGCCCTTCTTTGGACACACTCCAGCACCTCGATGTCCTTCTTGGAGTGAGGGGCCCAACACTGAACACAGTACTCGAGGTGCGGCCTCACCAGTGCCGAGTACAGGGGCACTATCACCTCCCTGGTCCTGCTGGCCACACTATTCCTGATACAAGCCAGGATGCCATTGGCCCTCTTGGCCACCTGAGCACACTGCTGGCTCATGTTCAGCTGGCTAGATTTGAGAGAGTCAATTCTTCCTGAAAGTATTTATTATAGTAACTGGATATTCTTACTTGCCAAAAGAAGTCTAATAATTTTTTAGTCTTAAATTTCTCAATTCAGTAATATCATGAGGAAATGAATTCTACACCATAATTGTACGTTGTGTGATAAGTACTTTGGACACCAGTCTGATACAAATAATAGATTTTTATAGAAGTGATAAACATGCTGTTTTTGGAAATAAGAAAATTGGAGATAAGGTGAGCTAAAGCTACTAATTTAGAAATTGGAAAAATAAGATATGTCCAATTACATTATTTCCTAGCTTAGTAGTTAATTGCACTAGTGCTTCTTAAAATAGAAGGAAGCTTTAGCTAGACTGTCTTGGCAGAACTCATATGTTAACACTGTTCTGGGAAAGATCATCTTTAAATGATTTGCTGATAGTCTCTTAATATGTATCAAAAAGCTTATATTTCAAGTCATAGCTTTTATAGACATCTCCTAAGAAATGTGGGAAATAAAGAAAGTGAAAGGGCTTGTTTTCATAATTGGAGCAAATGGAGTTTGTGTGGAGAAAGAGAGGGAAGATGAAGCAAAGGGGTGTGACAGAAGTGCTGAATCCTCTGTTGACCTGTAATTCCTTGAAGACTGGAGTGGGTGAAATTCTTTGGATAAAAGTATAAAATGTAATAATTACTGTGTGCTCTTGGTAAGAATGGCAATAAAACTTTGCAGATTATTTTCAGTATTTAAATACCCTTCTTTCCCAATTTTGATGTTAAAATCCTTATGTCTGTTATGTGTTCTGCTGAATATGCATCATCGGTTTAAATTACCTAGTAGAAAACTTTGATCCAGAAGGCAAGAAATCCATCCTGACATTTTTTTTAGACATGATAAAAAGCCTGGGAAAGATTAATTTGGTGTAAGCAGCCCTGGGTACCTTGGGTTCAGATCTATAGGTCTGACTGGCACCATAGCTATGATTGCATTACACTTATAAAGTTGAATTATTGTTTTATGAATGAGGAATAGTATGTTGCCTAATTATTCCACCTAGTAAATGTTCTTGCTGTTTAATACTTGATAGCAAAAGACTTTTCTTAACTGCTTGGTTACGATGAATCTAGTGGCGTTCGGCACGTACGTAGAATGTTTCACCCAGGCCGGGGTTTGGGAGGCCCCCGTGCACGTAGATCAAACATGCACTTTACTAGCAGTTCCACTGGTGGGCTTTCATCTTCTCAGAGTTCATATTCTCCAAGCAATAGAGAAACCATGGATCCTATAGCTGGTAAGAGCTGTAACCACTGATTTTAGCTCAGAGTCCTTAGACTTTGAAACAAAATCCAAGATGATAATAGTTGCCTTGTTTTGCTGTGTTTTGGAAAAAAAAATATATTTTATATATATATATTAAAAAAAAAATATATGCTTCCCAATGTTGTGCTGTACTTGAGTTCATCAAGATGAAATTGGTTCAATTGGAATATTATTGATAGACATTTAAAATGTGCTCAGTTTACTTTCAGATTACAGTTTGATTTTTAGGAGGTCTTTTAACTCTCTTTTAAAATTCTTAAATAACTGTATTTTAATAAGCATTTTATACAGAGCTGAGCAACAGCCGTGCCTTAAGGTTGTGCAAGGGGAAGGTAAGCCTGAATTCAGCCTCAAGCTGACTGACACAAGTAACTCATGATATGAAGGAGACTGGACTCTTGTCTCTGCTCAGGGCAGAAGAACCTTCCCCCTTCCCCTAAAGTGCCCCTACGTAACAGAAACGATGCTCTGGGGTTGGAGAACAAAGAGCACATGAGTAATGGACAAGATCCAGGAAAAGCCGACTGTTGATCCAACCATTCACCTGCATTAGAACCAGTGCCACCAGAAAAGCACATAAAGTATTAGTAAATGGAGACTCCTTACTGAGAGGCACTGAAGCACCCATTTGCCATCCAGACAATTTCTCTAGAGAAGTTTGCTGCCTACCAGGAGCTCGCATTTGTGACATCACTGAGAGGCTGCTGAGCCTGGTGAACCCTACAGATTATCATCCACTCCTACTATTCCACATAGGGTCCAGTGATACTGCGACGAGGCAACTTAGAACCATCAAAAGAGACTATATGTCCCTCGGAGCAATGTTAAAAGGATCTGGAGCACAAGTGGTGTTCTCCTCTATCCTCCCAGTCAGAGGAAGGGGTTCAGGAAGGAGAAGATTAATTGAACAGGTGAATGCCTGGCTGCGTGGCTGGTGCCATACTCAAGGTTTTGGCTTCTGTGATCATGGATCTGCCTTTGAGAAGCTGGGTCTGTTGGGAGCTGATGGGATTCACCTGACCAAACAGGGCAAGAGGGCCTTCACCAACAAGCTGGCCAGACTTACAAGGAGGGCTTTAAACTAGATTTAGTGTGGGGGGTGGAGTTTTGAGCACCAGACAGGAGCTGCTGAGGTATTAGGAACCAACAGGGAAACACCTGTGAAATGCCTCAAAGGTATTAGGGCATGTTCCTCTAAAAGGTGACAGGGTGGATAGCCCAGTTGAAGTGCCTCTATACCAATGCACACAGCAGGGGTAACAAAGAGGAGGAGCTGGAAGCCACTGTGCAGCTAGAAAGGTATGATCTAATCGCTATTGCTGAAATGTGGTGGGACAAATTGCACGACTGGAGCGCTGCAATTGATAGCTGTAAACTGTTCAGAAGGAAGGAGGGGTGGGGGGGTTGCCCTCTATGTTAGAAAAAAAAAAAAGACTGACTGCACAGAGCTGTCTGAAAAACAGCAATGAACAGGTTAAGTGCTTATGGGTAAAAATTAGGGGCCAAGCCGACAAAGGAAACACCATGGTTGGTGTTTACTATAGGCTGCCGGATCAAGGGGAGCCTGCTGACGAAACATTCTTACTTCAACTACAGGAAGCATCACGCTCACAGGCTCTGATCCTGCTGGGGGACTTCAGTCACCCTGACATCTATTGGAAAAGCAGCACAGCAAGTTGTAAGAAGTCCAGGAGACTCTTGGTGTGCATTGAGGATAATCTCTTAATCCAGCTGATAGACAGCCCAGCCAGAGGAGAAGGGTTACTGGACCTCTTGCTCACCAACACAGATGAATTAATTAGAGAGGTCAAGATTGGTGGCAGCCTGGGCTGCAGTGATCATGCCCTAGTGGAGGAAAGCTTGAGGAATATGGGCCAGGTGAAGGGTAGAGTCAGGACCCTGAATTTTAGGAGAGTAAACTTTCAGTTGTTTAAGGAACTAGTGGATGGGACCCCGTGGGAAACTGCCCTCAGGGACAGTGGAGCAGAAGAGAGCTGGCAGCTCTTTAAGGACATCTTTCTTAGAGTGCAAGAGCTCTTGATTCCCATGTGTAAGAAATCGGGCAAGGAAGGCAGGAGACCAGCATGGCTGAGTAAGGACCTCCTGGTCAAACTGAAGTGTAAGAAGGAAATGCACAGGCAGCGGAACCAGGGACATGCATCCTGGGAAGAATATAGGGATGCTGCCTGGATGTGTGGACATGGGACCAGGAAAGCTAAGGCACAGCTGGAGCTGAATTTGGTGAGGGATGCGAAGAATAATAAGAAGGGCTTCTACAGGTACATTGGCCAGAAAAGAAAGATTAAAGAAAATGTACCCACCCCCAATAAATAAGACGTGAACTAGTGACAGCTGATGTGGCAAAGGCTGAGGTACTCAACACTTCTTTTGCTTAAGTTTTCAATGCTAATCTCTCTTCCCACATCTCTCAAGCCCCCGAACCTAAAGGCAGGGACTGGGGGAATGAAATCCCTCCCATTGTAGGAGAAGATCAGGTTCGAGACCACCTGAGGAACGTGAACGTACACTAGTCCATGGGACCTGATGAGATGCATCCCAGGGTCCTGAGGGAATTGGCTGATGCAGTTGCCAAGCCACTCTCCATCGTATTTGAAAAGTCATGGCAGTCAGGTGAGGTCCCCAGTGACTGGAAAAAGGGAAACATCATCATGCCCATTTTTAGAAAGGGTAAAAAGGAGGACCCTGGGAACTACCGACCAGTCAGCCTCACCTCTGTGCCCGGTAAGATCATGGAACAGATCCTCCTGGAAGACATGTCGAAACATATGGAAGGCAGGGAGGTGATTAGAGACAGCCAACATGGCTTCACCAAGGGCAAATTGTGCCTGACTAATCTGGTGGTCTTCTACGATGGAGGGACTGCATCAGTGGACAAGGGAAGAGCTATGGACGTCATCTCTCTGGACTTCTGTAAGGCCTTTGACACAGTCCCCCACAACATTCTTGCCTCTGAACTGGAGAGATATGAGTTTGACAGATGAACTGTTAGACAGATAAGGAATTGACTGGATGGCCACGTCCAAAGAGTTCCAGTCAATGGCTCAATGTCCAAGTGGAAACCAGTAATGAGTGGTGTCCCTCAAGGGTCCATACTGGGACCAATACTGTTTAATATCTTTATCAACGATGTAGACAGTGGGATTGCATGCACCCTCAGCAAGTTTGCAGATGACGCCAAGCTGAGTGGTGCAGTTGTTTCACTAGAGGGAAGGGCTGCCATCCAGAGGGACCTTGAGAGGCTTGAGGAGTGGGCCTGTGTGAACCTCACGAAGTTCAACAAGGCCAAGTACTAGGTCCTGCGTCCAGTGTGCGTCCAACTCTGGGGTCACCAGTAGAAGAAAGACATGGACCTGTTGGAGCCAGTCCAGAGGAGGGCCACAAAAATGATCAGAGTCATGGAACACTTCTCCTGTGAGGACAGGCTGAGAGAGTTGGGGTTGTTCAGCCTGGAGAAGAGAAGGCTCCAGGGAGACCTTATTGCAGCCTTTCAGTACTTAAAGGGGGCTTACAAGAAAGATGGGGACAAACTTTTTAGCAGGGCCTGTAGTGACAGGACAAGGGGCAATGGTTGCAAACTGAAAGAGGGTAGATTTAGAATGGATATAAGGAAGAATTTTTTTTCGATGAGAGTGGTGAGAAACTGGGACAGGATGCCCAGAGAAGTTTGTGGATGCCCCATCCCTGGAAGTGTTCAAGGTCAGGCTAGATGGGGCTTTGAGCAACCTGATTTAGTGAAAGATGTCCCTGCCTACAGCAGGGAGGTTAGACTAGATGATCTTTAAAGGTCCCTTCCAACCCAAAACATTCTATGATTTCTGTGTCATATTTTGGACAGGTTTAGGAGAATTTTCACTTCCAACAATCACGCAGGCATGTTTTTAGGATTTACAGATATAATCTGTAAGTATTTTTTCAACTTTGTAGTTTTCAAGAATAAGTTTTCTCTGAAGAGGTAAAAATAATTGACCAAGAAGTTGATTTTTTAAAAAAGCCATAATTTTTGCTAATGTAAAATCTTAAGACATCAATCTTACACTTGTATAGTGAAAGATGATAAGTGTCAGGGAAACTTCAGAACTTCCTGCACTTATCTAAGTTCCTGTTGTTATCTGCCTTTGCTTCACACCCTGGAAGGGCACAAATGTTTAAACTGGAGCTTCTTATTGTTGGGCTATGATTCCTTGAGCGGCAGTGAACCAACTTAAAAGTGCATTGCTTTTGAAAGAGGAAGCTGCAGCTCCACCCCCACCCCCCTTTCCATAGGCATAGTTCCTTTGCCTCTGTTGTGCTGGCTGCCCTCTCTGAGCTGATTTAACTCATTGAAATGGCAGAAAAATAATAGAAAAATTTAGTTTGGAGTTGACCTCTGCAGGTTGTCTATTTCCAACCCCTTTCTCAAAGGAGATCTATTTAGATCAGGTTGATCAGGTTGCTCAAGGCCTCATTCAGTTGAGTTTTGAATGCCTCCAAGGACAGAGATCCTATAGCTTCTCTGGGCAACCTGTTCTAGTACATGTTTTAAAAGGGGGGAGTGAGGGGGATACAAAAAATAAAACCCTTTGGATATAATTGGAATTTCCCATGTTCCCTTTTCTGACTCTTGTCCTATTGCTGTATGCCTCTGAGAGGAGTCTAGCTTAGTCTTCTCTGTATCTTCCAATTGGGTAGATTCAGACAGCAATATCTTCTAAAGTATTCTTTTCCAGGCTGAACAAACCCAGTTCTCCCACTCTTTTCTCATGTACTGCGTTCCAGCATCCTGATCATCTTGGTGGCCCTCCACTGGACTTGCTCCATTATGTCCATGTGTCTCTTGTCCTGGGGAGCCTAAAACTGGACACAGCACTCTGGATGCGGCCTCGGCAGTGCCGCACAGAGGGGAAGTATCACTTCCCAGGACCTGCTGGCTGTACTCCTACTACTAAAAATATCCCAACAAAAGAGGATGAAAAATTTTGTCATCTTAGTGAGTTAAGTTAGGTCATGGATCTGTAAAGCACTAAAGTTGGTGCAAGAAGGGAGGATGTTTGTATGTCCTGGAGTGCAAGGCTTCCTCTTACCATTACAGCGGGTGTTAGTTCAGCCGAGTTAAATGTGAAGTGGCTGCCTTGGTTTGTTTCAGCCTCACAAGGCCTTCCCATTTAGGAGCATGTGTAATAAAATGGTATTCCTTTGAGTCTTGTCTTTTTTTTTTGGTGGAATGTTTTTTGCATTCAGAGAATGTAGTGCAGCCTGGCTGGACATCTGTGTCATGCCAAGCCTGTGTCTCAAATTCACATCTGCTACCAGGGTTCTGTTAAGCTGTACTCAAAGTGATCTTAAAAACAGTGAGGATAAATACATCTGTCTTACCTGGCAGTGTTATAAATCTTCCAGAAGTTAGAACTTGTGCTTGTAACAGACCTGTAAACATTATTTATTTATTTTTCTCCTTGTGGGGGTTATCAGTAATTATTGAAATAAAATATTATTGGTAGTTAATCTTGATATGATTAGCTGTGCTGATTAAAAGTGACTTGAGCATTTACTGTTGGCATTTCAAGTGTTCCTGATGCAAAGAGCTACTGCACTGTGCTTTATTCCCCTAAGAAAAGCCTAGTTTCAAAGGATTATATCTTGAAAGTAAGATGTAAGGAAAATTTTTGACCTGTAATAACAACTTGCAGCTTTAATGAGGGTTGGATGGATAGGGGAACAAAATAATCTACTACTTCTGCCCTCCTTGTATCAAACACAACAAAGTAGTACTCACAACTTTGTGTGGAATATAATCTGTAGTAAATCACGGAGCAATAACTTCTTATTAACATTTATTTTGGGAAATGCTTAGCATAGACAGAATTTGTCACAGTCTTGGACTTTGGAGGAAAGAAATCCAGGCTAGACTTATTTATTTAATTTTTTTATTTTTAGAATTTCTCTTTTTCCAGCAGAGGTTGAAAGTCTCACAAAAAGCCCTGCTGTGGTGAAATATTTTTCATATAATACAACATTTGAAAAATCTTTCTGAACTGAATATTTTCTAAAAATGTCTGAAATGATGCTGTAATATTTGTCTTTTTGGCAGCACAGCTTGCCTCTGGAATATGCATTGAAGGTACATGGGGGGGATATAAAGCCACCAACTGAAGTCAGAATTGAAGTGGTTTCTTAGTCAGTAACTATTTTGTCTTGAAAATAAAATTTTAGAGAATTGTTGCACAGGGTATTGCTTATGTGGTATCCCCCATAGGTTGACTCTTATTGGTTTACAAAGCTTTAAGCTTTGACTTTCCTATTTATGTACAGTTCTTTAGATTATTCTTAATCTTCCTTACCCTATGGGCTTTGAGACATGGGATGCTTGTAATGGATAGCCCGTGAAGCTTTTCAAATCAATACGATTTGTTCATTAATTTCATTGATGAAAGGTTTTAGAAAGCAAAGGAATTGATTTACTGGTATTCAGGACGTATTTATGCTGTCGTGTGATATGTATTTAAGCAGATTTCACTGTAGAAAATTCTCTCTCTTCTGGCAGAACTTTTATCTCAGTTATCAGGCGTGAGACGTTCTGCGGGGCAGCTCAATTCTTCTGGCCCTTCTGCTTCTCAGTTACAGCAGCTGCAGATGCAACTGCAGTTGGAGCGACAGCATGCACAGGCAGCAAGACAACAACTGGAGACTGCACGCAATGCAACTAGACGCACTAACACAAGCAGCATCCCCACCACTCTTACACAATCTATAGCAGCAACCAATACATCTAACACAGAAAACAATCAGCAGACTATACAGAATTCTCAGTTTCTTCTTACAAGGTAACTTGACTCTTCTGCCATTTCTGTTTTCCTTGGTCCTGTTATGAACATAAGAGTACAGTGAAACTACTGCCAGATCCCTAATGAAGTTTGTAGTTGAGATACTATGCCTTTGTTTGCATTTGTAACATCTCCTTTTCAACCCTGCTGTGTGTTTGTTCCTAAGCAATGAATAAATATTACTTGCTGTTTCTCAATTTGAAGAGAAACATAAGGGATATTACTTCGGTAAACTGTGCTTGTTTACCCTACTACTTCTGATAAAACAAGAGCCTTTACAATAATATGTTTCTAACTTTTATGCTGATAATGTGAGGGGAGAGAACTTAAAAGGTAGTTTTATTTAATAGGAAATGAATCTTTAATGAAGGCTGAAGGTTGAATAGAGGTTTATATATAAAGTATTTTGGATGAAAAAAGCAAATAAGGAATGTGCTATTAATAAGCAGAATACATATCTGTTTCAGAAAGTATAGTTAGATCCTAGAGTTCTATAGAATAGAATAGTTCAGTTGGAAGGGACCTACAACGATCATCTACTCCATTCTGCTATAGAAGAGTTGCCCACTCTCATTCTAGCTCTTTTAGGATGTTTAGAATATCGATTTTCTGGATTCAAGGGAGGGTGTTTTTCAATTAGATGTTGAGAAAGAGCACAGGCATTTAAACAGTTTCTGTGTCTAGAAACCTGGGTTGGGACAACTTATTGCCGTCATGCTGATTTTTATCAAAACTTGTGATAATATCTCAATCCAAAACTTTTTGAACATACTAACTTTAATGAAAGTATCTGCAAATGTCAGTCACTGGTCTTGTGAGATAGGATAGAACTGGAGCAAGCAATTTCCTTGCTTCTATTAGGTGATGGTGCATGCACTGATAAGTGAAGTGAATGATGTACTGTGCTTTGGGAATCTCTGGGCATTATGTGTGTAGTAATGTGTTTTGTGTCATGCTTGCATTTAAAAGTTGTCCTGGGGACAAAATGAGCACTTACGAGATGACTAGAGAATTTTAACACCCCTTAAAACAAAACCCCTCTGAAGGGAAAGAAACTTCAGAAATAGCTATTTTTTTCCTTCAGCCTTAGAATCCACTTCTATGAAGTTTTTTGAAGCATCTAGGAACAAGTTTGTTAAATGTCTGTATTCTTGCATCAGGAGTGCCAGGTGTCGTCAGATCTGTACATGTCAAAAGAAGTGCAGCAGTACCTAGGTTGTTTCTCAAAGGAACGGCTTTCAGATGTTATTCAGCATGCATCAGTCCAGCTGTTTAGGCAATTAGTGAAAGCCCATTTTGTTGATGATGCTACTAAGCCTGTCTTCTCTCTTTCTGTGACGCTATGCAGGTTGAATGATCCTAAGATGTCAGAAGCAGAGCGTCAGTCAAAGGAAAGCGAACGGGCAGACCGCAGCTTGTTTGTTCAAGAGCTTCTACTGTCCACTTTGATGCAGGAAGAAAGTTCCTCCTCAGATGAGGACGAACGGGGAGAGATTGCTGATTTTGGTGCTATGGGCTGTGTAGATATTATGCCTCTAGATGTTGCTTTAGAAAACCTAAATTTAAAAGAGAATAATAAAGGAAATGAGCCTCCTCTTTGATGGCATCCCACTTTGCAGACAATGTCCTCTGTGCTGTATTTGCCAATGAAAGTGGACAACAACTATCTTGGGTTTGTTTTGGTGATTGTAATTTCAGGTCTGTCACTCTTGTTACAATTGTGTACATTCAAAGGAAGAGAGAAAAGATATATACGATAATCATTTTCACTTAACCAATTTTTACTTTTAGCAGGTAAATATAGGTTGCAGTGCGGAGAAAAAAGCTCTGCATCCTGTAGCTTGACGTGCAAAAAGCTCTCCTAATACTCCACGTTCAAACTGAAGAGAAAAAAATGAAAAATCTCTAATAAAGCTGCTGTGTGTATTTATGAATATTAATGAATAAAAATTGCTTGGATGGTTTACCTTAACTACTGCATGATTTTTTTTTTGCAGCGTGCATGAGTTTTAGTGACCTTGTCATTTAAAAAATGTAAGTACAAGGAGTAAAACTATAAAACCCGAAAGCTTTCCCATTATTCAAAGGTAATGTGACAAAAAAAAGATTAATGCTCACTAGCAGTTTGTGGCCGTGAAGTAGCCTTTGAGTAACACATGACCGATGACCTTTTTATGTGCTCTCCCTGCGTATTAATGCAAACTCTGCAGTGGGCTATATTTTTGCTTCCAGAGTGTGACGTCTTGCTATATCGTGACCACTATGTTGCTCTGTTAGACATCATATCCATGTGAAATTGAACTTTGTATTCATTTGTAGGAGACAAAAACAAGGGCCACTACTGGAATCTACCACAAAGGGCTTCTGTGTGCCCTAAAACCAAATTTTGTTCACCTTTCTTTAAAGTTTTCCTTTTTGTGTTAAATATACTTTATTTAGGTGTAAATGATCCATATATTCACTGTCGGGGGGGGGGGGGGGGGGGGGAGTTAACCTGGATTGCGTTGTCTTAGTTCTAAGCCTTCACAGTCCTTATCATTTTGAGCTATTTATGTATTTGCTTCATAGTTTGCAGAGACTCCTTAGTATCAGGAGAGCTTGAGGATTTGACTTCCCAGATATCTCCATATGTTACAATTGAATTCTTAATGCTAACTTCCTATCAACCTTTATTTATTGGGTTTTTGGGTTATATTTCTGACATGAAAAATAAAGCCTTTTTAATTGAGTCATGCTACCTATTTGCCTATACTGTTAATCCTATAAGGTTTTTTTGTATGGATTATTACAATAGCCCCAAAGCAAGGGACAGCAAGGCTTTAGTTATTTGGAATGTAAAGTTAGCTTATAAAGATAAAAATGCACACAACTTCTGAAAATTAGACTTGAGAACTTGATGATGTTCCTAAGAGAACTGTGATATGTATGTTAATCTAAGGTAACAGCAACAAAAGAAGCTACCCCATAGGTTGACATTTGAGTTCCATTCTCATTTTCTCAATTCTCAGATTCTGATTGTTTCCATTTAGTACTGTATTAGCGTTGTTTTTCTTTTACTCTCTGCAACAGAAAATGTTTTAAGGGAACTTTTTACACTTCTTCTGGTTATCTCAGGAGTTACCCTCAATAAAGACTCGTTTTTAATTGATTGTTGAGGATGTTAAAAAAAAATAAATCAAACTGTAGTCTTTTTGTACACATCTATCTTCTGCACATTACCCTACCTTCCCTGAGACAGTCCCAACAGGCAGACAGGACCCATGATACGGAGGATTCCCTATCCTCTCTCCGCCTGGCTGAACACAGTGACTTAAGGGATAGGGGCAATGGTGACAAGTTCCTGCCCGGCACAGCAGGCACGTCTCCTCTGTGACTGCCCCACCTTCCCAGGTGCCCTTGCACAATAGGTATGAGGCTCTGCAAGTGGAACCGAACGAGGACGATGGTACATCTAGCTCGGAGGTGTCGCCGAGGTTAAGTCGGCCTACACCCTGCATCAAAACCGCTTCCACAAAGAAAAAAAAAGACGGGTCACTGTCATAGGAGACTCTCTCCTGAGGGGAACAGAAGGCCCGATATGCAGACCGGACCCAGTTCTTAGGGAAGTCTACTGCTTCCCTGGAGCCCGGGTTAAAGACGTGAAGAGAAAGCTTCCTACCCTGGTACGGCCCTCAGATATTACTGCCCATTCTTGATTTTTCAGGTAGGCAGCGAGGAAGTTGCAACTAGAAGTCCGAGGGCAATCAAGAGAGACTTCAGGGCCTTGGGGTGACTGGTTAAGGGATCAGGAACACAAGTAGTGTTCTCCTCTATCCTTCCAGTTGCAGGGAAGGATGAGGGAAGACACAGGAAGAGCCAGCAGATCAATACCTGGCTCTGAGCCTGGTGTCACCGGCAAGATTTTGGGTTTTTTGATCATGGGTCAGTCTACATGATGCCAGGCCTGCTGGCGACAGACAGGGTACACCTGTCTCAAAGGGGGAAAAGGATGCTTGTGCAGGAGTTAGCAGGGCTCATTGAAAGAGCTTTAAACTAGATTGGAAGGGGGAAAGGGATAAAACCAGGCTTGCTAGAGATAAGCCTGGGGGCGGCACACCAACATTTGAGGGACAGCGTGCTAGCGAGGTCCTTTGGTCTGCCGTCTCAGTGGAGGTAGGGGATGGAGATCCATGCGGCAGCAAAGACACAAGGGCTATGGATGTGTTAGAAACCATGGAAGCACCTGAGAATGGACACATGGGAACTAGGGCTTCTCCCCCCAGAAAGGCGGCAGGAGCAATAGCCCAACTGAAGTGCATCTACGCCAATGCACGCAGCGTGGGCAACAAACAGGAGGAGCTGGAAGCCATTGTGCAGCAGGAAAACCATGACATAGTTGCCATCATGGAAACATGGTGGGATGACTCGCACAACTGGAGTGCTGCAATGGAAGGCTATGAACTCTTCAGAAGGGATAGGCAAGGAAGGAGAGGCAGTGGGGTAGCCCTGTACGTTAGGGAAACTTTTGATTGTCTAGAGCTTGATGATGGTGATGAAAGGGTTGAGTGTTTCTGGGTAAGAATCAGGGGGAAGGCCAGCAAGGCAGATATCATGGCGGGAGTCTGTTATAGACCACCCAACCAGGATGAAGAGGCAGACGAAGTATTCTATAAACAGCTGGGAGAAGTCTCACGATCGCTAGCCCTTGTTCTCGTGGGGGACTTCAACTTACCAGATGCCTGCTGGAAATAGAATACAGCAGAGAGGAAACAGTCTCGGAGGTTCCTGGAGTGTGTGGAAGATGATAACTTCCTGACGCAGCTGGTGAGGGAACCAACTAGGGAAGGCACCCGCTGGACCTGTTTGTGAACAGAGAAGGCCTGGTGGGTGATGTGGTGGTCGGAGGCTGTCTTGGGCTCAGTGACCATGAAATGATAGAGTTTTCGATTCTTGGCGAAGTAGGGAAGGGGGTCAGCAAAACCACTACCTCGGACTTCAGAAAGGCAGACTTTGGCCTGTTCAGGAGCCTGGTTGAGGGAGTCCCTCGGGAGGCAGTCCTGAAGGGCAAAGGAGTCCAGGAAGGCTGGATGTTATTCGAGAAGGAAGTCTTAAAGGCGCAGGAGCAGGCTGTCCCCATGTGCCGAAAGACGAGCAGGCAGGGAAGAAGACCAGCCTGGCTGAACAGAGAGCTTCGGCTGGATCTCAGGAAAAAAAAAAAAAAAAAAAAAAAAAAGAGAGAGTTTACCATCTTTGGAAGAAGGGGCAGGCAACTCAGGAAGACTACAAGGATATTGTTAGGTTATGCAGGGAGAAAATTAGAAGGGCAAAGGCCCAGCTAGAACTTAAACTGGCCACTGCAGTTAAGGATAACAAAAAATGTTTTTACAAACATATCAGCAACAAAAGGAGGGCCAAGGAGTATCTCCATCCTTTATTGGATGCGGAGGGAACCATCGCCACAAAGGATGAGGAGAAGGCTGAGGTACTTAATGCCTTCTTTGCCTCAGTCTTTAATAGTCAGAGTGGTCATCCTCAGGGTATTCAGGACCCTGAGCTGGGAGGTGGGAAGCAGAATGAAGCCCCAATAATCCAAGAGGTAACAGTTAGCGACCTGCTCCTCCACCTAGATGCCCACAAGTCTATGGGGCCTGATGGGATCCACCCGAGGATACTGAGGGAGCTGGCGGAGGAGCTTGCCAAGCCACTTTCCATCATTTACCAGCAGTCCGGGTCAACCGGGAAGGTCCCAGCTGACTGGAGGTTAGCAAATGTGACGCCCATCTACAAGAAGGGTCAGAAGGAGGATCTGGGGAACTACAGGCCTGTCAGCCTGACCTCGATGCCGGGGAAGGTCATGGAGCAGATCATCTTGAGGGCCATCACGCGGCACGTATGGGACAACTGGGGGATCAGGCCCAGCCAGCATGGGTTCATGAAGGGCAGGTCCTGCTTCACTAACCTGATCTGCTTCTGTGACAAGGTGACCCGCTTGGTGGATGAGGGGAAGGCTGTGGATGTTGTCTACCTGGACTTTAGTAAGGCCTTTGACACTGTCTCCCACAGCATTCTCCTGGAGAAGCTGGCTGCTCATGGCTTGGATAAGTGCACTCTGCGCTGGGTTAAAAACTGGCTGAATGGCCGAGCCCAGAGAGTGGTGGTGAATGGAGTCAAATCCAGTTGGTGGCCAGTCACGAGTGGTGTTCCCCAGGGCTCAGTATTGTCATCTTTATCGATGATCTGGATGAGGGGATTGAGTGCACCCTCAGGAAGATTGCAGATGACACCAAGTTGGGTGGAAGTGTCGATCTGCTGGAGGGTAGGAAGGCCCTACAGAGGGATCTGGACAGGCTGGATCGATGGGCCCAGGCCAACTGTATGAGGTTCAACAAGGCTAGGTGCCGGGTCCTGTACTTGTGTCACAACAACCCCATGCAACGCTACAGGCTTGAGGGAGGAGTGGCTGGAGAGCTGCCTGGCGGAAAAGGACCTGGGGGTGTTGGTCGATAGCCAGCTGAATATGAGCCGCTGTTTAGCCTGGAGAAGAGGAGGCTGAGGGGAGACCTTATCGCTCTCTACAACTACCTGAAAGGAGGTTGTAGCGAGGTGGGGGTCGGTCTCTTCTCCCAAGTAGCAAGCGATAGGACGAGAGGAAATGGGCTCAAGTTGTGCCAGGGGAGGTTTAGACTGGATATTAGAAAAAACTTCTTCACCGAAAGGGTTGTCGAGCACTGGCACAGGCTGCCCAGGGAAGTGGTTAAGTCCCCATCCCTGGAGGTATTTAAAAGACGGGTAGATGTGGTGCTTAGGGACATGGTTTAGTGGTGGACTTGGCAGTGCTAGGTTAACGGTTGGACTTGATGATCTTAAAGGTCTTTTCCAACCTAAACGATTCTATGATTACAAAAAGACTCTTTTCAATAAAGCATTTTAAGGGCTGTTGTTCAGTCGATTCTTTGGTGATGGTCTATTATCCAGATAGCTGTAGAAGAAATTCTGGAATTAAACTGTCCTTCACAACTGCATGCAGAGGCATTTCATGGTGAAACCCCGAGTGATTTACATAAACACTTATTTAAAAGTGCATATTCTGTGCAGTGCATGTAGCAGTAATCATGTAATAAGCATGTAATCTTATAGCTTCATGGGTACGTGCATTGAATTTCTAGGAAAGACTTGATTAAAAACAGTGTCTTAATGAATATTAATTTTTTTTTTAATCTATATATAGCTGGTCTATTGAGGATGTTTACATTGCAGGGTTTGCAAACTCCATTCTGCTTTTACATAAAGCACTTGGAAAGCCTGCGAACTCTTACTGTCCATGTTTATTATTAGAATCTGAGTATCTGCTGGCTTACATTTAAAATTGAATTTAGTTGCTGCATTAACTCCTCTAAGAATCATAAGTGTGTTAGTTTTTATTAGCTTAGAAATAATGCCAAACAGCAACTGGGAGAGTGTTGTTCTAGCACTCTGCTGATGAGTATTTGCAGGGAAGTGTTCTTCAGTGAAAGAATGTTTCCCAGAATTATATTTTTGTTACTTTCAAAATACTGTTGTTTATTTTCATAATGCTGTGGGCTATAGTGAAAATAGCCTTTGAGAACTTTTCAAGGGGAGCCTGGAGGGGATATCACATAATTTCCTACCTTAAGACCACTGCTTCAGAAAAGAGGGCCCTAGCATTTGGCATACCTGACATTCACAAGAAGTCTGTTGAATACTGTGCATTTCTGTGAGAGAAGTTTGTTTTCCCAAAAATGTGGCACAGCCTGTGACAATCTTTGCAGAGAGGCTACATCTATGAATAGAGAGCACATCTGGAATTTGGTATGCTCTCCTATGAATTTTGCACCTCAGAGCTCAGACGTGGCTTGCTTCTGCTTCCTCTGTTTAATCAGCCAAGAATCTGTATGTTGCCTTACGGGGTATGGAAGTTGTGTTGAATTTTGCAGGGGAGGGTAGGGTGCCTATGTGCCCTTAGACTGAGTCTTGCAAGACGGCAAATGAGACTCTACCTGTGTGGGGATGTTGACCTTTGTGTGTGTACGTTAGCTCTGGACACCAGCAAGACTCTTAGGTCAGCTTGGTCTTTTACCTGCATTCTGTGCTGACTGAAAGCACTGTAGCTGTCCTTAGTGTGATGCTGATATTGAGCTTACAAGTGCTGCAAAAATGATCCCTTTTGGGGAGATAAGGGCATATTCATATATAGAAATGGGAAGAGATGTGAACTTTTTTGAAGCTGTTGGGGAACAAGTCCTGCTTTAGGTGCCTGTGGGTACTTATGTTTAGTATGTATGTATGGTGGAAAACAGACTGTTTGCAACTCTTCTAATCTGATTTAACCAGGTTTTTCATCTGTTTGGTACTGTGCCAGAACCAGACATTTGCATGAGGTGGGTGGAACATGGAACAAAATGAAATTGCATTTTAACTTAAACATCTCTGGGGACTTGGAGGTAATCAGTCAAATGAGATGGCCAGGAGGTGAAGTGGTTAACTACATCTTACTAGTATTATAACTGGTTCTGGAGACTGTCAGACCTACTAAACCTCTCAGTAGAAAGCCTTTATGGCTGTCACTACTTCCACTGGGTAGTTTCTTTTGGAAATGAGGCTTTGTTCTTCCCACAGGAGCTTCTCGGTTCTCTCGCTTCTGTAATGTTATTGTTAGCCTTTGCCAGCCTCACCTACTGGAAGCTTTTCTGTTTTGTGGGAGTTAAGAGTATTGTCTCTGATCAGGTCATTGTTCCTGTTTATTGAGAGGGACAAAGTTATTACTGCTGTAGCAGGGAAAGGACAGTCTGTCCCTTAGCAAATACTTTGTCTGGGAAATGAGTGGGGGAAGAAACATGACATTTGGTCTGGATGAGATTTGGGTCTTGGATGGAAACATGATGGACTGCAAACTAAGCATGGGATGTGCTCAGCAGTCAGGGCTCAGCGCACGAAGGTAATGTTTTCATAGTGATTCTACACAGAAGGGACCAGCATGATTGCTCATCTGACATGCAGTGAGGCTGGAAGTGGAACTGTGAGTTTTGGTAGTAGCTCTAACTTGTATATCTCCCTCTGTCTTTGAAAGAAGTGAGAGGCTTTTTTTAACCTGTCTTGGGTGTGTTAAAGGGTGTGGACTCCTACTCACAGATTACTTAAGGACACTGTAGCTTGCCTCAAAAGCCAAGTGTCTACATGTGCATGCATTTCTGTCTTGGGGCCCCTGTCTGTTCATAGAATCAGAGAATGGTTGAGGTCGGAAAGGACCTCTGGAGGTCATCTGGTCCAACCCCTCTGCTCAAGCAGGTCCACCTAGAGCTGGTTGCCCAGGACCATGTCCAGATGGCTTTTGAAGATCTCTGAGGAGGGAGACTCCACAACATCCCTGGACAACCCCTTCCAGTGCTCGGTCACCCTCACAGTGAAAAAGTGTTTCCGGATTCTCAGACAGAACCTCCTGTGTTTCAGCTTGTGCCCATTGCCTCTTGTCCTGTCACTGGGCACCACGGAAAAGAGCCTGGCTCCACCTTGTTTTCACCCTCCCTTCAGGTATTTATGTACATTGATGAGACCCCCCTGAGCCTTCTCTAGGCTAAACAGTCCCAGCTCTCTCAGCCTTTCCTCATAGGAGAGATGCTCCAGTCCCTTAATCATCTTCGTGGCCCTTCGTTGGACTCTCTCCAGTATGTCCATGTCTCTCTTGTACTGAGGAGCCCAGAACTGGACACAGGACTCCAGGTGTGGCCTCACCAGGGCTGAGTAGAGGGGAAGGATCACCTCCCTCCACCTGCTGGCAACACTCCTCCTAATGCAGCCCAGGATACCGTTTGCCCTCTCTGTGACAAGGGCACGTTGCTGGCTCATGTTCAACCTGGTGTCCACCAGGACCCCCAGGTCCTTTTCTGCCAAGCTGCTTTCCAGCTGGGTGGCCCCCAGCATGTACTGGTGCCTGGGGTTGTTCCTCCCCAGGGGCAGGGCTTTGCCCTTCCCCTTGTTGAACTTCATGAAGTTCCTGTCAGCCCATTTCTCCAGCCTGTTAAGGTCCCTCTGGATGGCAGCGTGACCCTCTGGCGTATCGGCCACTCCTCCCAGTTTTGTGTCATCTGCAAACTTGCTGACGGTACACTCTGCCCCATCATCCAGATCATTAAGGAAGATATTGAACAGGACTGGGGACTGGACCCAGTATTGACCCCTGGGGTACACTGCTAGTCACTGGTATCCAACTAGACTTCGTGCCACTGATCGCCACAGTCTGGGTCAGCCATTCAGCCAATTTTCAATCCACCTCACTGTCTGCTCATCCAGCCCATACTTCATCAGCTTCTGTATGAGTATTTTATGGGAGACAGCATCAAAAACCTTACTCAAGTCTAGGTAGACAATATCCACTGCTCTCCCCTCAACCACCAGGCCAGTCATTTCATCATAGAAGTTTATCAGTTTCGGTCAGGCATGACTTCCCCTTGGTGAATCCATGCTGGCTACTCCCAGTCACCTTCTGGTCCTTTGTGTGCCTGGAAATGGTTTCCAGGATTAGCTGCTCCATCACCTTCCCAGGAATGGAGGTGAGGCTGACCAGCTTGTAGTTCCCTGGGTCCTCCTTCCTGCCCTTCTTGAAGACAGGAGGGACATTTGCTTTCCTCCAGTCCTCAGGCATCTCTCCCAATCACCATGATCAAGCAAAGATTATCAAGAGCAGCCTTGCAATGACATCTGCCAGCTCCCTCAGCACTCGTGGGTGCATCCCATCAGGGCCCATGGACTTATATATGTCCAGGTTGCTTAAGTATTCCCTGACCTGATCCTCTTCCACCAAGGGTAAATCTTCCTTGCTCCAGATTTTCCCCCGGTCTCTGGGACCTGGGATTCCTGAAGGCTGGTCTTGCCAGGAAAGACTGAGGTGAAGGAGACATTTGGTACCTGAGCCTTTTCCATGTCCCGTGTCACCAGGTCCCCTGCCTCATTCAGCAGCAGGCCCACGTTTTCCCTAGTCTTCCTTTTGTCACCTATGTACTTAGAAAAGCCCTTCCATTTGTCTTTGATATCCCTGGCCAGATTCAATTCCATTTGGGCTTTGGCTTTCCTAACCTTATCCCTGCATGCTCAGACAATGTCTCTGTATTCCTCCCAGGTTACCCATCTGTGGTGGGTCGATCTGGGCTGGCTGCCAGGTGCCCACCAAGCTGCTCTATCACTCCTCCTCCATCTACAGGACAGGGGGAGAAAATATGTCAAAAAGCTCATGGGTCAAGATAAGAACAGGGAGATCACTCAGCAATTACCGTCACGGGCAAAAACATACTCGACTTAGGGAAGCTAATTTAATTTATTGCCAAATAAACAGAGTAGGATAATGAGAAATAAGAACAAATCTAAAAACACCTTCCCCCCCCCTTCTTCCAAGGCTCAACTTCACTCCCAGCTCTTCTACCTCCTTTTCCCTCCCTGAGCGGCACAGGGGGACAGGAAATGGGGGTTGTGGTCAGTTCATAATGCTTCATCTCTGCCCTCACACGGGATACAGTCCTTCATGAACTGCTCCAACATGGGTCCTTCCCACAGGCTGCAGTCCTTCACAAACTGCTCCAGTGTGGGTCCGTTCCACAGGGTACAGTCCTTCAGTAACAGACTGCTCCAGCATTTTTTACTCTTTCTTAAACATGCTACCAACATCACTGATTGGCTCAGCTTTGGCCAGCAGTTGGTCCATCTTGGAGCGGGCTGGAACTGTCTCTGTTGGACATGGGGGCAGCTTCTGGTGTCTTCTCACAGAAGCCACCCCTACAGCGCCCCCCCCCCCCCCCCCCCCAACCTTGCCACGTAAACCCGTCCTTGCTTCTGCTTTCTGTATGCTTCCTTTTTGTGTTTGAGTTTGGCCAGGTGCTCCTTGTTCATCCATGCAGGCCTTCTGGCACTTTTGCCTGACTTCCTGCTCATTGGGATGGACCGCTCTTGAGCTTGGATTAGGTGATCCTTCAGTATCAACCAGCTTTCTTGGCTGCCAGGGCCTTATCCCATCAGACTCTTTCAAGCAGATCACTGAAGAGGCCAAAGCCTGCTCTTCTGAAGTCCAGGGTTGTGATCTTGCTTTTTGCCCTGCTCCCTCCCCTCAGGATCCTGAACTCTGCCATCTCATGGTCACTGCAGCCAAGGCTGCCTTTGACCCTCACATCCCCAACAAGCCCCTCCTTGTTGGTGAGTATGAGGGCCAGCAGAGCCCCTCTCCTCCTTGGCTCCTCTACCACTTGGATGAGGAAGTTGTCGTCGATGCTCTCCAGGAACTGCCTGTATTGCTTATGCCCTGCTGTGTTGTCCCTCCAGCAGATATCAGGGTGGCTGAAGTCCCCCATGAGGACCAGGGCCTGCAAACTTGGGCTCTCTTTTGTTGATTTTGTGGTCCCTTTCAGTCACATCACTCCAGGTCCTTTGCATGTCAATCCTGTCTGTCACTCCCTCACAGAGCTGCTGGTTACTCTCTCCCTCCTCGCTCATTCTTGGTTTAAAGCCCTTCTTATGAGATCAGCCATCCTGCTGGCAAAGATACCTTTGCCCTGCTTAGTGAGGTGGGTCCCATCTCTCCCAAGCAGACGCTGAGCTTCAAACAGGGTCCCATGGTCGTAGAACCCAAAACCCTGGCGCCAACACCAGTTCCGCAGCCAATTATTGACCTGCATTATCAGCACCCTCCTCCTCGCACCCTTTCCCCTCACCAGCAGGAGGGAGGAGAACACCACCTGGGCCCCCGTGCCCTTGACTACCGCCCCCAGAGCGCTGTAGTCACTTTTGATACTGTCCAGGTTTCCCCTAGCAGTATCATTGGTGTCCACATGGAAGAACAGCAGGGGTTAGTAGTCGGCGGGTTGGACGAGTTTCAGCAGTCCCTCCACAACATCCCAGATCCTGGCCCCCAGCAGGCAGCAAGCCTCTCTAGATGACAGGTCAGGTAGGCAGATGGGTGCCTCTGACCCCTGCAGCAGGGAGTCGCCCATCATGATCACGTGCTGCTTCTTCCTGGTGGTCTTGCACGGTTTAGGGTCAGGTGGACCAGGTTCTTTGCTTGTGGACACATCTGGCTCCACTTCAACTTTGAGGGTGGTGAACCTAGTTTGTAGTTGTAAACCCTTAGGTGGGTCAGAAGCCTTCCTCTGGGTGCCAGAATTCACCAACTTCCATCCTTCGCCTTCTCCAGAGTTTGCACTTACCTTAGTACTAGGGGTGGACACTGCCTGCATCTCTACTGCAGTTGGGGTCTGGGCCTCTTCAAGCTATTGCATCTCAAGAGAACATATTGTCTATCTCCCTTTCATCTTCTCTGATGCCGCACAGCCTGCTCATTTCCTCCCATAACTCCTCCACTTGGCGACACAGCTCCTCCAAGACAGCACATCTTCTGCAGGAAAGAAGGCTGTCTCTCCTGGCATCAGAGAGAGGCCCCAGGCACTCACTGCAGCCTGGGACTTGGAGGGCTGCATCCACCATCCCAAGCTCTGTCTGCAACGAAGCCTCTGCCCTGGCAGGGGCAGCTGCTCCAACACCTGCTGGGGAAACTGCCCTGTGGAATCTCACCACCATACCTGAGGCTGTTATGCTGGTACAAATTCAGCTGAGGCCCCCTTCTTTGTGCCCTTTTGTGCAAACTGCTCTGTCTGTCAGCTGTACTCTGGGCCTGTCTCTTATATAGGCCTCTTCCTAGCACCAGCTAAAGGGGTGCTTGACCCTTTCTAATCAGGGGGCAGTTGTAACAAAGGCTCCAGACACCCTTGGGTCAAGGGCAGCTGATCATGCTTGTTAGAAGCTGCTAGAGCTTCCTCAGACCCACATCCTTGTGGCTCCCCCTACCTCATCCTTACCTGGCAGCAGCAGGCACCCTCATGTTTCTCAGAGGGTTCCCAGGCGTTCCTCGATGATCCTGGATCTTGTCCCCAGAAGATCCAGAAGCTCCCAAAGCAGAACCAAGAGACTGCTGTACAAGCTGCTGCCTCTGTTGGCTGCGCTTTTGGGAGGGAATAAAGGTGATTCTTTGCTATCACACAGAGAAGCCTCAGTCCTGTCAGAGGGTGCTAAACAGTGAATGCATTTGGTGTTTGCTAACTCTCTTCTAGTTGCATCAATTCCTTTCCTCCTCTCTGGCAACCTCAGCTTTACTGCTGGCTGTGCTTTGTTTACCAAAACAAAAGGGAATAGCTTGTTGTGATGAGTTAATTTTGTTCCCTCTGTGCTGGTTTTGGCTGGGATAGAGTTAATTTTCTTCATAGTAGCTAGTATGGGGCTATGTTTTGGATTTGTGCTGAAAACAGTGTTCTATATGATCATAGAATCATAGAATCATAGAATGTCCTGAGTTGGAAGGGACCCACAAGGATCATCGAGTCCAACTCCTGTCCCTGCATAGGACAGCCCCAAAATTCACCCCATATGTCGGAGGACGTTGTCCAAATGCTTCCAGAATGTTGTCAGGCTTGGCGCCATGACTACCTCCCAGGGGAGCCTGTTCCAGTGCTCCACCACCCTCTGGGTGAAGAACCTTTTCCTAATGTCCAGCCTAAACCTCCCCTGGCATATCTTCCTGCCGTTCCCTCGGGTCCTATCATTGGTCGCCTTGGAGAAGAGATCAGCGCCTGCCCCTCCTCTTCCCCTTGTGAGGAAGCTGTAGACCGCAATGAGGTCTCCCCTCAGTCTCCTCTTCTCCAGGCTGAACGGACCAAGTGACTTCAGCCGCTCCTCATACGGCTTCCCTTCTAAACCCTTCACCATCTTCATAGCTCTCCTCTGGACACTCTCTAGTAGCTTCGTATCCTTTTTGTACCGTGGGGCCCAAAACTGCACACAGTACTCAAGGTGAGGCGGCACCAGTGCAGAGTAGAGCGGGACAATATCACCTCCCTCGATCGGCTAGCAATACAGTGTTTGATGCACCCCAGGACACGGTTGGCCCTCCTGGCTGCCAGGGCACACTGTTGGCTCATGTTCAACTTGCCGTCGACCAGAACCCCGAGATCCCTCTCCGCGGGGCTGCTCTCCAGAACCTAAGATGGATCCTGCGGAACCCCGCTAGTGACTGGTCGCCAGCCTGATGTAACCCCATTTACTATAGCCTGTTGAGCCCGACCCGTCAGCCATCCAGCTGTATGCTGGACATTTTGTCCAGGAGGACACTGTGAGAGACAGTATCGAAGGCTTTACTGAAATCCAAAAAGATTACATCGACTGGCTTCCCTTGGTCAGCTAGGTGGGTAACCTTGTCATAGAAAGAAATTAAGTTTGTCAAGCAGGACTTTCCCCTCGTGAACCCGTGCTGGCTGGGACCAATGACTGCATTGTCTTTCAGGTGTTTTCCAATAACTCCCAGAATAATCTTCTCCATGATTTTGCCAGGCACAGAGGTGAGACTGACAGGCCTGCGGTTACTGGGGTCATCCCTATTGCCCTTCTTGAAGATTAGGACAACGTTTGCCAGCTTCCAGTCAGCACTCATGGTTCTCTAGCCCAGGGCTCTGGGGGCCCCAGAGCCCATCATCGGTGTTGAAGACCGAGGCGAAGAAAGCATTAAAATGTCTCTGCTTTGTCTATGTCCCTGTTTGTGAGGTGACCATGCTCATCAAGTAACGGGCCAATGTTATTTCTCGCCTGCCTTTTGCTATTAACATATTTTAAAAAGCCCTTTTTATTGTCCTTCACAGTACTGGCCAGCTTCAGCTCTAATTGAGCTTTGGCCGCGCGAATTTCCTCCCTACAGTGGCGAGCAGCATCTCTGTAGTCCTCCCATGTCGCCTGACCTTGCTTCCACTGGCCATACATTTTCTTTTTTCGCCTTAGTTCTAGAAGAAGATCCCTACTTAGCCAAGCCGGCCTTCTACCGCGCCTGCTTGACTTCCGACATTTTGGAATTGCCTGCTCCTGTGCTCTTAGCAGGTGGTACTTAAAAAGTGACCAGCACTGACGGACCCCAGCACCTTCAAAAGCTTTTTCCCAGGGGCCCTTACGAAGTAGTTCCCTGAGCAGCCTGAAGTCAGCTCTCCTCATATCCAGAGTTGAGGGCTTGCTGGCAGTTTTCCTCCTGTTACCATAGATTTTAAACTTGACTGCTTCATGGTCGCCGTGGCCAAGGCAGCCACCAATCGCCACTTCACCCACGAGACCCTCTCCGTTAGTAAGCAGCAAGTCGAGGAAGGCACCTTTCCTGGTCGGTTCCCTTAGTACCTGTACCAAGAAGGTATCATCCAGATGGTTTAGGAATCTTCTGGACCTGCTTGTACCAGCTGTGTGGTATTCCCAGTTGACATCTGGCAAGTTGAAGTCCCCCAGAAGGACAAGGGCAGATGACTTAGAAGCATCCCTTAGTTCCTTAAAGAATAACTCATCCGTGTCGTCATCCTGGCTGGGTGGCCTCTAGTAGACTCCCACAACGACATCCGCTTTATTTGTCTGTCCCTTAATCCTTACCCAGAGGCTCTCAACTGGGCCATCGCCGACTGCTAGCTCCATGCACTCCAGCCCCTCCACTACATACAATGCCACCCCGCCGCCTCGCCTGCCCTGCCTATCCCTCCTGAAGAGCCTGTACCCATCCATCACGGCACACCAGTCACAGGACTCACCCCACCAGGTTTCACTTACACCTATGATGTCGTATCTCTGGGACTGGGCCAAGGCATCTAGCTCCTTTTGCTTGTTCCTCAGGCTGCGTGCATTTGTGTAGAAACACTTCAAGTGCGGTTCATTGTGCCCGTTGGCTCGTGGAGCAGCCTGAGGAATCTCACTAGCACGCAGCTCCTCGAACTTTGGCGTGCCCTCCCGTTGCTCGTCGCTGACGAGCCTGGTATTGTCCCTTTCCCCCTTTCCAATCTAGTTTAAAGCTCTATCAGTCAGCCCTGCTAGCTCCTGGGCAAAAACCCTTTTCCCCTTCTGAGAGAGGTGCATCCCATCGGATGTCGGTAGACCTGGTGATGAATAGACCATCCCATGATCAAAAAACCCAAAGTTCCGCCAATGACACCAGCCTCGGAGCCACGTGTTGATCAGCTGGGTCTGCCTGTTCCATTCCCTGCTACCGGAAGGATCGAAGAGAACACCACCTGAGCACCCGATCCTTCAACTTAGGACTTCTCTTTGTTATCTCTTCGTTGCTGACATGAAGAACTAATAGTGGGTAATAGTCTGAGGACCATACCAGACTAGGGAGTTTTCTAGTGACATCTCTTACCCTTGCCCCGGGGAGGCAGCAGACTTCCCTTTGGGTTGGGTCCGGGTCAGTGTTGATAACACAGGGATGTTTTCATTATTGCTGAGCAGTGCTTACACAGAGCCAAGGCCTTTTCTGCTTCTCACACCACCCCACCAGCGAGTAGGCTGGGGGTACACAAGAAGTTGGGAGGGGACACAGCCAGGACAGCTGACCCCAACTGACCAAAGGGATATTCCATACCATATGACGTCATGCTCAGCAATATAAAGCTGGGGGAAGAAGAATGAAGGGGGGGTATGTTCGGAGTTATGGCGTTTGTCTTCCCAAGTAACCATTACATGTGATGGAGCCCTGCTTTCCTGGAGATGGCTGAACACCTGCCTGCCGATGGGAAGTAGTGAATGAATTCCTTGTTTTGCTTTGCTTGCGTGTGGGGCTTTTGCTTTACCTATTAAACTGTCTTTATCTCAACCCATGAGTTTTCTCACTTTTACCCTTCCGATTCTCTCCCCCATCCCACCGTGGGGGAGTGAATGAGCGGCTGTGTGGTGCTTAGTTCCCGGCTGGGGTTAAACCACGACAGAGGGTCTCCCTGACAGTTTTTGTCTGACCCTGTGCTCTATGCAGTAAATAATCAAGTGTACCTTGCCATCGAATCTTGTTAAACCACTGTCGCATTTACCATTGAACCTTGTTAACTCACTGGTTTATATCAATAAATATATTTTTGCTTCTCTCTCACTCCATCCGTGACAGAGGGGAAGTGAGTGAGCGAATGGCTGTGTGGTGCTTAGCTGCCTACTGGGATTAACCCACAACACCGGGCCAAGATTTTATACAGGCTCGGGTAATGGTGGTCCGACTTAGAAGGACACACTGAACAATCATGTTCGCTGGACAGTCAAACATAGTCCTCGACCACAAAGTTCAGTGCTGGTTGCTGACATCTATCTGTATAATGTTTGCAAGCAGCCACATGCTCTCGAAGAAATGAATATGCCACAAACGCTCAAGGGAGTCCTCAGGGGAAAACCCCTGGACAGCCACCAAAGTAGCTGGGTGGTCACAGGGATGAAAACCATACTGCACGTTGCCTGACCAACCTAGTGGCCTTCTCTGATGGAGTGACTACATCAGTGGACGAGGGAAGAGCTACGGATGTCATCTATCTGGACTTCTGTCAGGCCTTTGACACGGTCCCCCATGATATCCTTCTCTCTAAATTGGAAGGATATGGATTCGATGGGCAGACTGCTCGGTGGATAGCAAACTGGCTGGATGGTCGCATCCAGAGGGTAGTGGTCAATGGCTCGATGTCCAGATGGCGAACAGGGACGAGTGGTGTCCCTCAGGGGTCCGTACTGGGGCCAGTGCTGTTCAATACCTTCCTCAATGACACAAAGGGATCGAGCGCACCCTCAGCAAGTTTGCAGATGATACCAAGCTGAGCGGTGCATTTGACACGCCTGAGGGATGGGATGCCATCCAGAGGCACCTGGACAAGCTGGAAAAGTGGGCCTGTGTGAACCTCCTGAGGTTCAACAAGGCCAAGAGCAAGGTCCTGCACCTGGGTCGGGGCAATCCCCAGTATCAGTACAGGCTGGGGGATGAAGGGATTGAGAGCAGCCCTGAGGAGAAGGACTTGGGGGTACTGGTAGACGAAAAGCTGGCCATGAGCCAGCAATGTGCTCTCGCAGCCCAGAAAGCCAACCGTATCCTGGGCTGCATCAAAAGAAGCGTGGCCAGCAGGGCGAGGGAGGTGATTCTGCCCCTCTACTCTGCTCTGGTGAGACCCCACCTGGAGTACTGCATCCAGCTCTGGGGTCCCCAGCACAGGAAAGACATGGACCTGTTGGAGCGGGTCCAGAGGAGGGCCACGAAAATGATCAGAGGGCTGGAACACCTCTGCTGTGAAGAAAGGCTGAGAGAGTTGGGGTTGTTCCAGCCTGGAGAAGGCTGCGGGGAGACCTTATTGCGGCCTTTCAATACTTAAAGGGGGCTTCTAAGAAAGATGGGGACAGACTTTTTAGCAGGGCCAATAGCGATAGGACAAGGGGCAATGGTTTTAAACTAAAAGAGGGGAGATTCAGACTAGAGATAAGGAAGACATTTTTTCACGATGACGGTGGTGAAACACTGGAATGGGTTGCCCAGAGAGGTGGTAGATGCCCTATCCTTGGAAACATTCAAGGCCAGGCTAGATGGGGCTCTGAGCAACCTGATCTAGTTGTAGATGTCCCTGCCCATTGCAGGGGTGTTGGACTAGATGACCTTTAAAGGTCCCTTCCATCCCAAAGCATTCTATGATTCTGCTAATGCTGACAAGGCAGAGGTTCTCAGTACCTTCTTTGCCTCTGTCTTTACCAGCGTAGCTGGACCCCAGATTACAAAATCAAGTAGCTATGGCAACGCATGTGTTAACCCACCAGTAGTGGAGGAAGGGCTGGTCTGCGGCATCTTGCAAGGGCTCAACCGGCATAAATCTATGGGCCAGGATGGAATCTACCCCAGGGTGTTAAGAGAAGTGCCTGACATTGTTGCAAGGCTGCTGTTTATAATCTTTGAAAAGTCATGGAGATCAGTTGATATCCCTGATGTCTGGAAGAGGGCAAATGTCAAGAAGGGCCCAAAAGAGGACCCAGGAAACTACAGGCATATTAGTCTTAATTCAGTCCCTGGGAAAGTAATGGAATGAGTCCTCCTAGAAACTATCACAAGCCAAATGAAGCAGGTGACTGGGAAAAGCCAGCACGGATTTACCAAGGGCAAATCATTCCTGACTAGTCTGATCACCTTCTAGAGCAAAATAACATCTTCTGTCGACATGGGGAGAGCAGTGGATGCTGTTTACCTGGACTTCAGCAAAGTGTTCGACACTTTCTCACAGCCTTCTTCTGGACAAACTGGCAAGATACAGACTAGATGGATGGTCTGCAAGATTGGTGGGAAATTGGCTAACAGGTCACACTCGGAGTGTGGTGGTCAATGGTTTTTACTCAGGCTGTCAGCCTGTCACAAGTGGGGTCCCCCAGGAAGCAATACTGGGCCCCATGCTGTTCAACATCTTCAGCATCTTTGATGTCCCGTGGGATTGTGTGCTTTGCCAAGTTTTCTAGGGCTGCACAGAATCATAGAACAGTTGAGGTTGGAAGGGATCTCTGGGGTTCATCTTGTCCAACCACCCTGCTCAAACAGGGCCACCTAGAGCCAGTTGCCCAGGACCATGTCCAGACAGGTTTTGAGTAGCTCCAAGGATGGAGGCTCCACAACCTCTCTGGGCAACCTGTTCCAGTCTTCAACCACTCTCACAGTCAAGAAGAGTGTTCTCATGTTCAGAGGGAACCTCCTGTGTTTCTGTTTGTGCCCATCGCCTCTTGTCATGTCACTGGGCACCACTGAAAAGAGCCTGGCTCCATCTTCTTTGCACCTCTCTTCAGATATTTGTACACATTGATGAGATTCCCCCCTGAGCCTTCTCTTCTATGGTTTGGAGGTGTCAAAGTTTGTCAATACAAAATTATTGCTAAATACAGGGTCCGTATGCTGTCTAAGACATATGTGCACAAACCCTAGAAGTCAGAGTTAAATATCTGACTGAGTGCAAAGAACCTTCCCCCTCAATCCGTGGGAAGGAAAGGAAAGGAAAGGAAAGGAAAGGAAAGGAAAGGAAAGGAAAGGAAAGGAAAGGAAAGGAAAGGAAAGGAAAGGAAAGGAAAGGAAAGGAAAGGAAAGGAAAGGAAAGGAAAGGAAAGGAAAGGAAAAAAAAATCTCCGTAAGAGGAGTGAAATCCAGGTACTGTTTGCTTTGTAGGAAAAAATTTGAAAGATACATTCAGGATATTCTTCTTCAGAATGACTAACTAAAGGAAAACCAAGTCGTAAGATAGTATTTTCTAATTACCATATCTACAAAGAAAACATCGAGTTAATCAAACCCATCAAAAATCTTCCAGGAAGTTGCTAAGTGGACAGTATCATATACAAGAGGACTGAGAAAATGCAAAAGCTATTGGCACACATCAAATACAAGGACCATTAAAATTGCCAAAACCCTCTTGAATTTTCTTGACAATGCTGTGGTATGTGCAAGTTAAGCTGTTCATAAAACAGCAACAGAAAAAGTCACCATTAATTCTTTCATACTCTAATGAATATAAAATTGCTAGTGTTCCTTACTTGAATAGAAAGCTTCAGACAACTTTCAGAACAAGTATTACCATCTCCAGGTGACAACAGAATTGCAAAGGATTCCCAATTGCTTGACTCCAAGGAGATAAAAGTACCTGAGAGCTGATATGTACTTATTTTATTTTAAAATATTTATAGCTGTGTGCTCTGATATTTTCCTTTGCACTATAAGTGGGATACATATTACCTTTACATTAGATTATTATAGTTTATAGAGCACTTGGAAAATATATGGCATGATACAAGTGGTAAATGTTGCTATCAGGAAAACAGGGATCATTAATATTCTTTTTTATGATTCGTAATTATATATACAATAGTACCTCAACTCCTCATGGAAGTATACAAACTGGACTGCATACATTCTTGAAGATCAGAAACTAAGCTCCAGCTGATGGACAGTAAACACATTTGCGTGTTTAACTGTTAGCCTTAATTGGTATTTAATGCCAATCTCTGGGAAAGATTCAGCCAGCCAGATCCCAGGAACAGTACTTAGGAATGGCAGTATGTGCTCTTATGAACTATTCACCATTTATCTCTAATACCTCCCTGAAGTTTTTTTTTTTTCTTTTTCTTTCTTTCTTTCTTTTTTCTTTCTCTCTTCTTTTTCTAAGTTTATCAGGACAGCACATAATGTTGATTTAATAACTGATCATTATAATTTTGATGTAATTAGTCTTTGGTGCCCCATAAGAAACCCTCCCAAAAATTTATAAGTAGTTATTGTATTGGGAAAATCTTTTTTTCAGCTTTTTTGCTTATATCCTTTTATTACTGAAGATATGAAAAAGAAAGAGTACTCACTGGTAGTTCATCCATACAGCTGCTTACTCCTTGAAATCACACTCTGAACTCTGTTTCTAATACCAAAATTATTTCCAAAGCTACATAACTAGCAAGATTCCTTAACAGAAAAGTAATGAAGTTGAATCCTTCCAATACAGAAATGTTACAGGGAAGGTTCACTGATGCTCACCACCTGCATTGAAGAGGACCATCCACACACAGTAACTGATGCGTGCAACAAATATTAAGAGTGAATGCTTAAGAACAAAGAACAAAATCCTATAGGTTACCATTAAAACATAGAATAAATGACCTCCTGGAACTAACCAGACTGCATTTAGAGAATTTTCTACAAGGTCCTAGCATACTTTTAGAGGTTTAAATGTAACACAAATTCTGGGGAATACAGAATTTCTACAAATTTGGAAGTTCTCAAAAAAACTTCTATTAAAGTCTTGGTATCCCTTTCTTTCACAAATTGATTTTGGCAGTTTGGTAACAGACAAGAAGAGCCAGCCAGCCAAAAGTAAAAAGATAATTTTAAATATTCTTGGTTTTTTTCCTTTGGATGATATATAAATGCTGTGTTGTCATCAAGAATGTTAAATTCATTCAGAAAAATTATTATATTTGCTCCTTTGCACAAAGAGCAATTGTAGTAGACAAACATATACATCAGTGATAAGACTTCAGAAGACATTGTTTGCATTGCTGGAAAAAAAATGCAAATGAAAAAGGGTAAAAGTTCTTCAAACACATATTGAAGGAAAGTTTTTAGCCTAGATTTGATATGAACATCTGGTGCTTTAAAACAGTTTCTATAAATGCCACTCATCTATACCTATTCAAGCATGCTGGTTTTAAATGATCCTTTGCCTTTTCCATGGTATGTGTAGATTAAAATATATCTTGGGATGGTTAAAGTAAAAGCTATTGTGTGTTTTATCTGAAGGGATATATCAAAAGTAAAAGCTTTCACTGGAGAAAGTATTAAAATAATGTAAAAAAGATAAATTTATAAACTAAACTATGCATATTAGGAGCAAAACAGATTAAATAAAAAGTTCTTTAAGATGAAATTGCCACAAAATGCATGTGTATGAAACTCTCCCCTGAGCGAATGTATTACAACCAATGATCAGATGTGCTTTGTGTCCAGCACCATTGATTACTTGAAATAAATGATAGAGGGAGTTAAGAATTACTCAGGGGATGCTCAAAACTTTGTAGGACCAGAGCCTAAATTAATAATAGGCACCCTCATCCATTCCACTGACCAACAAAAAGGTTCTGCAAGGGTGAGACATTATTAGACAGTTACATGTTTAAAAGTTAGTACAATAAACAACAGTCAATTTTCAACAGTTAGCAACAAAGAAACTTGCCTCAAGAAGCTAGTACCATTAGTAAGGCAACTGATATAATCATCCTCTCAATTAATATGTTAAAAATAGATCTTTTAGTAGGGGATAACAATTTGACTACATTAACCTCCACACCACACATTTGGACCTTGATGGATTGATCCATTATGTACTGTTAGTCCATAATTACAAAAGTTTAAAATAAATGCCTTCGTTTAAATGAATGATGCTGTAGCATATTAAAGCATTTTGAATATTTTAAAACTTTCTTTTATATTTATATTTATTTATTTATATGTGCATACACACACACAAACTTCAACATGAGTGGAACAAACGATTTGAAAACATTCACCTGTCAGCAAACATAACAGCAGCTGATAAACAAAAGCAGATAGGAACCATTTTTAGGGAAGAATAAAAGAAAGCCTGCAAAAATTTCAAGCATCAAGAATAGGAGCAACCTCTGTATGTAGAAGATGGGTGGGGGGGTTAGGGGTTTTTTTTTGTTTGTTTTAGGGTTTTGTTTGGGGGGGTTGCTTGCTTTCTGCTTTTTTTAACTCATTAACATCCTAAATGAGATAGCAAAGGATGCGGCTAGGCTATTCTCATTGCCAATATTAAGTTTTTTGGCTGCAAATACATTTCACAAAACATTATAGGATAATAATACATGTAGGCACAAATATATCAACTGTGACAAATTTGTTTGCTATACAACCTATGTCAGGCTTTTCATATGAGATAAGGCTTCATAGAAATTTTAAAGACTCCATTATCATACAGCATTTTTCTAGATTTTTTTCAAAACTTTTGCACAATCAAAAAGGCAGAGAGAATAAGTGACAGAGACTCCAAAAAACATGAACAAGATACATTAGAACAATGAGAAACCATGATAAAACCCCTTTTTGAACTGAGAAATAACAGTAGTTACAAGGGACAAAAAGATAGGATACTGGTTGAGTTTCCAGAAATGTCATGTGCAACAGAAGTGGCCTGGATCACAGGGCAATTTTCTTTCTAAAGGCAAGGCTTCTTTACCTTGCTGTTGCTGGCTGGACATAACCAGGGTAAGATCTCCTTGTGCTTGTGGCTTGCCTTTGTCTAGCCAGGAAGGACTGTCCTGAGCCTGTACTAGCCAGTCTGTCTTCTGCTGCTTTTTTATGTAGAGTCATTCCCTATAAAGAGAAACTTATCAGTGAATATTAATAAATAATGGTGAACAACTAATTTACAATTTATTATTTTTTCTTCACAAATATGAGCTAACCTGGTTTGAATTTCAAGCATTATATTTTCAAGAATGGGGTTAAGACATTCTTCCTGAGCCTTTTCAATGAGTTCACTTTTTATCATCATGCAACTTTACAGTAATTCTTAAGAAAAAGGACTCCCAATGTGCCAGGTCTTTTTGCTACACATGAACACATGGTGCTATGACAAACCTTTTGGAAAGCCACACACCCCCTCCCAGAAGTTGAGCTAGAAGAGTACTTCTCAGTTATCACAGAATCATAGAATGCTTTGGGATGGAAGGGACCTTTAAAGGTCATCTAGTCCATCCCCCCTGCAATGGGCAGAGACATCTACAACTAGATCAGGTTGCTCAGAGCCCCATCCAGCCTGGCCTTGAATGTTTCCAAGGACGGGGAATCTACCACCTCTCTGAGCAACCCATTCCAGTGTTTCACCACCCTCATCGTAAAAAATTTTTCCTTATCTCTAGTCTGAATCTACCCTCCTTTAGTTTAAAACCATTACCCCTTGTCCTGTCGCAACAGGACTTGCTAAAAAGACTATCCCCATCTTTCTTAGAAGCCCCTTTAAGTACTGAAAGTACTTAAAGTACTGAAAGTACTCCCTGCAGCCTTCTCTTCTCCAGGCTGAACAACCCCAGCTCTTTCAGCCTTTCCTCATAGCAGAGGTGTTCCATGCCTCTGATTATTTTTGTGGCCCTCCTCTGCACCCGCTCCAACAGGTCCATGTCCTTCCTGTGCTGGGGACCCCAGAGCTGGATGCAGTACTCCAGGTGGGGTCTCACCAGAGCAGAGTAGAGGGGCAGAATCACCTCCCTCGCCCTGCTGGCCACGCTTCTTTTGATGCAGCCCAGGGTACGGTTGGCTTTCTGGGCTGCGAGAGCACATTGCTGGCTCATGGCCAGCTTTTTGTCTATCAGTACCCCCAAGTCCTACTCCTCAGGGCTGCTCTCAATCCCTTCATCCCCCAGCCTGTACTGATACTGGGGATTGCCCTGGCCCAGGTGCAGGACCTTGCTCTTGGCCTTGTTGAACCTCATGAGGTTCACACAGGCCCACTTTTCCAGCTTGTCCAGGTCCCTCTGGATGGCATCCCATCCCTCAGGCATGTCGACTGCACCACTCAGCTTGGTGTCATCTGCAAACTTGCTGAGGGTGCACTCAATCCCACTATGTCATTGATGAAGGTATTGAACAGCACTGGCCCTAGTACGGACCCCTGAGGGACACCACTCGTCCCTGTTCGCCATCTGGACATCGAGCCATTGACCACTACCCTCTGGATGCGACCATCCAGCCAGTTTGCTATCCACCGAGCAGTCTGCCCATCAAATCCATATCCTTCCAATTTAGAGAGAAGGATATTGTGGGGACCATGTCAGAGGCCTGACAGAAGTCCAGATAGATGACAATTATATTCACCCTCTGTGAAAATGCTAACTTAATAGAAGTGGTGGGAGCATATTTTGGTGCTGGTGGATACCAAGTTGAACATGAGTCAGCAATGCATCCTTGTGCTAAAGAATGCTAACAGCATCCTGTGTTGCATAAGGAAGAGTGTTGTCAGCATGTCGAGGGAGTTGATCCTTCCCGTCTACTCAGCCGTGGTGAGGCCACACCTGGAGTCCTGTGTCCAGTTCTGGGCTCCCCAGTACAAAAGAGACATGAACATGCTGGAGACAGTACAGAAAGGGGCCACAAAGATGATTAAGGGACTGGAGCATCTTTCATACAAGGAGAGGCTGAGGCAGCTGGGATTGTTTAGCCTGAAGAAGAGAAGGCTCAGGGGGAATCTCTCCAATGTGTTCAAATACCTGAAGGGGGGGTGCAAAGAGGACAGAGCCAGGCTCTTTTCAGTGGTGCCCAGTGACAGGATAAGAGGCGATGGGCACAAACAGAAACACAGGAGGTTCCCTCTGAACATGAGAACACTCTTCTTGACTGTGAGAGTGGTTGAAGACTGGAACAGGTTGCCCAGAGAGGTTGTGGAGCCTCCATCCTTGGAGCTACTCAAAAGCCATCTGGACATGGTCCTGGGCAACTGGCTCTAGGTGGCCCTGCTTGAGCAGGGTGGTTGGACCAGATGATCTCCAAAGGCCTTTCTATCCTTAGCTATTCTGTGATTCTCTATTTCTGAGAGAATCTGTGTCTTTAGCAGAACCTAGGAGCTATGAAATATTCCCACTGTTGAATGGTAGGGAAAAGAAGGAAATCGCATACTGATTGGAAGACCCTGACCAGTATGAGATGATAGAAGCTATGGTGGGCTGTGGATAAAATCAAAGACTAACTAAAAGGAAGAAGCAGGTGAAGCTATCACTAATCATCTTTGTCCACATGAGAGTCGGGCTACTGAACTATATCTTTCAGCTTAGCCTTGTCTTCTGCTTACTATTGGGACTAACATTATGCAGTTGGAAAAGGGCACCAAGTCACCTGAAAGTGCCTTCAATACCAAAAAGATTCAAATGCTCTGTTTAAACACCATTTTACTCTCCTACTAATGAACATAGCAGGAACATAAAACAGCAAGAAGGAAACTCTTCCAAGGGAAGACAGAGTGAAATGATTTAACCTCTATGATGAAACAGATGCATGTTATAGGGGGGGTCAGGGACTCCTATCAGGAGAGCAGTTTCAAAGCAGCTTGTGGTGGGTTGACCCTGGCTGAATGCCAGGTGCAGACCAAAGCCACTCTATCACTCCTCCTCCTCAGCTGGACAGGGGAGAGAAAATATAATGAAAGGCTCGTGGGTCGAGATAAGGACAGGGAGAGATCACTCACCAATTACCGTCACAGGCAAAACAGACTCGACTTGGGGAAATTAGATTAATTTTATTACCAATCAAAATCAGAGTAGGATAATGAAAAATAAAAATTAAATCTTAAAAGACCTTCTCCCACCCCTCCCTTCTTCCCGGGCTTAACTTTACTCCCGAAGTCTCTACGTCCTTCCCTCGAGCAGCACAAGGGGATGGGAAATGGGGGTCGTGACCAGTTCATCACAGATTGTCTCTGCCACTCCTTCCTCCTCAGAGGGAGGACTCCTCACACTCTTCCCCTGCTCCAGCTTGGGGTCCCTCCCACGGAGGACAGTTCTCCATGAACTTCTGCAACGTTAGTCTTTCCCACGGGCTACAGTTCTTCACGAACTGCTCCAGCATGGGTCCTTTCCACAGGTTGCAGTCTTTCAGAAACAGATTGCCCCAGCATGGATCCCCCATGGGGTCACAAGTCCTGCCAGCAAACCCACTCCACTGTGGGCTCCTCTCTCCACAGGGCCACATGTCCTGCCAGGAGCCTGCTCCAGCGTGGGCTTCCCACAGGGTCACAGCCTCCTTCAGGCACATCCACCTGCTCCAGCGTGGGGTCCTTCACAGGCTGCAGGTGGATATCTGCTCCACTGTGGTCTCTCCATGGGCTGCAGGAGGAAAACCTGCCTCACCATGGTCTTCTCCATGGGTTGCAGGGGAATCTCTGCTCTAGTGCCTGGAGCACCTACTCCCCCTCCTTCTTCACTGACCTTGGTGTCTGCATAGTTGTTCCTCTCACATATTCTCACTCCTCTCTCTGGCTGCAGTTGTGCAGGTTTTTTTCCCCCCTTCTTAAATATGTTATCACAGAAGCGCTACCACCGTCACTGATGGGCTCAGCCTTGGCCAGCAGCGGGTCTGTCTTGGAGCTGGCTGGCATTGGCTCTCTTGGACATAGGGGAAGCTTCTAGCAGCTTCTCACAGAAGCCACCCCTGTAGCCCCCCCCCTACCAAAACCTTGCCACGCAAACCCAATACACAGCCACACCCTATCAAAAGTAAGTCTTGAACACATTTGCTGAAGATTACAATTCCCTGCAAAAAGGTCCAACACTCTGTGATTAATATACAGTTCCCTTATGCTTTGAATAGTGTAAGTGAGGCTTGACTGTGCTCACCCATTTTCATATGTAGTGAACAGAATGAAAGACCAAATATAGCTTGGTAAATGCCACAAGAAGAGTATCACAAAACTACCTGCATTGTCAGTCTAATGAAATAGAAACAAGCAGAAGATTGGAGAGGGGCCAAAAAAGAAAATGAATTTGAGTATTAGAAGACAGCATAACTAGAGGTCTGAAATTATAAAAAAGAAAATTGAAGCTTCCTTTCCCCCTCACAAAGTAATACTTCAGGTTTTGAAACTTGAAAATAACAACCTCCTTGGTTTCTATATTCTGAACTGAGGTTTACTTTGCTGTTTTTCAGTACGAACTCTGTCAAGCCTTTTACAAGTTTATTGTTTTCCACTAGGGGTTAACTGTTATATAATGATAATTAAAAGAGAATACTTTCATCTGCATATATATTTGAAAATACTTTGCACACAAAAATATTATAAATAAATGAAGACCTTGATAAACACCACAGAAACAACTAAGATTAACCATTTTATCATTTTTAAGTTTGGAGATTCTTACCATAGTATACCAGGCACTAACAATAAACTTCTCTTCCATTTCTCTTTGAGTCTTTGTTTTTTCATATTCTTTCTAAAACAAAACAAACCCCATATACTTTAAATTGTTTAACTGCAGAGAACAGTAAATATTAGAGAAGCACAGTCTATACCAAAAAATGAGGAAACACAAAAGATCTACTGGGAAACATGGAGATTATTACCTCTAATGAATGGAACATTCTGTCACGTTCCTGCAACTGATTTTTCAGTGCCTGAATCTCAGGAGCTGCACCCTGGTTTTGTTTAGGATCTAAGGTGCGGATAACCTGTGAGAGGAAAACCACAGTTTGTTTTTAATTCAATGTTGGAAAAGGCATCAAGGCCTTATAACCACATAAGGCAGATTAAGAGACATAGAAGTGACTTAAAACATGTCAATATAATAAAGTAAAATGACATTTTAAAATGTTGAACAAAAGAATGCTTAATTTTAAAAGACTGACATATAATACAAACACATGTCTCCCCTAATAAGACAGAGGCTCTAAATTGTCAACCAGGATGATGGAGACTATCTCTAAACAACAATCATGAAGTGTCACACATCATCTGAAATGTGCTCTAACAGGACTGTCAAACAAAAGTATTGATAGGAGGAAGCAAGACCTTGGAGGTTCAATATCTTGGACACAAGGAAGCAGTTCCTACCCCCATTCTGCACTGCCATGGGGCCAGAGCATGTGAAACCTTTCCTTGAAGCCTTTTTCTCTTTATAGCTAAGGATTACCTATCTGTTACCCCTCAACTCACTTCTCACTGTGAACTCAAGGACTACTTCTATCTGGAAAGAGGCTGTGATTCAGGGATCTGGAGTACCAGTAATGCAAATTTTAGAAAGTTCTGCTACAGCCAAGAAGAATCCATGGCAGTGCATGATAAAGTTTCTGCCACTAAGTAAGATGAGGGGAACAACTAACTACATTCTTATGTGGCACTGGAAGAACTTCCACCAAGAAACAGGTTATCATAACATCAGGAAGGGGTTAACACCATCTTTGTGTTATCCACTGGCACTTGTGACTCTTCAGGAGCTTTGTCTGGGTAACTCTAATATAAATCTGTATCAGTGGGGTACATATGTGTATAGAAGTAGTAAAAAAGGGTTTTGGTTAGATAGTAGTCACAAGTATAGATACTAAATTTAGTTTTATTCCTACAGAGTAAAAATGTGGTACAGCCTGTTAGGGAAGGATTGTTAACTTGGAACCCAGACACTTACACTTTTGGCCTTTTCCAAATACTTTTTGTATCGTTCTTCCATTTGCTTCATTTCTTCATCTTTTTTCTGCAAAGCTTCTTGTAATTCTTCAATTTTGAGTGCTTTATGTCAGGATTAGAGGATAAAATAATTACAGTAAATTTATTTACATGCATTTAAACAGACATTAAACCCACAGCTAGGACTTTATTTCAGTTAAGAAAAGCTTACATAAGGAATGAAAAAATGCTTATCGATGCAATGGACACAATAAGTTTAATTCAAAATCTCAGAAATACATATGAAAAATGGTATATTGTAGGTCAAATGAACAGAAGTTTTAACAGTCCTAAGTGACAAACAAGATTCTTGCTCATATCTGCCCAAAGGTAGTAATGAACAAAATTCTTCAAAATTGTGACATGAAAACACTCCAATTATGTTTTCTTCACATCATCCTCAAGAAGTGATGCAGACCAACAGGAGAGTTTCACTGTACATCTCATTTCCTGTGTTGATTTAAGAATGTCCCGACCACTACTACTTGTGCAAGCTATACAACCTACTTGCATCTCAGAGAAAGATCAAATTTGTCACCATCGATAAAATAGTATGTAACATTGGTGTCTGGTTCTCAGACAATGATAAATATTTGACAACTCTTAATCTATTTTGTAACCTCATTTTTCAATTTTCATTTATGTTTGTCTTATTTACAATTTTCTCTCTAAGCATAAGGAAAACACTAAGATGATGAATGGGTAAGATTTCTTCTGTTGATCTGTTACAGAACCGATTGCAGGTATTCATCAAGACTATAGAATCTGTTTTTCAAAATTTTGTATAATTCTGGCACAAACTTCTTGGCCATAATTCAGTCTAGTCAAAAGAATCCAAAGAAACAACCCACACACCATTTATCCTATTCATGGAAAGAAAGGAAGAAGTATAACTACTTTAACTGTTTTTGTCATATCAAGACAGAAGCTCAGCCCAAGGTTTTTCACAAACAGCTTGCAATTCAAGCAAGCCAATCAGAGAAGTCTGAATACGCTCTAAATTTTAGAGGTTGGGGACTCAGAAAACCAGACCCCTTTCTGCCCTTCCCCCCACAACAGAGGCATGTTAAGTATGGAAGGATTACATACTCATCAACTACTCACCTCCTGAACTTCATCTCCAGTTGTCTTACTATTTTCTAAAATGTGGAATTTTGTAATGTGTAATATTGTTCTGTGGTTTGTCCTGGTTTTGGCTGGGATAGAGTTAATTTTCTTCCTAGTAGCTGGTATAGTGCTGTGTTTTGGATTTAGGATGAGAATAATGTTGATAACACACTGATGTTTTAGTTGTTGCTGAGCAGTGCTTACACCAGTCAAGGACTTTTCAGCTTCCCCTGCTCTGCCAGGTGCACAAGAAGCTGGGAGGGGGCACAGCCAGGACAGCTGACCCAGACTGGCCAAAGGGCTATGCCATCACGTATGACGTCATGCTCAGTATATAAACTGGGGGGAGTTGGCCAGGGGGCAGCGACTGCTGCTCGGGGACTGGCTGGGCATTGATCAGCAGGTGGTGAGCGGTTGCATCACTTGTTTTTCCTGGGTTTTGTTTCTCTCTCTCTCTCTCTTGTTGTTTTCATTACAATTTATTATTATTATTATATTTCAATCCCGGGGGGGGGGGGGGGGGTAGGGGTGGTGGTGAGCAAGCAGGTGTGTGGTGCTTGGTTGCCAACTGGGGCCAAACCGCGACAGTCCTTTTTGGCGCCTAATGTGGGGAACGAAGGGTTTGAGATAAAGTCAGGTCATTTAGAAAGGGATGATGAAAAAGCAGGGCCGTCACAAGGAGAAGAGGAATAAGAGGAAGAACTCTTAAACAAGACAGAAACCACCCAATCCCTATCCCTGAGTGAGCTGCGAAATATGCGAAAAGATTTCAGTCTTCGTCCAGGCGAGCACATTGTCACCTGGATGCTGGGATAATGGGGCCAGTAGCCTGGAATTAGAGGGTAGGGAAGCCAAGCAGCTGGAATCCCTTTCTAGGGAAGGGGGCATTGACAAAGCGATTGCAAAAGGGGCACAAGCCCTCAGCCTCTGGAGGTGACTCCTGTCAGGCGTGAAGGAAAGGTATCCCTTCAAGGAAGATGTTATATGTCACCCAGGCAAGTGGACCACCATGGAGAGAGGTATCCAGTACCTGAGGGAATTAGCTGTGCTGGAGGTGATTTATAATGACCTGGACAAAGAGCAGTTATCCAAAGATCCAGATGAAGTCCGGTGCACACGACCCATGTGGTGTAAGTTTGTACAGAGCACACCATCATCACACGCAAACTCATTGGCAATAATGACCTGGAAAGATAAAGAGGGACCATTGGTGGATGAAGTGTCTAGCCAACTCGGGGAATACGAAGAAAGTATCTTTTCCTCCCTCGTCTCGACTGTGGAGAAACTGTCCTGGGAGGTCCAGCAACTCAAAGAGGATAGGTCCTACTCTCCACCTGTACAGACCAGTATCTCAGCTATTAGGAGTCAGCATTCTTCTGCTCAAGAGAGAGGATATTGAGGGTACACACCACCTGGCACCCTGTGGTTTTACCTGTGTGACCATGGAGAGGACATGAGGAAGTGGGATGGAAAATTTACCTCGACCCTAGAGGCACGGGTATGTGAGTTGCAAGGAAAAACAATTACAAAAGGGGGTTCTCCCAGGAAAATTGCTGCTCCAGTTTCCAGTGAGCAGTTCCCCAGACAGGGCAGAAGGGCTGATTTTGCTTCCGATTGTAATAAAGGGACTTTTGATTTGTATTTACAAGAAGTGAGTAACGAATGCTATGACCAGGACTAGAGGGGCCCTGCCTCCAGCCAGGTGGAGGAAAGGGACAACCGGGTTGACTGGACTGTGTGGATTCAACGGCCTGGCACATCAGACCCACAGGAGTATAAGGCTCTAGTGGACACCGGTGCACAGTGTACCCTCATGCCATCAAGCTATGAAGGGGCAGAACCCATCTGTATTTCTGGAGTGAGAGGGGGATCCCAACAGCTGACTGTATTGGAGGCTGAAGTGAGCCTAACTGGGAATGAGTGGCAGAAGCATCCCATTGTGACTGGCCCAGAGGCTCCGTGCATCCTTGGCATAGACTACCTCAGGAGAGGGTATTTCAGGGACCCAAAACAGTACCGGTGGGCTTTTGGTACAGCTGCCTTGGAGACGGAGGAAATTAAACAGCTGTCTACCCTGCCCAGTCTCTCGAAGGACCCTTCTATTGTGGGGTTGCTGAGGGTCAAAGGACAACAGGTGCCAATTCCTACTACAACAGTGCACCAGAGGCACTATCACACCAACCGAGACTCCCTGATTCCCATCCATAAGTTGATTCGTCAACTGGAGAACCAAGGAGTGATCCGCAAGACTCACTCACCTTTTAACAGTCCTATATATATGGCCAGTGTGAAAGTCTAATGGAGAGTGGAGACTAACAGTAGACTATGGGGGCCTAAACGAAGTCATGCCGCCGCTGAGTGCTGCCGTGCCGGACATGCTAGAACTTCAATACGAATTGGAGTCAAAGGCAGCCAAATGGTATGCTACAACTGAAATTGCTAATGCATTCTTATCAATCCCTTTGGCAGCAGAGTGCAGGCCACAGGTGCACACGCACAGGCACTGGTGAGGCCGCACCTCAAGTACTGTGTTCAGTTTTGGGCCCCTCACTCCAAGAAGGACATTGAGATGCTGGAGCACGTCCAAAGAAGGGCAACAAGGCTGGTGAAGGGTCTAGAGCACAAGTCTTATAAGGAGCGGCTGAGGGAGCTGGGGTTGTTTAGCCTGGAGAAGAGAAGGCTGAGGGGAGACCTTATCGCTCTCTACAACTGCCTGAAAGGAGGTTGTAGAGAGGTGGGGGTCAGTCTCTTTTCCCAAGTTAGAAGTCATAGGACGAGAGGAAACGCCCTCAAGTTGCACCAGGGGAGGTTTAGATTGGATATTAGGAAAAACTTCTTCACCGAAAGGGTAGTCAGGCATTGGAACAGGCTGCCCAGGGAAGTGGTTGTGTCACCATCCCTGGAGGTATTTAAAAGACCTGTAGACACGGCGCTTAGGGTCTTTTCCAACCTAAATGATTCTATGATTCTTCTAATGAATATCAAAATGATATTTCAATCTTCCCAGACCATAATGCAATGATAATGCAATGATAAGGTTGAGTGCTTATGGGTAAAGATCAGGGAGAAAGCTAACAAGGCATATATCCTGGTGGGAGTCTGTTATAGACCACCCAATCAAAACGAAGAAACAGATGAAGTATTCTACAAGCCATTGGCTGAAGTCTCACAATCTCTAGCCCTTGTTCTCATGGGGGACTACAACTTACCAGATATCAGCTGGAAATACAACACAGCAGAGAGAAAGCAGTCTCGGAGGTTCCTGGAGTGTGTGGAAGATAACTTCCTGACGCAGCTGGTGAGGGAGCCAACAAGGGGAGGTGCCCCGCTGGACCTGCTGTTTGTGAACAGAGAAGGCCTGGTGGGTGATGTGGTGGTCGGAGGCTGTCTTGGGCTCAGTGACCATGAAATGATAGAGTTTTCGATTCTTGGCGAAGTAGGGAGGGGGGTCAGCAAAACCACTACCTCGGACTTCAGAAAGGCAGACTTTGGCCTGTTCAGGAGCCTGGTTGAGGGAGTCCCTTGGGAAGCAGTCCTGAAGGGCAAAAGAGTCCAGGAAGGCTGGATGTTATTCAAGGAGGAAGTCTTAAAGGCGCAGGAGCAGGCTGTCCCCATGTGCCAAAAGATGAGCAGGCAGGGAAGAAGACCAGCCTGGCTGAACAGAGAGCTTCGGCTGGATCTCAGGAAAAAAAAAAGAGAGCTTACCACCTTTGGAAGAAGGGGCAGGTGACTCAGGAGGACTACAAGGATGTTGTGAGGTTATGCAGGGAGAAAATTAGAAGGGCAAAGGCCCAGCTAGAACTTAAACTGGCCACTGCAGTCAAAGACAACAAAAAATGTTTTTACAAATATATCAGCAACAAAAGGAGGGCCAAGGAGTATCTCCATCCTTTGTTGGATGCGGAGGAAAACATCGCCACCAAGGATGAGGAGAAGGCTGAGGTACTTAATGCCGCCTTTGCCTCAGTCTTTAATAGTCAGAGTGGTTATCCTCAGGGTATTCAGGACCCTGAGCTGGGAGCTGGAGATAGGAAGCAGAATGAAGCCCCAGTTGTCGAAGAGATGGCAGTCACCGACCTGCTCCTCCACCTGGATGCCCACAAGTCTATGAGGCCTGATGGGATCCACCCGAGGATACTGAGGGAGCTGGTGGAGGAGCTTGCCAAGCCACTTTCCATCATTTATCAGCAGTCCTGGTTAACCAGGGAGGTCCCAGCTGACTGGAGGTTAGCAAATGTGACGCCCCTCTACAAGAAGGGTCGGAAGGAGGATCTGGGGAACTAAAGGCCTGTCAGTCTGACCTCAGTGCCAGGGAAGGTCATGGAGCAGATCATTTTGAGTGCCATCACGCGGCACATAAGGGACAGCCAGGGGATCAGGCCCAGACAGCATGGGTTCATGAAGGGCAGGTCCTGCTTCACTAACCTGGTCTCCTTCTGTGACAAGGTGACCCACTTGGTGGATGAGGGGAAGGCTGTGGATGTTGTCTACCTGGACTTTAGTAAGGCCTTTGACACTGTCTCCCACAGCATTCTCCTGGAGAAGCTGGCTGCTCATGGCTTGGATAAGTGCACTCTGCGCTGGGTTAAAAACTGGCTGGACGGCTGAGCCCAGAGAGTGGTGGTGAATGGAGTCAAATCCAGTTGGTGGCCAGTCACGAGTGGTGTTCCCCAGGGCTCAGTGTTGGGGCCAGTTGTGTTTAATATCTTTATCGATGATCTGGATGAGGGGATTGAGTGCACCCTCAGGAAGATTGCAGATGACACCAAGTTGGGTGGAAGTGTCGATCTGCTGGAGGGTAGGAAGGCCCTACAGAGGGACCTGGACAGGCTGGATCGATGGGCTGGGGCCAACTGTATGAGGTTCAACAAGGCTCAGGGCCGGGTCCTGCACTTGGGTCACAACAACCCCAGGCAATGCTACAGACTTGGGGAGGAGTGGCTGGAGAGCTGCCTGGTGGAAAAGGACCTGGGGGTGTTGGTTGACAGCTGGCTGAACATGAGCCAGCAGTGTGCCCAGGTGGCCAAGAGGGCCAATGGCATCCTGGCTTGTATCAGGAATAGTGTGGCCAGCAGGACCAGGGAGGTGATGGTGCCCCTGTACTCGGCACTGGTGAGGCCGCACCTCGAGTACTGTGTTCACTTTTGGGCCCCTCACTACAAGAAGGACATGGAGGGGCTGGAGTGTGTCCAAAGAAGGGCAACAAAGCTGGTGAAGAGTCTGGAGGAGCGGCTGAGGGAGCTGGGGTTGTTTAGCCTGGAGAAGAGGAGGCTGAAGGGAGACCTTATTGCTCTCTACAGCTACCTGAAAGGAGGCTGTAGTGAGGTGGGGGGTCGGTCTCTTCTCCCAAGTAACAAGCGATAGGACAAGAGGAAACGGCCTCAAGTTGCACCAGGGGAGGTTTATGTTGGATATTAGGATTATCTTCACTGAAAGAGTAGTCAGGCATTGGAACAGGCTGCCCAGGGAGGTGGTTGAGTCCCCATCCCTGCAGGTATTTAAAAGACAGGTAGACGTGGTGCTTGAGGACATGGTTTAGTGGTGGACTTGGCAGTGCTAGGTTAACGGTTGGACTTGATGATCTTAAGGGTCTTTTCCAACCTTAAGAATTCTATGAATCTATGATTCTATGATTTCATGAACAGAATTGCTCTGATGCTTCCAAGAGAAGCTGACATTGCTACTTGACGAATGTAAGAGACAATGTATTATTTACCAGGATTAGTCAGTATAAAAAAGGCAAATGCTGGTAGTCATCAGTGATGTACCCTTCAGTCATTTACAACTGGGTGTTGAGGTCTTGTTGTGATATGACCAAAATGGCCCAAAAGCTACATTCTCATTGACCAGTGTCCAAAAACTTTCTCAAGTTATAGCAGAATTTCACTCTGTAATCTGAAAACATATTGATGTAACATATATTGGGAGTTAAAATAACATGGAGACGGCAACAAGGACTTTTAAACGTAAGATGTTAGAAGACATAATACTATTTTCAGAAAACAACAGTTGTGAACAACTGAGTTTAAATGACAGATGATCATTCTTTGCCACGGTGGGCTCTAAAATGTGATCTGCTACATCTCAAGAATTAGTAGCATGGTTTTGGTCATTATAGCTTTCAGAGTAATTAACACCACACATACTGCTACCACTTGAAACATACATTTCGTTTTTCTTACAGCTTTTATAGATATTAAATGACATATTAATTAAAGATCATTCCCTGCATGCAAAACATTTTGCAGTTAAAAGAAATGGAGCGCATATCAGAAAACTCACAACTGTTATTATATCTTGGTTCCAAATCCTCAATAATAGCTCGTTTCTTCTGTAGCTCATTGTTAGCTTCATGGAGCTTCTCACTGTTACAAACCATAGAAGCACATATTATTTTTCCAATACTGTTATCCTCTTGAACGAACATTAAGTGATAAAAAAACCCAAACCATCAAAGTATGGTATATTTCTGGGAGTACAGCTGTCTTCGCTGTGAGGCATGTGGACACATAAGTGGGTCAATGTCTATGGGAACGGTTATAAAACATACTAAAAAGCATTACCATATATGCAGAGTTATAAAACCACAGAGCTCCATTTTCAGCCCAGAATTATATACTTACTTTAGAATTTACAATAAAATGTACAAAGCATGTTTGAAGTGTATAATATCAACAGCTGTGATAAGCTTTGGGAAGAATGGCTTCCCCCCCCAAAGTTATAGAGAGACTATACTTTCTAGTAAGCTTTCTAATTATTGTTTATATTAAAATGTTTTCCTCAGAACAAAATTAATTATTCCTCTTAACTTAAGCTTTACACAGTTTTAAATAAAGTTTTCTAACCACTAGAAAATGGTGGCTCTTTCATAACTCCTTTTAATTTGGCAAAGGCTTTCCATAAGAAATGAAAGTAATGCCTTAATAACAGATTCTCTACATATTCCTGATCTATCTGCATTTCTCTTCTTTATATATCTTCCAAATGCACTATTGCCTTCCCACTGCTGTTAATGGCTAAGCATTTGCTAAGCATATGAAAAGCAGATCATTTCATATGGCAAGCAAAATATGGAAAGCTTTATTACTTACAGATGCTCTTCAAGTTTCTTTTGCAGAAGCAGCGACTAAAATAGGAAGTTAAATGTGTCAGTTATTTTAATATGTTATGGTGCTTAGTATCATTTCAGTTATATTAAAATATATAATTTCGCAATTATAACCAGAACACAGTCATTTAATTTCACCCATTTTTAGGTCATAATTGTATAGCAGTTTTCTGTAGTAGTTGTCCTTTCCTTGATATCTGTGGACTTTCCCAAAATCAGAATGCCTTATAACTTCACAAATATTTTCTTGGAATTGGATCAATATAGGAGAGATCCATTAATGACAAAATTGTATTTCAGTTGTTTTCATTGCTTTGTGATTCAGTACTTTTGTAGATTAGACTCAACAAATTTATTTAAAATTAGATAGTGGAAAATTTGCTTGAAGAGCTGTCCAATGCATCAAAGCAAATTTACATAAAGACTCGAGGTAAAATTCTGTCCCCACAAAAATTAGATGGAGTAGAGTGCCACTGACCAGAGCACAGCAGAAATTTTATCCTCAATTGCTCTGCTTTTCTCTGTTTTCACATCTTTCTTTGCCTACAAATATGAAAATATAATACACCTTATGGTGTTCTGATTTCTGGCTAAGTCATATTTGAATAAGCTCTTGGCAGGGGTGGTGGTAGAGAGCTTCAAAGTAAATTTTAGTTTAATTATAAACTCACTTTATATACAGTGAGCATCTTTTAAAATCAAAACCATAAATGCCTATAAAGTAAAAGTAGTGTTAAGTAAACAGAAAGCCATACTCACAATAGCCTTGAGCAGAAAACCATGCCAGGAAACAGAGATGACATATTAGCATAAAGCAAAAACAGCAACCAACAGAAGAAACTATTTAGTAACTCATGAACAGAAAAGCTTAAAACTATGCATTTTTTTCCAGACATGCACATTTTTTTACTTCTCTGTTCTCATTAACAGTTTCATCCTGTCACATTTTCTGGAGAGTTTAGGAAAGACAGTAAAAATTAACTATACTGTGTTCAAGTATATGAATGCTTTTCCACTTTCACACATATACAAACATCATACTCAAACCAGAATTTCAAAGGAAAGCATTTGATGTTATGAAAACTAATTTTAGCATTGAAGTCCCATTAGTAGCTGTACTGGTTTTGCTAGGATAGAATTAATTTTCTTCATAATAGCTTGTATGGGGCTATGTTTTGGATTTGTGTGGAAAAGAATGTTGATAACACAGGGATGTTTTCATTATTGCTGAGCAGTGCTTACACAGAGCCAAGGCCTTTTCTGCTTCTCACACCACCCCACCAGCGAGTAGGCTGGAGGTGCACAAGAAGTCGGGAGGGGACACAGCCAGGACAGCTGACCCCAACTGACCAAAGGGATATTCCATACCATATGACGTCATGCTCAGCAATATAAAGCTGGGGGAAGAAGAATGAAGGGGGGGTATGTTCGGAGTTATGGCGTTTGTCTTCCCAAGTAACCATTACATGTGATGGAGCCCTGCTTTCCTGGAGATGGCTGAACACCTGCCTGCCGATGGGAAGTAGTGAATGAATTCCTTGTTTTGCTTTGCTTGCGTGTGGGGCTTTTGCTTTACCTATTAAACTGTCTTTATCTCAACCCATGAGTTTTCTCACTTTTACTCTTCTGATTCTCTCCCCCATCCCACTGCGGGGGGGACAGAGCGAGCAGCTGTGTGGTGCTTAGCTGCCTACCCGGGATTAAACCACAACAGTAGCAAAGCAGCAGACAATATGTAGTCTATTGGGCTGCAATCAACATGTAGAGATACATGTATTTTGGTGGAGAGATTCTGAATTGGTGTTATTTTCACATGGTTTAAATAAAAGACATTTAATATGGATATTTAACTCAGAGACTGCCTTTTTGGTTTGCATTTGTCCAGTACCCGTTATAGTGGAGTCCTAGTCTGTGACTGATACTCCAGAGTACTCTCACAATATAAAATAAAATCATCAACAAATTTACTTCATTGTTCTCCCTTTCCATGTTCCTTCAAGAAAAGTTTAAACACAAAGCCAATACAGACAATTTGTATGCAATCCAAGAAAAATTTTTAGCTGGAGTTTAAACACTTCAAAATATATAGTTTTTAATCACATTCCTGGGTAGTGCTGTTTGATTAGTTCAAAGTTGGATTGTCTTTTACACTATGAATAAAGAGGGTAGGAGGTAAAATAACCCAAGTGACCAAGGAGGTAACATAACTCAGTGACTCCACGGAGTTCAAACAGAGTTACCGAACTTTACAGTAGCTATGGACCTGTGGGTTTTGGCCCCTTGCTTTTTTCCTTTTCCAGTTTTTCTAAGAAATATAATAACAAATTACACAGAGGAAGGGACACCCTGTTGGCCTCTCCCAGGGCTGTCCCAGGAGAGCATCAGCCCCATGGTCCAGGCATGGAATCCATCAAGATGAGTCAATGCTGGAGCACCTTTTGGACTGAGGGGGGGTTGCTGTCTAGGGGTATGGGACACATTATGGGGAAGACCATTTTGGGATTGCACAGGACTTATTATGGGATGTTTAGGGGAGGAACCAAAGGCAGGAAAAGGAAGGGGTTTAGGTGATTTGGGGAGGAACAAGTGTGGGAAAATAGAGGGTATGGAGATAAAATGGGCCAGTTGCATGTAAACAGTGGCTGGTCAGTACACTTGTCTGGCCATGCCATGTACCTGATCAGCGCAGTCTGTGTTATTTTATTAAATTCCATTTCCAACTCTTTCCCTGGGTGAGGAACTCTATTCTGTGTGCATGTATGTGCATGGGGATCTGAGTGCCAGTGACTGGAGTCAGACCACAGGTCACAGGGGCTCGTGTGCCTGGGTGCCAGCAACTAGAGAGACCAGAGTGAGTGAAATCAAGTGCCAGCCACTGGAGTGGGACCAGGGGCCAGAGCACCTGCATGCCCATAGTGTCAGCAATTGGAGCAAGTATGGTGGTTGTGTGAGTGAGTGTGTGATTGCTAGCAAATATCAAGCTGGACTAGCCAGTGTGTAGGTGAAGTGACCTGGGAACCAGGAATGTGTGTGCATCTCTAAGGGCGAGACTGGCTATCAGGGGATTAGAGGAGTCCTGGCCACTGCACCAGCAACTGGAGTGGGCCTGCAGCCTCAATGGCTCTTATGTCTGGGTGCCAGCAACTGGGGAGACTGGGATCCAGGGACCAGCTACTGGTCAGACTGAGTGTCTGAGCCCTGCTGCTGAAGGCATACACATTATACATATATACATATATTTGTACTAGTGGACCTCTATCCTGCTCAGCCAGAGAGGGGAGCAGGATGAGGCCATTGGTGCTGTCTGTGTTCATCTGAGTGCTCTGTGTGTCTGTCCATGATATGTGTGGCCAGCCATGTGTATATGTGGTATATACGTGTGCTCTGTGTGTGTGTGCTTACTGGGAATACATCTTCAGCCTCGCTATTGGTTGGACCTGGAGACATGGAGCTGTGGCAGCCTCATCTCTCTCGGGCTGATGCATCTGGCCTGATTTCCCCTAAAAGATTTAACAGGTTGGCCCCTGCTTTGAGTAGGAAGATGGACCAGACATCGAGACCCCTAAAGGTACCTTCCAACTTAAAGTATTTTGTGATTCTACATTTCCTTTTCTGCTCGTTTAAGAGTACATGTAGGCAAATATTCAGAACCCAACAAGATAGGTCCATGGGGCTAGTGCCTATATATATAACTGCTGGTGTGGTCAAATTTATACTGAAGCTAGGAATGCAGCTGGTGCATCATGAGCTTCAGCTCTGCCTGGTACCCACAGCAGGCTGTAGAGTTCCATGTGAAAACCTGTGCTGGCATGTTTTTGGTACTAGCAAAACCAGCTCGGATTATACCTACATCGTCTGTAGTCAGTCCTTTAAGTGCACTGTAGACATATCTTAAATCACTGCCTAAACCAAAGCCTCAAACAGGGCCAGATTTAAAATTACAATAAATAAAGGTATATTTGATTAGACTGAGATTATTTACAATACTCTCCACATCTGAGAATAGCTTTGATAAACACATTGCTCAAAAAGTAAATCACAAAACAAAGCTTTATATGTCAACTGCTGAAAATAACAAAACTCGTGAGAAAAAAAATGACCTGTCTTATCAATAAATGCTTTCTCTGGGTTCCTAAACTATAGAAGTGAAGTTTCATTTTCTGGTACATAAATATAATAGGCTAGGTGCATTTTAAGAAATATAATCAGAAGTTTTCAGGAAAATGTTAAATTTAGCAATATTACAATCAAACTTGTCAAATGGAACTGCTAAAAACTCCTCTGTCTGTATTGACTAATCCTTAATTTCAAGCATATTTAAATGCATTCCTTGACAAGACAGGGCGAAATCCTGATTCCACTGAAGTAAACAGACGTTTTCCTCTTGATTTTCAGTGGCACCATGATTTGCCTTCAGCTCCCACAACTCTTCTTGCCAGAGTGGAGCTGAGAGCAACAAAGATCCCTTTTCCGAGAGACTAGCAGCATGTCAGTAAAGTTGTGTTATTCTTCATGCCAATACCAAAATATCGATGCTCTGATCTCACTGGGCTAACAAGGCAGGAATGTTTATGAGAGCATGAGAAAGGTGGAGACTTAGCTGACTGAATTAGAATCATAGAATCATAGAATCATAGAATCGTTAAGGTTGGAAAAGACCCTTAAGATCATCAAGTCCAACCGTTAACCTAACACTGCCAAGTCCACCACTAAATCATGTCTTTTAAGCACCACGTCTACCCGTCTTTTAAATACCTCCAGGGATGGAGACTCAACCACTTCCCTGGGCAGCCTGGTCCAATGCCTGACTACCCTTTCGGTGAAGAAGTTTTTCCTAATATCCAACCTAAACCTCCCCTGGCGCAGCTTGAGGCCGTTTCCTCTCGTCCTATCGCTTGTTACTAGGGAGAAGAGACCGACCCCCACCTCGCTACAGCCTCCTTTCAGGGAGTTGTAGAGAGCAATAAGGACTCCCCTCAGCCTCCTCTTCTCCAAACTAAACAACCCCAGCTCCCTCAGCTGCTCCTCATAAGACTTGTTCTCTAGACCCTTCACCAGCTTTGTTGCCCTTCTTTGGACATGCTCCAGCACCTCGATGTCCTTCTTGTAGTGAGAGGCCCAAAAGTGAACACAGTACTCGAGGTGCAGCCTCACCAGTGCCAAGTACAGGGGCACTATCACCTCCCTGGTCCTGCTGGCCACACTATTCCTGATACAAGCCAGGATGCCATTGGCCCTCTTGGCCGCCTGAGCACACTGCTGGCTCATGTTCAGCCAGCTGTCGACCAACACCCCCAGGTCCTTTCCTGCCAGGCAGCTCTCCAGCCACTCCTCCCCTAGCCTGTAGCATTGCATGGAGTTGTTGTGACCCAAGTGCAGGACCCGGCACTTAGCCTTGTTGAATCTCATACAGTTGGCCTGGGCCCATCGATCCAGCCTGTCCAGGTCCTTCTGTAGGGCCTTCCTACCCTCCAGCAGATCGACACTTCCACCCAACTCGGTGTCATCTGCAAACTTACTGAGGGTGCACTCAGTCCCCTCATCCATATCATTGATGAAGATGTTTAACAGGACCGGCCCCAATACTGAGCCCTGGGGAAAAACTTACTTAGGCTGTTGCACCACTGAGGAAGCCCTAAGATTTCTCAGCCTTTCGTACATGCATCACAGAATCAATATCAATTGAGTTCATCTTTTTGAGACTTACTACATCAAAATGATAGTGATAGTGTTAGAAATAAGAGTTCCACTCAACTGGACACTATTAAACGGTGCTCCTGTTAAGGATGCCAAAGATCAAAGATTCTGTTGAGTCTGTTTATCACAAAACATGCAAGGAGTATATCCAGATTTTAATCACCCTGAAAAATTTAGTTTTGACCTGTAACCAAGACAGCAAAGAATATCATGGAATGACATAATAGTATAGACCCATTTTAAAATTAATTATAAGTTATTTCTTAAGAGCATTTTTCTTAAGAGCATTTTTCTAAATAAGAAATCACTGCTTTCAGGACAGTTCTATAGCTTCACTCTCAAATAAGGGAGGTGGCAAATAAAATTTTCAGTGGAAGATTAGAATTTGTGTTCCCACACTAATCCTGTGACAATGTCTTTATTTTAAATATTAAAATGTACAGTATCTAGGTATACAGAAATAGAAAATATTGCACTGTGTCAAAGGACTGCTCATTTGATGTTTTTAGTTTTGGCTTGCATGACATCCTGCATTAGAGATACACATTTATATCATCAATTACTGGGTTTCCACTGGCAAGAAAGGTATTTACTACCATGAAGAACAGTTAAACAAAAATACTTTGGGATATTTTGTAAGAAATGGAAAACCAATGTATCCTTTATTTTCTATAAATATCTCTATTCTAATTTCAAATTTTTAAATAATGCTGAGTTTACTACTGGAATAGGCACATTGAAGGGAAAAAAATTATTTAATTCCTTTTCTAAAAAGAAAGTTTATTTTTTTTATTCTAGACAAACATTTCATTTTACATTTCTCATTGAGAAAAATACAGTTTAAATGTAAGGCCATAACAACACATATCAAAAGCTACCAGAAATCTCCATCTGCATTATTTCTTCATGATGTAACAAGCAGGAGATATTATGTAAAGCTGAAAGGTAGGATAATAGCAATTACTTGAACACAAGTTTTACATACATTTCTACTTACATCTTCAGCTTTTGAACCTTGCTCCTGCAAAGACTTCTGTAGTTCTTCAACCTGGGACTGTACTTCTAGCAGTCTCTGATTTACCAGCCTAAGAAATAGATAAAACTTTACTTTTCAAAAACAATGAATTACAACATGATGAAATCCAAGATGTTTAGTGTCCATCATTATCAGGACATCTATGCAAGAGATAAAACACTATTTCTTTATTCAAAATTGCATTGGGTTTATGTGACAAGGTTTTGGTAGTGGGGGGAGGGGGGCTGCAGGGGTGGCATCTGTGAGAAGATGCTAGAGGCTATCCTGTGCTGGACACAGCTGGTTCCAGCTGGCTCTGCAATGGACCCACCAGTGGTCAAAGCTGAGCCAATCAGAGAAGCTGGTGGCACCTCTGAGAAAACATATTTAAGAAAGGGCAAAACACTGCCTGAGAGTGAGGAGTGAGGAAAAAAGTGTGAGAAACAATCCTGGAGACACCAAGGTCAGAGAAGAAGGAGGGAGAGGAGGTGCTCCAGGTGTCAGAGAAGAGGTTCCCCTGCAGCTAGTGGAAAGGACCACAGTGCACCAGGTATTCCATGCAGCCTGTGGAGAGGACCATGCCGGAACAGATATGCACGCTGCAGCCCATGAAGGACCCCATGCCAGAGCAGGTGAATATTCCCTGAAGGACCTGTGGCACAGGAGACATGGGGAATGCAGGGTTGCAGTCAGTCCATAACAGTTGCTCTCGGCTGCTCCTTTCTCCTGACACTTTTTCCCTGCTCCAGCATGAGTCCTTTCACAGGCTGCAGTCCTTCAGGAAATATCCAACTGCTCCAGCATGAGGTCCTCCATCGGCTGCAGGGGAATCTCTGCTCCAATGCCTGGAGCACCTTCTTCTTCTCTGACCTTGGTGTTCGCACTGCTGTTTCTCACTCTTTTCTCTCTTCCTCTGCATGTCTGGTGTTTTTGCCCTTTCTTAAATATGTTTTTACAAAGATACCATCAACTTTGCTGATTGGCTCAGCTTTGGCCTGTGGTGGGTCTGCTGCAGAGCCAGCTGAAACTGGCTGTTACTGGTCTAAAATTCTTTCTGCCGACTTCGTCCTCACTGATCACAGTATTCTGTGGATGAAGCAAGACAGCTAAAACCTACTGCATACTACAGTAAGATAAAATTCAGTACATAAAATCATAGAAAAGTTTTTATCACCCTAAACTTTCATAAAATACTCAGTTTTACAAAATCTAGATCATTTTGACAGCAGCTCTAACACCTGTGAACATACTTTTAAAGAACAAAATAGGAAACAGAAGGGAAGATGGAAAATATACAGGGAATGAATGGGTAGTAGGGAAGATAAGGGATTCTTTTTGTTACACTTGCTTTACAGAAGGAGAAGCTGAAGTAATACATGGTTCCTTTTGTGAGCCTTTGCATCATTCCAATTGCAATCTATTACAGAATTCTTCAGCCCACACTGCAGTATCCAGATACTGGAACAGCATTGAATGACTGAGTAGACTCACAGGCTGGTTGAGATACTTTTTGATAGGGCTAACCACATTTTTTTACATGAGAAACTTGGCCCTGACAACAGTCTGCTAAGACAGACGTGTACGAAATTGTTAGGAAAGTCACTGGAACAGAGAACAATACTTCCTTACCTGTTCTCTGTCTCCAATTCATTCTTCCGTAAATTTGTACCATCGAGCAAGCTCTGCAACAAGGTGATCTTTTCATTGTCAGAACCTTCTTGGTTCAGCTTTAACATCTTGTTCTCATGCTGAAGGCGAATGAGTTTCTCCCTAAACAAATAAAACCTACTAGAAGAAGCTTACCATTCTCTATAAAGAATAAAACAGTTTACCACAGGATGTGTAAAGATAACATAAAGATCTTCACCAGTTTTAGAAATAGATGAAACTACAATTGACTCTTGATGTCCAAATTCAAACTTGATTAAAGAAGTTGCAATTGTACAAAACACAGAAGAGGAACATTGCCTGAGGACCCAGATTAGATCTGAGAACAAGGTCAGAGAGACTGATGGGTAATAAGCAGAGCTGGGTATCAGGGTATCAAAGGATACAGGTTGTAAACTTAGCTATCAATAAACTACTGCATGAACTCAGGCAAGTCACTTCCCTCCTCTTGGTCTTCCCCCCCACAGCCCCCATGAATGTCACTGTATTGAGTCTGGCTGCAATGGAGTTAACTGTATTCATACAAGCCCATATGGTGCTGTGTTTTGGATTTGTGGCTAAAACAGTGTTGATAAAACACTAATATTTTGGCTATTGCTGGACAGTGCTTGCACAGAGTCAAGGTTTTCTTTTTTTCCCACTCTGCTCCAGCCCAGCGAGTAAGCTGGGAGTGGGCAAGAGGCTGGGAGAGGACACAGCTGGGACAGTTGACCTGAATTGGACAAAGGGATATTCCATACCATATAACATCATGATCAGCAATAAAAACTGGGGTAGAGGAAGAAGGGGGTGGGGGGCTTTTTTTTGGCTTCCAAGGTGGCCATTGTTTGGAGACTGGCTGGGCATCGGTCTGCTTCTGGGAGGTGGTAAGTGATTGCCTTTGCATCACTTGGGGTTTTTTTTCCCTCTTTCCTTCACCTATTAAACTGTCTTTATCTTGACCCATGAGTTTTCTTGCTTTTGCTTGTCCCTTTGGGGCGGGGCAGGGGACAGTGAGCGAGCAACTGTGTGGGTGCTTAGCTGCTGCCCAGGGTCAACCCACAACAGTCACTTAACTTGTTTATTTAGAACAAGTCCAATCAACAGCCCATAGACTGAATCCACCTTGTGAAAGAAACACTTTCACCCAGTCTGCAATTTTTCTCTATGGGATGAGAAAAGATGGTTGAACAGAAAATCTTGTCTGAATGGCCAGATACTCTTTTTGCTACCTTACAGTGGAGAGACCCAAACTGTTGTCATGGAGAAGATAGGAGAGCAGCAGTAGTTGTTCCTATGGGTGGGAGCCAGGAGACAGGTCTCCTGCAACCTTCACACTGCATTGGAAGCAGTGGCAGCAGCCCAGCTCTGTAGATCAGGAAGCAGCAGTCTTCCCAGCTCAACCACTGCTACTATCCATCTTTCTGAAGTAAGCAAGGAGGCCGAGTTTAGCACCTCCAGACAGCCAGCATAGATGTATGATAGTCTGAAACCCAGCTTCTGGAGCTGCTGAAGGTAGAGGCAGTGAATTCTACATGGTCATGCCTGGGTATTTACAGCATTTAGGATCCTGTTCTCTCTTATGCAAATCATTTGAATGTTCATGCAATGACCCCCTACTTTTGTAGTACTGCCTCAAAGCATTACTCTCCTTCTCTGCTGCTAGAGAACAAAACTGAAAGGAACTACTCTTGTAGCAATGCACAGCAATGCAGCTGGAAGAGAAACAACTTGTTTCTGTTATTACTTACCTAGCAAGATATCCTTTAAATACTCTAAAAAGTTTCTTGAACCCATATGCAGCTTTCCAAATGTTGAAATAGTTGTATCAACATTTGCAGAGGAAAAAATGAGGTCCTAAAGAGCTTGCAGACTTCCGAGATGTGAGTGGCCCTTAATGACTTCAAGTTACAGTGATACCAGGCACTCTGGCAAGGCTCAACACAGACTGCATTATCTTAAACCATAGTGATTTTCAGTCCTGTCCCTTCTCTTTCTTTCTAATAGTGCATGGCTGTTCTAATGCCATGATGCAAATGCATTTTAAAATCTATTCTTCATTTTGACAATTTTAATGTTTTTTCCCCATACAATAACAATATATCCCATTGTTACAAATATTTTTGTCTGTTAAAGCACGTAAGAAGTTGCAATTGTATGAATTCTTTGCAGGAAGAGAAACCCAACTTGAGGATGAAGGGTTTCTTTGTTTCTCCTTTTGAAACAAGACAAACTTGAGAGAGGTCAAGTGAATCTTGTCTATAAGTATAAAGGGTGCTGTTGTATGGAAATCCAAAGGGAAGGAGAAGAACAAACACAAATCTTAGAATTTTTCAAACACTCAAAACCAGATGGGAACAGTCATTTATGTGCGCATCCTAAGGCTTAGGCAGAATAAAAATATGAGTTAACTTACTTGATTTCAGGAGTAACAATTTCCACTGCTAGACTGTCTGAAGGTTCATGGCTTCCCAGGGGCATCAGTGCTGTGTCAGGAAAAGAAAGAGATATAAAGTTTACCAGGAAGAACAGTAACTTTCTTTTAAAAGACCAGGAATAAACTTTGTTCTACAAGTTGATAGATTTAGAGGAATGCTCTTGAGTAATTGGGAAATAATACAAATGTCAGGCCTCTAGCAAGAAGGAAAGACAAGCACAACACACTTCGGAGAACAATCACTGTTCCTATTTTCACTCATTCTGGAGAAATGATTTTATGGTGGATGGTTTACTGATTGGTTTATATAAGAATTAAAAACCTGTGTAATGTAACACATGGAAATAAATTGCAGCATGTGAACAATCATGTAAGCATCAGGAAATTGTTACATAATATTCTTTGGAGATGAGAGAGATGTTGAGCATGACTATTCAGAAATCAAATTCCTGGGGTAAGGAGAAACATTTTCTAAAACTGCCATATTTGGGAAGAGACAAAACATGAAAGATTTCAGTCAAACTGAAAGTTTCATGAGTTCATATGCATTTGAAAACAAAGTAATACCAAAAGTGGTTTTTGAGTTTAGCTGAATTTTAGGTTTATTATCTGCTAATTAAAGACATATCCAGTATTCTCCGGAAGACCTCTGTGCACTTTAGAAAAGATATATTTAATCTCCTTTTTTGTCTCTTACCTGTAGTGGTGAGTTGACCCTCCTGTGCTTGTACACATTGGAGCTCTTCGATAGTTTCTTTTAAGGAATCTCTTTCTGCTCTTAATCTCTGAATAATAGGAACAACAATAATATTAGTCTTGGCACTACAAATCCATCCTTAACACTAAGTGGAGTGCCACAAGGCATAGCATCAGCACTTAAAAAAGAATTTATATGCAACTCAAGAGATGATTTTCATGTCAAGGCATATCAACTTATTCCAGAATAGAATAAAAATCAACTACTTCCTGGAAACAGCAATTCTTTAAGAAGGTTTGCTGCTGCACGTTATACTTGTTGGGCTAAAGATATCAGAATATAAGCTTACAAAATCACAGAATAACAGAATCACAGAATGGTTAAGGTTGGAAGGGACATCTGGAGGTCATCTGGTCTAATGCCCCTGATCAAGCAGGGCCACTTAGAGCCGGTTACCCAGGACCATGTCCGGACGGCTTCTGAACATCTCCAAGTATGGAGATTACACAACCTCTCTGGGCAACCTGTTCCAGTGCTCAGTCATCCTCACAGTAAAAAAGTGTTTCCTGATGTTCAGACGGAACCTCCTTTGTTTCAGTTTGTGTCCATTGCCTCTTGTCCTGTCACTGGGCACCACTGAAAAGAGCCTGGCTCCACCTTGTTTTCACCCTCCCTTCAGGTATTTATATACATTGATGAGACCGATCCTCCCCGAGCCTTCTCTTCTCTAGGCTAAACAGTCCCAGCTCTCTCAGCCTTTCCTCATAGGAGAGATGCTCCAGTCCCTTAATCATCTTTGTGGCCCTTCGTTGGACTCTCCAGTAGCTCCATATCTCTCTTGTACTGAGGAGCCCAGAACTGGACACAGGACTCCAGGTGTGGCCTCACCAGGGCTGAATAAAGAGGAAGGATCACCTCCCTCGACCTGCTAGCAACACTCCTCCTAATGCAGCCCAGGATACCATTTACCCTTTTTGCTGCTGCCAGGTGCCCACCAAGCCACTCTATGACTCCTCTCCTCAGCAAGAAAGGGGGGAGAAAATAAGGTTAAGAACTCATGGGTTGAGATAAAGGCAGTTTAATAAGAAAAGCAAAGGCTGTGCACAGAAGCAAAGGAAACAAACAAACAAAAATTATTCTCCTCTTCCCATCAGCAGGCAATGTCCAGCCACTTCCTGAGAAGTAGGGCCTCTGTATGCATAGTGGATGCTTCAGAAGACAAACGCCTTAAATAACGAATGCCCCCTCCTCCTCCTCCTTTCCTGTAGCTTTTATTGCTGAACATGACGTCATATGGTATGGCATATAGCTTTGGTCAGTTGGGGTCAGCTGTCCCATCTATGTCCCCTCCCAACCTCGTGCCCACTGTCCTGGTTTCAGCTGGGATAGAGTTAATTTTCTTCCTAGTAGCTGGTATAGTGCTGTGTTTTGGATTTAGGATGAGAATAATGTTGATAACACACTGATGTTTTAGTTGTTGCTCAGTAGTGCTTACACCAGTCAAGGACTTTTCAGCTTCTCGTGCCCTGCCGGGTGCACAAGAAGATGGGAGGGGGCACAGCCAGGACAGCTGACCCAGACTGGCCCAAGGGCTTTTCCATACCATATGATGTCATGCTCAGTATATAAACTGGGGCATGCCCACTATATTGAGGTTGAACCAACAGTTAAACCAGAATTAACCAGACAACAGAATTAATTGAGTAACAATTAATCAAACAATTAATCAACCTACCTACAAGGCCCCATCCCACCATGTCTCCATGATCCCAACAAGATTGTAGCCCTGCAACTACACACAGTTCTCTGACTCCTCATGTTTATTCCCCATGCTGCATGCATTAGTGTACAGGCACTTCAGAGAGGCATCAAGGCATGTTGACATCCTAGAAATTGTTTGAGGGATTTCTCCATAATGGGGCCTTTTAGGCACTTCCTTGCTTACATACAAGTGCTGGAGGTGACCCCGCTTAAGCCCCATTTTGTTGATTTTGTGTTCCATTCCTGTCACAAATCAAGCTATTAATGATGCAAACTTCAGGTACCAGATAGCAAACAGCATCCATTGGGAACACTCACCTGTTTTCCCCTCACACATAGTTGGCTCCAAGGGAAAAGCAAGTGAGCTAAAATACCATAGGCTACTTTTCCTTTACCAAGGAAAGCAAGATTCAGTAGACAAGAGGAGGGAAATGTAAGGTAGCTGGGGGATATACAGAGTCAACACAACAGATGAACTACAGTTACTTGACACTGTTGCTTTTCCAACAGTGGGAGGTTAGACAGCAGTTCCACTTCCTCCTCCTGATGTGTGTCACTGGCTTTGCCATCATCTGAGCATTTCAGAGATGGAAGGAAACTAGTTGTTTCAGGCTCAGTCCAAAGACCATCCTCGAGTGTAGATACGTTGACTCTTTTGTAGTGTCAGGCCCGTATGCTCCCATTTGCCAGTAAGGCAAAGGAAAAGAAGCTACAGGTAGCACCAGGTTAGTAGCCCAAAAGGATCCCAAGACTCCAACATAAGAGAAGAGGGTGACAATTTATGTAAAAATCAAAGCAGTAGTCTGCTCTAGAACTAGGATGCGTCCCATGTCACTAAGAGTTCTAGGACAGCCCTTAGCTCTGTGTAGGTACAGAGCTGTGTTGGCTGGTAGCTGTTCACACCAGACACAAGTCAACCCAAATGGATTCAGGACTTGTGATCCCTTTGGCAAACAGCACTTTGGTGAGGTGCATCAGGGGCTTCTGTTGTCTGATTAATCATTAATCAATTAATTCTGTTGTCTGGTTAATTCTGGTTTAACTGTTGGTTCAACCTCAATATAGTGGGCATGCTGATTGATTGTATGAACAGCCATTTCACAAAACCCTTAGATTCTAAAGCTTGGATTGGTTTTACCATTGCAGTAAAAAGAGTCACTCAGCAGGGAACACTGCAGAGTTTGATACTGGCAGCCAGAAAATACCTTGAAGTTGATTATTGGAAAGCAAGTATATTTTAAACCTGAAAGATCACAAGAGAAACAGGCAGCTGCGAACTTGAAATGTCAGGTAGTAGAAAGAGAACAGTAACAGATATAGAAAAGAAGTACTTTGAGGAACAAAAAAAGCACTAGGGCTGCAATCAGTGGTAGAAGTGCTTGTGGCAGGTACTGAAGAAAAAGTTAACTCATCAAATTGCATGGGTATCTATCAGCCAACACAACATATATAGAAAATTCCAAGACAGATTTTTATTAAAGATAGCAATCACATACTATCATACTCTGACAGAACAGACACAAGGACAAAAATGGGTTCAACAGCTAACTCTAATTGACAAGATATCACAACGTAACTTGTTATCTGTGATGGGCAATTTTAGTCATAGAAGCATAGAATGGTTTGGGTTGGAAGGGACCTTTAAAGATCATCCAGTCCAACCCCCCTGCCATGGGCAGGGACATCTACAACTAGATCAGGCCTCTCAAAGCCCCCTCCATCCTGACCTTGAACACTTCCAGGGATGGGGCATCCAAAACTTGTCTGGGCAACCTGTTACAAGGTCTCACCACCCTCATCGTAAAAAAAATTTCTTCCTTATATCCATTCTAAAGCTATCCTCTTTCAGTTTAAAACCCTTGCCCTGTCACTACAGGTCTTGGTAAAAAGTCTCTCTCCGTCTTTCTTATAAGCCCCCTTTAAGTATTGAAAGGTCACAATAAGGTCTCCCTGGAGCCTTCTCTTCTCCAGGCTGAACAACCCCACCTCTCTCAGCCTTTCTTCATAGGAGAGGTGTTCCAGCCCTCTGATCATTTTTGTGGCCCTCCTCTGCACCTGCTCCAACAGGTCCATGTCCTTCCTGTGCTGGGGACCCCAGAGCTGGATGCAGTACTCCAGGTGGGGTCTCACCAGAGCAGAGTAGAGGGGCAGAATCACCTCCCTCGACCTGCTGGCCACGCTTCTTTTGATGCAGCCCAGGATACGGTTGGCTTTCTGGGCTGCAAGCGCACATTGCCGGCTCACATCCAATTTTTCATCCACCAGTATATCCCCAAGTCTTTTCCGCAGGGCTGCTCTCAATCCCTTCATCCCCTAGTCTGTATTGATAGTGGGGATTGCCCCGACCCAGGTGCAGGACCTTGCTCTTGGCCTTGTTGAACCTCATGAGGTTCACACAGGGCCACCTCTCCAGACTGTCAAGGTCCCTCTGGATGGCATCCCTTCCCTCTAGTGAATCAACTGCACCACTCAGCTTGGTGTCATCTGCAAACCTTCTGAGGGTGCACTCAATCCCAGTATCTATGTCATTGATGCCACATTAAGATGTGACAATCAAGAAATAGAAAGAATAATGGGATTGAGAAAGAATAATAGGTTAAGAATCACTAACCAAAACACTGAGAGACTACTTTAGCTATGATATAGTTTTTACAGACACCTATTCACTCAAAAGAATGCATTAAAAACAAGCAACCCCAAAACAACACTTCTTGCCAGGTGGCAAAACAGAAAACCGTATCTGCAATGACTTGAAATGCAGGTCCTTCATACAAGATGAAAGGGTTTCCACCAAGCAACAGGTAAGCCAAAACTACAAACTTCCCCTGAAATCTGGGATGGGGGTTGGGGGGGAGAGGAGAAAACACAACACAACCTGGTAAAAAACAGGAAAGAAAAGCAAAGCAAGAAATGAACAAGATTACTGTGAGCCATTCCAATTTGAGAGTGAGGAGCAGAAGAAAGTAATGACAAGGACAGGTATCCATAGTATTTAGTAAATTTGGCAATGTACAGAAATCTAAGACCTATGAGCAGAATATAACTGAGAATTTTCAGCTCAAGTGCTACCCAATTGCAAGACCTGGAAATTTATTAAAGGTTAGACAGGATATCTTCAGGAAAGTGTCTACAAAGATTCTGCTTGAAGGAAAGACAGACTTATGCTTCAAATAAGCCTGAGCAATTGCTAACTGAAAGTGTTGGCCATGTTTCATGTGGTACTTTAAAGCGCCAATATACAGACTCCAAAAATATCCACAAACAGAAACCAGCTGGCAAAGAAACTAGAGTATGCCAGAGAAGCATGGAGGATCATTCTTGGCAAGAGAGGGCAAGAGGAATCAACCTCAGTCTGTTGGTGGCTTAGAGAGGAAGATAATAAACTGGTATCTATACCGCATATCCATGATGACACCAGAAACTAAATCAGTGATCACAAGAGAAAGGGGAAAGCACAATAGAGGACACATCCTTCTACAAGATTCCTAAACCTCTTGCTACAGAGGCCTCAATTTCACAAAGAGAAACACGCAGATGCTACCTCAAGGAACATTACTTTGGAAAAAAAAAACAACTTCTGAGTTCAGTTCTAGGGAGATACTGCAAAAAACCTACTTTAAATAGTTTTTCAGAATACATTACAATTATCTTTGGCATTTATTATCCTTTTCATGGTGAATGGTCAAGAAACAACTGCAGACACTATATGTGAGGGCTTTTCCTCTTGAAAATCTGTTGCATATATTTTAATACAGTCACTTTATCCCATGCAATATAATCATTAAGTTTAAAAATGTATTTGCACACAAACATTAGAAAATTTTAAGTGGAAAATAAAAGTTATGAATTCAAAAAGCTCAATGTAAAAGCTTTTTTTGATAACCATAGGTCTGTGTAATAAAGGAAAAATGATTGCTTTCACTACTACTAGAAAAATGATATAATGAAACTTACATCTTTTTCTTTTTGGAGGCTGTCTACTTTTTCTTTCAACTGTTTGCATTCATAATCTAGTTTATCAGCTTTCTTGGATTCTTCAGATAATCTGTTTTGTAATTCCACTGCCTGTGAGAGCAAGAAGCAGTAATTTGTCTGCAATTATTAACATTAAAAGAAAACATATGAAAGAAAGTAGTTAATGACCATGCGCCATGAGGCAAATAAGTGAAATATTTACCTACAGGAAAGTCTAAAATTCTTTTTCATCAATTGTTATATGTTTCAGTATAACCAAAAGAATTCAAATACTAGGCATTAGCACAAATAAAAGAAAAAACAAAAAGATGTAAAGTATCTTTAAAAATTTACATACAAGTGAGATTTACAGGAAAAACTGTATAATCCTATGAACCAAAGAGCTTAGGAATAGTAGAATAAACCTCCTACTTTCAGAGAAGCCAAGGAAAAGAAAAAACTCTCAAGAAACCTTTTGTCATCTCTTTTTCTACAAACCTCACTCAGAAGTCAGGCACCGGTTCATGCAGTTAGGTAAATTTTCTTGTGCTTAGACATTTGTTATTGTTTATTAATACACAAACATGAAAATTCAGCTGCAGGCTCATTATCAGTTTTCTTTATTTCAAGGGGCAATATGTTCCTAACAAAATCTCGTAGATATTTTTCAAGCTGTAAATTAGCAAAGAGCTTTTAAAACTAAAAAAGGAGAAGTATAAAAGCTTAGCAGAAAAGATCAGTGAGCACAGGACAACTCAGCAAAGTTCTCAGCCTTTACTAGTGTAGACTCAATCCCAGAATGTTAATAACATAACACAGAGTATGAAAGCAGTAAACAGAGTAAAGACTGACTGGCAAACACATAAGCTGAATGAAGGCTCAGCTGAAGATATATAATTAATTCTTATAGCAGGACACAGAGTTAGGACTCCTGGAAACTAATTTGTGACATGTCACATTTATACTTTCTTCATTCATGTTTTGGTCTCAAAGGTGTATTCAAGAGGAGCCTGACTTTATAGACAATGAAGGCAAACAGACTGTGTGTTTGTTCTGAGACAGTGTGGTTAAAGTGAAAGAAACTCTTGTCTGCCAGATTAGAGACCTGAGTTTTATTCCAGTCTCAGCCAGCAGTAAAGTTCCATACAACACATCAGCTCCTCAGTTGTAAAATCTCATCCATAAAACATTGGGAATGAGGGAGAAGAGATATTCTTTGCAGATGCACAGCTTAGACATAAAGAACAAAGTTTCCCCTTTAAAAATCTGCATCATCATTGAAATAAGCATGATCAGATGCAAACATCAGGGATAACACAACTGTAATGGGTGCTCTGTTATTTGGAGGAATTATTCCTTTTATGAGCAAATGAGATATTAATGGTGTGTGAAAGAGTGTCTCCTCCTATATTTCCTTTTCCCTTTGATTGTATGTTACTTCAGCCTTTTTCTTATCCAAGTTCTGTTATTTTTCTGGTGGAATCAATTGGACTATAATAACAATCAGCCCAGGGAGGTGCAAACTAATTGCCCTAGTTATCAAGATGGCCAAATGCAGGGAAACAGCTTTCAAGTTTGAGGGATGCACATCACTCCAGGGCTTGCAATGCTCTTGGTGCCTGATTTTGTATCTTTTTAAATTCTGCTGTGGATTGACCTGTAGTGTGACCATTCAAGGTTAAGGGAAGTCAGAATAAAGACAAGGCACTGTTCACATAAATCGAGCTCAAGCTGGCCCTGCAAAAAGGATCTCAGAATGATGGCAAGTCAATGTACTGTAGATGCAAAAAGGAGATATGCATGTGTCCTCCACCTTTATAGAAATAGTCACATCCCTCTCAGTGGAACAGGAAAATAAACGGATGTTCTCCATTCCTGAGGGCTCTGGTGATACACAAGGTACTTTTCTTGATGCATATATGCAACAAGGATGATATAGAGGAAGGAGGATGTATACTTTCTAGCCACAGATGGACAAATTCAGGTTAGAAACGAGAAGAAAAAAATCTTACTTAACCACTAGAATAACTTACCAAGGCTATGGTGGATTCCCCACTGCTGGAAATTTTCAAGTGAAGAGTGGATGCTTTTTCTGAGAAAGAAGCTCTAATTCTAGCCCCACTACTGAACTTGAATTAGGAATAATTTGATAAACCTGTTACTTTTTGAGAGGTACGACTGTTCATTGACAAAAGTAACACAAACTTGACATAATGACCAATAAGCAATGTAGGGAGGGAGGAAGAAAGAAGTATTTACAAAAGAAGCAAACACAAGGAGCTGTTTTTGTTTGTTTGTTTGTTTGTTTTTACTTTGAGGTATAAGCCATGTTGCAAAGAAGAAATGTTGAGAAATGCAGAGAATTATTGTACTGATGATGTTCTCACCTGTCTCTTGTATGTCTCCAGCTGGCTACGTGCTGCATTGGCTTTCCGAAGTTCTTCCTCCAGGCTCACAGTGTTTTGCATGTACACCATATTTTTCTCTTCTAATAGTTTCACTTGCCGCCGTAAATCACCCAGGTCTTCCAGTTTCTTTTTGTATGACTCTACCTGGCTTTCTAACTTAGCCACTTTATCAGAAGAATGCCTGGGAAGACAAGAGATTGAACATTTGTATCAAATCTGTACTTGGAACACTAAAAATCAATGTAGAAAACATTCCCAGATATCAAGGGAGCAGAAGAACACAAACATCCTCACACACTACTAAATGTCTTGGTTTTCAAGTTGTCTGCTCCCCCCCCCATTAGTTGACACAAAGTGCTGTTATCAGAAGTGCTTTTGAATCGCATAATTCTTCCTATAATTTCCTTATCTGCTTCCAATATTAATTAAAAAATTAATTGTTAACACTCCTACAATTCCAACCTATTTCCTTCCAACTCTAAATTCATCCTCAGAAGCCAGTGCTTTACCAGAGTAAAAATAATATTTTCTGCCCTTCTTTTTTTTTTTTTTTAAGATAACCAGGGATAAACGTGTTCTGAAAAAGGAAATGGCAAATTTATGCTAACAGCTATTATTTCCATTTCCCAAGCAGTCATATAGGATTACCATAATAGTTTTGGAGTCTGAATCCTTTTTAAAAAAAACGCAAGACAGAGCTCAGTTTATAATACATTCAATTTTCTCAATATTGGATCGTTACTTTAAATTGTAACCAGCTCCTAAGTAATTCACAACTTGATTGAAAACAAACAACATTAGGAAAATATCCTCTAATTTGAAAGTTTTCACAAAAATTTCAAACACCCAAAACCTGTAAGCTAACAATAACAAATGAATCCCCATAGCCATACTCAGCAGTGTGAAACTAGAATGAATTCAGCTGAACTGAACTTTTTGGTACGTAGTAATCTGATGTCAGACTGCTTGACACGCAAGTTAGAACCATCATTTTGATGGTCACAGAGTGGCTTTTACTTACTTGCCTAAGAAGTGTTTTAATACATATCCATCCTTAAAACTATTACATGAAAAGCTAATGAAGACTAAATTTAATTATATGAATTTTACTGTGGATTAAAACTATTTATATATTCTAAAAAAGAAAAAACAACCCAAAGCTAATGGAACATAGTTTACCTGAGTACATCTATTTCATCCTTCAAAGACTGAGCCTCTTCTGCTAATGTACTAAGCTCTTCAGTCTGTTGTCTCAGTTCTGCAATTTCCTTTTCTAGTTCTTCACAACGTATGCGAAAGTCATCTTTGGCAGCTTCTAACCTGTACAATCGAAGTAAAACAGGACGACATGGTTGAGAGCCTCTGGGTAAGAATTAGGGGAAAAAGCTAATAAAGCGGATGTTGTTGTGAGAGTCTACTATAGATCACCCAGCCAGGCCGATGACACCAATGTATTATTCTGTAAGGAATTAAGGGAAATCAGTTGCCCTTGTTCTTATGGGTGACTTCAACTTCCCAGATGTTAATGAACAGATCCAGGAAATTCCTGAAACACATTGAAGATAACTTTTTGATACAGGTACCAAGAGAGCCGACTAGGAAAGGTGCCCTCTTAGATCTGTTGTTTGTAAATAGAGATGGTCTCGTGGGTGATGTGATGATTCATGGCTGTCTTGGCCACAGTGATCATGAAATGGTTGAGTTTAAAATCTTTGGTGATATGAGAAAAATTGTTAGCAGAGCTACTACCCTGGATTTTGGGAGAGCAGACTTCAGGCTGCTCAAGAAACTAGTTAGTAAGGTCCCCTAGGAATCTGCTTTTGAGGGTGTTGGGGTCCATAAATGCTGGTCACTTTTTAAGAGCCATCTTTTAAAAGCGCAGGAGCAGGCAATTCCAATGTGTCAGAAGTCAAGCAAGTGGGGCAGACCGGCTTGGATGAGCAGTGATCTCCTGGAACTTAGGAGGAAAAAGAAAGTGTATGGACTTTGGAAGCAAGGTCAGGCTACACAGAAGGACTACAGAGATGCTGTTTGCCACTGTGGGGAGAAAATTTGTACAGCCAAAGCTCAGTTGGAGTTGTAGCTGGCCAGTACTGTGGTGGATAACAAAAAAAGGCTTTTTTAAGTATGCTACAGCAAAAGGAGGACTGAAGAAAATATTGGTCCGTTACTTGATGAGGTTGGTCACCTCACAAATAGGGATGTAGACAAAGCAGAGATGTTTAATGCCTTGTTTGCCTCTGTCTTTGACACCAATGATGGGCTCTGGGACCACTGGAGCCGTGGGTTGGAGGACCGTGACTTGGGGAATGAAGCTCCCAGTTGACTTTGAACTTATATGGGATTTGCTGCTGCAGCTGAATCCACATAAGTCTATGGGACCCGATGGGATTCATCCCAGGGTACTGAAAGAGTTGGCCGATGTTATTGTGAGACCTCTCTCAGTTATTTATCAATGGTCTTGGGAATCTGGAGAGGTCCCAGTAGACTGGAAGCTAACAAATGCTATTCCAATTTTCAAGAAGGGCAAGAAAGAAGACCCTGGTAATTATAGGCCTGTCAGTTTCACTTTGGTGCCTGGCAAAATTATGAAGAAGATTATTCTGGGAGTTATTGAAAAACACTTGAAAGACAATGCAGTCATCGGTCAGAGAAAACATGGGTTCATGAAGGGAAAGTCATGCCTTACTAACTTAATATCCCTTTATGACAAGGTTACCCATCTAGTGGACAAAGGGAAGGCAGTGGATGTGGGGTTTTTTTTACTTATTTTAGCAAAGTTTTCGATACTGTCTCTCACAGTATCCTTCTGGACAAAATGTCCAGCATACAGCTAGATATGTATGCAATACGATGGGTGAACAATTGGCTGAAGGGTCAGGCTCAAAGAGCTGTAGTAAATGGGGTAACATCTGGCTGGCGACCAGCCACTAATGGTGTTCCCCAAGGCTCAGTTTTAGGGGCAGTTCTCTTCAATGTTTTTATCAATGACCTGGATATAGGAGTTCATAGAATCATAGAATCATAGAATTCTTTGGGATGGAAGGGACCTTTAAAGGTCATCTAGTCAACCCCCCTGCAATTGGCAGGGACATCTACAACTAGATCAGGTTGCTCAGAGCGCCATCCAGCCTGGCCTTGAATGTTTCCAAGGATGAGGCATCTGCCACCTCTCTGGGCAACCCGTTCCAGTGTTTCACCACCCTCATCGTGAAAAATTTCTTCCTTATCTCTAGTCTGAATCTCCCCTCTTTTAGTTTAAAACCATTACCCCTTGTCCTATCGCTATTGGCCCTGCTAAAAAGTCTGTCCCCATCTTTCTTATAAGCCCCCTTTAAGTACTGAAAGGCCGCAATAAGGTCTCCCTGGAGCCTTCTCTTCTCTAGGCTGAACAACCCCAGCTCTTTCAGCCTTTCCTCATAAGAGAGGTGTTCCATCCCTCTGATCATTTTTGTGGCCCTGTGCAGTTGAGTGCAGACTAAGTTTGCTCCCCAGGAAAGTGGTCATGGCCCCAAGCCTGTTGGTGTTCGAGAAGACATCGCTGTTAGATATATGGTTTAATTTTTAGGTTGCCCTGTGTGGAGTCAGGAGTTGGACTCGATGATCCTTGTGGGTCCCTTCTCACTCAGGATCTTCTATGATTCTCACCTTGAGACATTATTACCTTTCTTTATGATCATCATCCTCTCTAGAAACACCAGAAACAAAGCTTTCTGATGCACAGTGAAACAACAGTCCAATGCACAACACCACACAGAATGGAGTTTTGCTCTCAAATACCTCACTTACTCAAAAACATAGAAGCAGATCACTTTTCTGATGTTTCCAATTCAATTACAATATTTCTACTTTGAAATATCACAAGGAAATGTGTGTGTCAATTGTGCTGGAAAGAAAAAAAAATCTGAGATTTCTCTATGATAACATGGGAAGTTCTTGCAGAAGTTTTCACTCCCCCCCTTTTGGGGCACAGAAAGTTTGAACATGAAAACTTTATCCTAGGGTTTATCCCAGGATTTTGTCCAGCTGTCCAGCTCCCTTATACTGTCATCAATGTTGGCAGCCAGATCTGATCTTCAGATGCTGTAGCTCTCACTTAATTTTTATTTTTAGATGCTATGCCTGTTCAGTGCCTCTGAAGAACCAAGTATTTTGACTAGCATGTAAAGAGTACAGAACAAAGTCTCTGGTATGACAAACTCTCATCAATATATGTAGGAAAAGTTGCATGAAGTTGGAAGTGAGTGAAGGGAATAATCAAGAGGAACTTTGACAAAACATGGTGAATGAGTGGAGAAGACAACTTGGTAGCACAGAGTGCGAAGTGCCATTGTGAATTTGATCCAAAATTAAAATAAAAAAAATAATAAAGATGATACCCATAAAAAGGGATGCAGTCAAGAAAGAGGTATAGCAGCAGTTAATTCAAGGACTCCAGTTAATTCAAGCAGTTAATTCAAGGAGAATGGAGATAAGATGGTCAATGGGAGCCTTAAGCCAAAAATTACAAAGGTTTCAATGATAGACTAGAACAGTCAAAGGACACAGAAGGTTGAGAAAACAGCTGCTGCACCACACTGCATATCAACAAAGCTGTACCTAGTAGATCTGTTTGGTCTACTAGAGCTGGAAGAATAAAAAGACAGACAAGTTGTCATTAGAAATCACACAGGGAGAATGCAGAGAAATGAGATAAAGGAGCACTGAAAGACAGAGATTCAGTGGACAGATGAGAAAGGTTTCAAAAAGTCTCCAAAACCTTGATGTAAAGAGCATAGAGGAAGGTGGAACGACCACTGTTACAGGCAGTGCAGAAATTAAAGCAGGGGGGTGGGGGAGAGAAGAAGAGAGAGAGAAAATCTGTTTAGTATAAACAGGAAGTGACAATTGTGGTAGGAATTGTTCCAGATAATTAAGAAAAATATCCTAAGATGAGTTATAAGGGCAATTTAGAGAAACGTGAATATACTATTTCTTTACAGTGTAGCTATATAGAGACAAGGAAAATGTGCATTAGCTGGAGTGAAAGATGGAGAAGCACAGACTTTTTCAAGAAACAAAAGTCATATGCGAACACAAAGTGAGAAGAACTAAGAGAGAGGAAGGAAGCTTGGCAAGAGAAAGTAGAAGGATGGGAAAACACATGCACAAAAGGTAATAAAAGGTTACAGGAAAGTTGACATCAGAATTACAGAAGGGTGTAGGAAAAGAGGGCAGAAAGAAGAAAAAACAAAAGTGTAGGGAGATGTATTGGATGTACATGGCAAGGTTTTGGTAGCATGGGGGGGATCAGGGGTGGCCTCTGTGAGAAGAGGTAAGGGGCTGCCCTCTGCCAGACAAAGCCGGTTCCAGCCAGCTCCATCAACAGACCCACCGCAGGCCAAAGCTGAGCCAATTAAAGAAGCTGGTGATGCTTTTGTGAAGACATATTTAAGAAAGGGCAAAACGCCACAGAAGCAGAAAGGAGTGAGGGGGAAAGTATGAGAAACAATAGTGTGACCACCAAGGTAAGAGAAAAAGGAGGGGGAGGAGGTGCTCCAGGCACTGGAGCAGATATTTCCCTGTAGCCCGTGGAAGAGACCATGGTAGAGCAGATATCCACACTGCAGCCCATGGAGGGCCCCATGCTGGTAGCAGGTGGGTATTTCCTGAAGGAACTGCAGCCTGTGGAGAGCCCATAATGGAGTAGTTTCTCCTGACAAGAACTGCGGCCTGTGGAGAACCCACGCTGGAGCAGTTCATGAAGGACTGCAGCCCATAAGAAGGACCGCAGCCCATAAGAAGGACCCACGCTGGAGCAGGGGAAGAGTGTGAGGAGGAAGGAGCAGCAGATAGGAACCATTATGGACTGACTGCGACCCCCTAGTCCCCATCCCCCTTGCACCACTCAGGGTGTGGGGGGAGGTAAGAGGAGTCAGGAATGAAGGAGTGAAGTTGAGTCTGGGAAAATTTGGGTGTGGGGGGAAGGTGTTTTAATTTTTAGTTTTGTTTCTCACCATCCAAATCTATTGTAATTGGCAATATTAAATTAACTTTCCCCAAGTCAAATCTGTTTTGCTCATGATGGTAAGTGATAAGTGATCTCCCTGTCTTTATCTCGATCCACTAGCTTTTTCATCTTATGTTCTCCATCTGTCCTGTTAAAGAGAGGGCATGAGAAAGCAGCTGAGTGGGCATCTGGCAGCTGGCCAAGGTTGACCCACCACAGGAGACACTCTAGTTTCAATCAAAGGAGAGGGAAAATAGAGGAACAAGAATGAGAAGGTGAGGGTGAAAGGGACCCACTTCTCTCAGCATCAGCGTTGACTTATGCAGGCTGAAAGTGAGGGTGAATAGGGAGTACTTAGAGTTAAATGTGGAAAAATATTTCCATGTGTTAGAGGAAATACAGAGGGGGAGTAGAGGTCGCTTGAGTATTAAGTGATGTAAAGAGTGGCCACCACCTCCAGCAGCTCCAGTCCAGGATTTCCTCCTGCCTGGCCACTGTAGCCCAGTCAGGTGTGATGAGGGATCTGAGGCCTCTGTCCAGGCTGAGGGATGCAGCTGCCACTTTCCCATTTGCAGGTTTAACCAGTAGTGAAGCTGAGCACATATCCCAGAGACACACACCGACATGCACCAACACACAGAACACTGCCACAGACAGCTACACAGACTGCCACAGACAAGGCATTGCCTTCAACAGCACCTATGTATAGGACTCTCATAAAACAACTATGGCAGCCAAGTCCCCTTCCTCCTCTTTGGCTGGTAGAGATAGGTGGTCACTAGTGAAGGCACACACACAACACTCCCTAGATTCACAAGCACATGCACATTCATGGACCCTCCACCCACCTGATACCCCTGCCAAGACCCAGGGTCTCCTATTCGCCAGCTAGTCCACCTTGAAATTTGCTAGTGAATACACATGCATACTCACACACACACCAGGTTTGGGGAAAGATACAGACACTCAGCCCCTCCCCAGCAGCCGGCACCAGGCACGTGGGCTATGACCCGCAGTCCCTTTCCAGCTGCCGGCACCAAACCCCTCACTCGCCTCACTCACGCTGGTCCCTCCCAGTAGCTGGTTTTTGGGACATACATCATTCCAGCCCCAGTGGCTGGTGGCCGAGACCCCCACCTGCTCCAGTAGCTGGCACTGAGACTCCCACTTGCTCCAGTTGCTGTCACCACAGGCCTGGGGCACCAACACCCCCGGTCTGATTCCAGTAGCTGACCACAAATCCACCCATGCTTGTCTCCCCAGTAGCTGGCACCTAGTCCTTGCAGTCCTCACACACATGCACACACATACCCTCAATTGCGCTGGTCCCTTCCAGTAACTGGTTTTTGGGACACACATTGTTCCCACCCCAGTGGCTGATGGGTGAGACCCCCACCTGCTACAGTAGCTGGCACTGAGACTCCCACTCGCTCCAGTTGCTGACACCATTGACTGGGGGTGCCTACACCCTCAGTCTGACTTGAGTAGCTGGCACCAAATCAACGCGTGCTGGTTCCCCCAGTAGCTCACACTCCAAGCACAAAGTCTGTAGAACCCTCCCTAGATCCAGAGAGCTATGGCCCCTCCAACTACTGACTCTAGGACCCTCACTTGTTCCAGTAGCTGACACCACAGGCCGTGGGGTGCCTACAGTCCCAGTCTGACTCCAGTTGCTGGCCCCAAATCCACTCACACCAGTCTCACCAATAGCTGGCAGTTAGTCCTTGCAGCACACATACACATGGGATAGAGAGTGAGATTACACAGAGAGACAGTTAAGAAAAGATTTACTAAGAAGATAGATAGAACAGACTGCAGTGATCAGGCACAGGGCATACTGACCAGCCCCATTTTATACACCTTTCTATCTAACACCCTCTTTGTTCCTTCCCCCTGCATGTTCCTTCATCGATTTGTATAGTTCTATAGATTCCTTCACCCCTCCCAGTCCAGTGTCCAGGATCTCCCCTGGTTTACAGTTTTATCAATTGTAAAGTTCTGGTTGGTCTTCCTGGAAGTGGCACCTGTAGTTTCTTGATAGCCCATCAAGAAAGCCCAAGTATGACTGGCATGCTTTGCTGCTTGTTGTTGTCTCCATGTTTGTTTTGTCAGGTCTGTGTCACTGTATATTTGGTTTTTTGTCTTCTCCTTATCATCCCAATTTAGGAGTTCCTCGATCAGATAACTTTGCTGGAATAAGCATTCTCACACTCTCACATACGCTTATCATTTGGTGTGACTGAGCAGGTTTGGTTTTCGTCACTGCCTCCCTTATCATTTCTCGGTTAGGTTTGTGTCCCTGTATGTTCTTGTTTATGGTTTCCTCCTTTTCTTATTATCCCTTTTTTGCAGTGAAAAGGTCCTTGACCAGATAACCTTAAAGGAGCAGACACTCTCCTTCCATGTACCCTTACATTAAGGACTGTTTTTATCTTTCAGATAGCAAATAATTTCTTTTCAAATTTATAGAAGGAAATACTTTTTGCTATTAAAAATACTGTCTGCAGTATACTCCATATCAAACTTTCAGCTAGGAATTGCTACAATTTCCAGGGAGGGGAAGGGGAGTGGATGCAGCATTTCAGTATTTTTTTAAAAATCCACATTTTTCAAAGTCTGAGCTTATAAACAGGTAGATCATAACACAAACTTCACTCCTATGGTTATTATGCCACCCATTATAATAATTTAGCATAAATGACAGTAGAACCAAAAGCATACAAGTCATACTGGCTGCCAACTACAGTTTATCCACTTGTGGCTTTTTTACCTGAATGTTTCCTCTTGGAGGTGCTCTAATTGGGTCTGCAGCTGCAAGTGCCTACGACCTGCAGGGCTGTTGGGATCTTCTATAGAATCTGATTGATTCAAACGTTCCATCAGAATCTGGTTCTCAGCAAGTAAAATGCTCTTCTCCTCTTGAAGTGCTGCAACCTGTTGTAATAAAAGAACAGACTGGAATAATGGAGCTGTTAGCTATAAAGAACAATTTTTTGGTGCACACAGTAAAGCATTAACACAACTCATAACTGGAAACATCGAAGTTCACAAAACTGTATTTCACAGGAACATATTGTAACTTTAATACTTTTTCATTTGATATGTGATATAACCAATGTATTACAGCATTAGGGACAGGATTTACCATAAAGAAAACAGTGTTCTTACCTTTATTTCTCAGAAATATCTAAAGAAAAATACCTTAGTTATAAAAGAAGATTATGTCACTGTATTAAAGTCTGCCTACTTTTCAAACACCACCACCCCACGCACACACCCTAGCACCCAATAGTAAGGTTTTTTAACATGTTTTCCAAAGGAAACAATGTTTATACAATCACACAGAATATTCAAGTCTCTCATAGCCATGCCTCTCCAAGAAATTTTTTAATCCAATGGCCAGTTGCAAACAGACTTGAAACAGGAACAGAGGTCCCAAAGATGATTAAATTTCTGCCAGCTTTGTGAAAACAGGCAGTGGGGCAGAAAGCCAAAGTTCTGTGACTCGAAGAACATCTGAAGCATAAGCTCATATTATTAGACACTACACAATCAAAATGCAGGTAGGAGGGGAAAAGAAAGAATGTAAATATCCAAAGAGAAAGGAAAGTTTTGATCAGAACTTGCATCTGACACAACAAAATCAGCCAACCAATTTGTCAAACACAAATCAATAAGGCACAAGGCTTCATTAATTCCGGTTTTTACTGCTTGGCTAAAAGCCAAATTATACGCCAAAATAGGAATTGATTGAAATGGCTCTTTTGGGTTCCAGGTTTAGTCTGTTGATGCCTTCCAAATCAGATATGCTCAGTTTACAGTAAAACTTAGTTTATACACAAGTGATTGTCTAGAGTAACTTTGATTTGGTTGTAACTTTTTACTGAAATCATTATACCAGCAGAACTCCTCCTAGGATTTCTGTAACTCATGAATTGAGCAATGCAGTTCATTTCTTGCTTGGATGCAAAAAAGCTTTGTCAGTACCAATCACCTTAATGCTGACATCATTGAATCAATACAAGTAGGCATGCACTTTTTACTCTGCTAACATGGGTAAAGAAATACAGCAACTGAGGATTTTTTTTTTAAAATATAAAAGGTAGATTTCCACAATAATCCCTTTCTTCAGCTGTCCAAGAATTAACATACTTTTTTCTCGATTTGAAGATGACCTACCTGCATATCTAACTCATGACATCTCTGGGCAATTTCTTCTTTTGTTGCTAGGGCTTCATGTAATTCTTCTGTAGTTTTCTTCAGCTATCATAAACAACAATGATTTTTAGTTTCATAATTATATATCTCTATAAATGATATAGCAAAATTATGAATTATATGATTGTAAACTATTTTTTTACATTTATGTAATATTGACGTTTGGGGAAAAAAGAAAAGCAATTCTGCTTCTACAATGAAACAAAGTAGCAACTGTACTTTTCAAATACACAAAACATTGGGAGGTAGAATACAAGGAATAAACAGTTAAGGTAAAACTTGTCTAGTCACTGGGAACTACTCTTACTGTACAACAGGGGAAACAAGCAACATTGTGATGGAGAAACCTACCCATCTGAAAAAAGACACTGAATCTTATAAGCAGTGTGGAAACATTCCGTTACATCTCTTTAAGGGACTATATAATAACTAAGAGACTTATATCTTCCAAGTTTCTGTATGAATGTAGTCAGGGAAATAAAGAAATACCTACAAGAAAATTGGTCTGATAAAATATGCACATAGTTAATGCATATGTATATATTTTATTATGCATAATAAATTTTAGATGGGCCTTCTACTTTTCACAGACAGGATCATAATCTTTCATTTTTTAAGTTTACAAGGGACAGCTGACATAAAAATTAATTCCATCTACCAGAATTTATGTACTTCTACAAATAACTGTAAAAACAGTCAAGTTTTACTTTGTATCTATTATTCAAATTTTCCACAAAACTCTCCCACAAAAGAAAAGGTAGACTGCTTAACAATGAACCATAATGATTAGGCACTGATTTCTTGTGATTAAAGGAAAAGAAACATCTCATCTTAGATACCTGACGTTCAAGGTCAATGTAAGCATCATTTCCAAAAGACACTGGAGACTCTTTACTCATCAACTGCAATTAGATTACATTGGATTAGAAAAAACATAAGATTTATTTGCATATTAAAGATAAGTTTCAATGAAAAATTAGGTTCATCTTAACCTGTAGGAAAGCTCTTTTTTCTGACAACAGTAACACTTTTTACTTCATTTTTATATGAGGTACATTAAAAAAGAATTACAGAAAGACATATTCAGGACTTACTTATAATATCTAAAGTATGAAAACCATTACCTTACATAGTAATTCTCTCTTCTGAATAAGCACATTCATTATCTATCATGAAAGCTACACTATCCTTTGCAGAGCACTGTACTGAAGCAGCATTAGACTGGTGGCAGCTATTATGTGGCAGGCAAGATAGGTCTCAAATTGTTCTCTGGCAGTTGTTTTCATCTTTTCCCATTTTGAGAGCCCACATTCTTATTTTTGGTTTTGAAACATCTGTATCTCAACTAATTATAAAGAAATGAAAGAGGACCAAGCTTACTGCTCCTGATTTGTCTGGAATTTGCAATTAAAAATTTATAATCTAGAATGAGTATTTCTGAAACAAGCATTACAGTTCTTTGTAATCTGACTAATCTATCTGACTAGAAGAATGGTTTGTAATGGTTTTAGTGAGGAAAAAATGATTTTCAAGTCATTACTTTCTTAGAAAGCCCCAGATTGACTGACATGCTTATTGGGGGAAAAAAGGTTTTCTTTCAGGAACCTCACCCACTGATCAACTGCAACAGATAAATGGCTAGAAATAAATTTAAATGTTGTTACACATGTTTTAATACCAAAGAACCCCCTACCTACCCCCAGCAAACAAATTCTCATGGCAGGCTCAAAACAAGAGACACAGACAGACATATGATTTGAAGGTTCTAGCAAGCTCAAAGAGGCTGAGCTCTGACTGCTAGCCAGTTTTATTAGCTCCCCTGATAACACACTAAGGGCAGCTGTAGACACAATACTTAAAAAACATCATCTCCTTGGAATGGATAGCCAAGTAACCCTGACACCAGTTAAGGTGAAGTTAAGATTGAAAGCAGTACCATAAGAAATTTGAAATATATCTATATTACAGATATGTTGCAAATAACTCGAAAAGAAATGTTTTCGCTCCCTGAAAAAAAAAAAAAAAACACAAAACAAAAGTAAAATAGTAAAATATCCCAAAATTTAGGCAGGAAATCTGGCACTTGCCTGTTACTGACAGCACTGACTTAAAGAGATAGAAAAGAGAAGCTGATCTAGCAGAAAGTTTAGGGATTTTTTTTTTTTAAATCCTAATTCTAAGAACTCTCAATCTGCAGTTTTAGTCCTTGAAATGATTCCATAGTCATCCAATAGGATCTAAGACTGTTAGAATGCAGCATGAGTTAGAGAGATAACAAGTAGCAGAGCCCTCAGGCTCAAGTGACATCTCTTTAGTGACATCTTTTAGAGACGTAACAGAAAAAGGGAAATTGCTCTAGTGTTCAACATGGAATTAATAATTTCTTGCTCACATTCAGAAGCAATTTGATTACCAGTGAAGGCACAGGAAGGAAAGGCATATTGACAAAGACTTAAGAACTGTTATTTTCTTCTGAACACTTGCCACACTTTCTTGTCAGAAAGTACAGGAAACTATTCCTTTTAACTATTCCCCTGCAGTAAACCTCCGTCATGAAGTCTAACTGAGCACATGAGAAGTTATTCATGGCAACATAGTGGTCACTAACACTAACCTGTAGTTTTCTTCTTTTATGCTTCCATCTGCATTGTTAGTGTAATTTACCAGTTAAAGAAGATAAAAAAAAAACCTTTACTGCATACAGCAACTCTCCAGGCTAATGACTGCTAAGCACAGAAGAATGGTCTTTCCCATCACCATAGCCTTAAAAATAAATCAGGTTTCCTATTACTATCCTTAAAACATTTTTACAAAATACATTGCAGTGGATTTATTAACATGCTACAAAGTATTATCAGGAATACCTTAACTAGTCTATTAATTTTGCTAATAACTGACAAAAGAATATTCTCCTGCATGTTTCTCTATTTCTTTTCATTTGTCCAGTTACAAAATTTAGTTGTTCAGATTTTTTTTTCCAATTATTAGATAGAAATTTTTAAAAGCTTTTGATATTGTCTCTCACAGTATCCTTCTGGACAAAATGTCCAGCATACAGCTAGACAAGTCCATGATACGTTGGGTGAACAATTGGCTGATGGGTCAGGCTCAAAGTGTTATAGTCAATGGGGTTCATCAGGCTGGTGGCCAGTCACCAGTGGGGTTCCCCAGGGCTCAGTTTTAGGGCCAGTGCTCTTTAATGTTTTTATCAATGACCTGGATGCAGGAATAGAATGTACATCAAGTAAGTTTGCTGATGATACTAAACTAGGAGGAGCTGTGGACTCCATCGAGGGTAGAGAGGACTTACAGAGAGATATGGATAGACTGGAGAGCTGGGCAATCACCAACCGTATGAAATTTAACAAGAGCAAGTGCCAGATTCTGCACCTGGGACAGGGCAATCCTGGTTATACATACAAATTGGGGGACGAGAGGCTGGAGAGCAGCCCCCCAGAAAGAGATCTGGGGGCTTGGGTTGATGGCAAGTTGAATATGAGTCGACAGTGTGCCCTGGCAGCCAAAAAGGGCCAACCGTGTCCTGGGGTGCATCAAGCACAGCATAGCTAGCTGGTTGAGAAAGGCAATTGTCCCACTCTGTGCTGCACTGGTGTGGCCCCACCTCGAGCACTATGTGCAGTTTTGGGCGCCTCAATATATGAAGGACATGAAACTATTAGAGTGCGTCCAGAGGAGGGCGACCAAGATGGTGAAAGGTCTGGAGGGCAAGACTTATGAGGAGCAGCTGAGGTGGTCACTTGGCTTGTTCAGCTTGGAGAAGAGAAGGCTGAGGAGTGACCTCATTGCAGTCTACAACTTCCTCAAGAGGGGCAGCGGAGGAGGGAGGTGCTGATCTCCTCTCTGGTGACCAGCGATAGGACACGAGGAAATGGAATGAAGCTGCGCCAGGGGAAGTTCAGATTGGACATTAGGAAAAGGTTCTTCACTGAGAGGGTGGTCGGTCACTGGAACAGGCTCCCCAGGGAAGTGGTCATGGCACCAAGCCTGTCAGAGTTCAAGGAGCATCTGGATGACACTCTTAGTCATACGGTTTAGTTTTAGGTAGTCCTGTGAGGAGCAGGGAGTTGGACTTGATGATCCTTATGGGTCCCTTCCAACTCGAGTTATTCTATGATTTTATGAAAAAATTCTACAGTATTTGGTTGCTTATATAAAAGCAGTATAATACACTTCAGGAGCAACATAGTAGGAAAGGTAAAGGAAGGGGAGCCCATTATCAAAACATTCTTTAAGTCAATGTACTGAGTTTACATGGCAAGGTTTTGGTAGTGGTGGGGAGTGTAGGGGTGCCTTCTGTGAGAAGACACCAGAAGCTGCCCTCATGTTGGACAGAGACAGTTCCAGCTGGCTACAAGACAGACCCACCACTGGCCAAAGCTGAGCCAATCAGCGATGATGGTAGCTGTGATAACACATTTAGGAAAGGGTTAAAAATGATCATAGAACCATAGAATGTCCTGAGTTGGAAGGGACCCACAAGGATCATCGAGGCCAACTCCTGTCCCTGCATAGGACAGCCCCAAAATTCACCCCATTTGTCGGAGGACGTTGTCCAAATGCTTCTAGAATGTTGTCAGGCTTGGCGCCATGACTACCTCCCAGGGGAGCCTGTTCCAGTGCTCCACCACCCTCTGGGTGAAGAACCTTTTCCTAATGTCCAGCCTAAACCTCCCCTGGCATATCTTCCTGCCATTCCCTCGGGTCCTATCATTGGTCGTCAGGGAGAAGAGATCAGCGCCTGCCCCTCTTCCCCTTGTGAGGAAGCTGTAGACCGCAACGAGGTCTCCCCTCAGTCTCCTCTTCTCCAGGCTGAACAGACCAAGTGACTTCAGCCGCTCCTCATCTGGCTTCCCCTCTAAACCCTTCACCATCTTTGTGGCTCTCCTCTGGACCGGCTAGCAATACAGTGTTTACAGAATCATAGATTCATACAATCGTTAAGGTTGGAAAAGACCTTTAAGATCATCAAGTCCAACTGTTAACCTAACACTGCCAAGTCCACCACTAAATCATGTCTTTTAAGCACCACATCTACCCGTCTTTTAAATACCTCCAGGGATGGAGACTCAACCACTTCCCTGGGCAGCCTGTTCCGGTGCCTGACAGCCCTTTCGGTGAAGAAGTTTTTCCTAATATCCAACCTAAACCTCCCCTGGCGCAGCTTGAGGCCGTTTCCTCTCGTCCTATCACTTGCTACTTGGGAGAAGAGACCGACCCCCCACCTCACTACAACCTCCTTTCAGGTAGTTCTCCCCTCAGACCTCCTCAGAGGTCCTCCCCTCAGACCCCTCAGATCTCCCCTCAGCCTCCTCTTCTCCAGGCTAAACAACCCCAGCTCCCTCAGCCGCTCCTCATAAGACTTGTTCTCTAGACCCTTCACCAACTTCGTTGCCCGTCTTTGGACACGCTCCAGCCCCTCCATGTCCTTCTTGTAGTGAGGGGCCCAAAAGCGAACACAGCATTCGAGGTGCAGCCTCACCAGTGCCGAGTACAGGGGCACTATCACCTCCCTGGTCCTGCTGGCCACACTATTCCTCATACAAGCCAGGATGCCATTGGCCCTCTTGGCCACCTGAGCACACTGCTGGCTCATGTTCAGCCAGCTGTCGACCAACACCCCCAGGTCCTTTCCTGCCAGGCAGCTCTCCAGCCACTCCTCCCCTAGCCTGTAGCATTGCATGGAGTTGTTGTGACCCAAGTGCAGGACCTGGCACTTAGCCTTGTTGAACCTCATACAATTGGCCCCAGCCCATCGATCCAGCCTGTCCAGATCCCTCTGTAGGGCCTTCCTGCCCTCCAGCAGATCAACACTTCCACCCAACTTGGTGTCGTCTGCAATCTTACTGAGGGTGCACTCAATCCCCTCATCCAGATCATCAGTGAAGATGTTGGGACCAATGACTGCATTGTCTTTCAGGTGTTTTCCAATAACTCCCAGAATAATCTTCTCCATGATTTTGCCAGGCACAGAGATGAGACTGACAGGCCTGTAGTTACCGGGGTCATCCCTGTTGCCCTTCTTGAAGATTGGGACAACATTTGCCAGCTTCCAGTCAGCTAGGACCTCTCCAGATTCCCAAGAGCTCTGGAAAATCATTGAGAGAGGTCTCGCTATGACATCAGCCAGCTCTTTAAGTACCCTCGGATGAATCCCATCGGGCCCCATTGACTTATAGGGATCCAGCTGGAGCAGCAAATCCCGCACAAGTTCGGGGTTGGCTGGGAGTTTATCATTCTCGCACTCATGGTTCTCTAGCCCAGGGCTCTGGGGCTCCCAGAGCCCATCATCGGTGTTGAAGACCGAGGCGAAGAAAGCATTAAAATGTCTCTGCTTTGTCTGTGTCCCTGTTTGTGAGGTGACCATGCTCATCAAGTAACGGGCCAATGTTATTTCTCGCCTGCCTTTTGCTATTAACATATTTTAAAAAGCCCTTTTTATTGTCCTTCACAGTACTGGCCAGCTTCAGCTCTAATTGAGTTTTGGCCGCGTGAATTTCCTCCCTACAGTGGCGAGCAGCATCTCTGTAGTCCTCCCATGTCGCCTGACCTTGCTTCCACCTGCCATACATTTTCTTTTTTCGCCTTAGTTCTAGAAGAAGATCCCTACTTAGCCAAGCCGGCCTTCTACCGCGCCTGCTTGACTTCCGACATTTTGGAATTGCCTGCTCCTGTGCTCTTAGCAGGTGGTACTTAAAAAGTGACCAGCACTGATGGACCCCAGCACCTTCAAAAGCTTTTTCCCAGGGGCCCTTACGAAGTAGTTCCCTGAGCAGCCTGAAGTCAGCTCTCCTCATATCCAGAGTTGAGGGCTTGCTGGCAGTTTTCCTCCTGTTACCATAGATTTTAAACTTGACTGCTTCATGGTCGCCGTGGCCAAGGCAGCCACCAATCGCCACTTCACCCACGAGACCCTCTCCGTTAGTAAGCAGCAAGTCGAGGAAGGCACCTTTCCTGGTCGGTTCCCTTAGTACCTGTACCAAGAAGGTATCATCCAGATGGTTTAGGAATCTTCTGGACCTGCTTGTACCAGCTGTGTGGTATTCCCAGTTGACATCTGGCAAGTTGAAGTCCCCCAGAAGGACAAGGGCAGATGACTTGGAAGCATCCCTTAGTTCCTTAAAGAATAACTCATCCGTGTCGTCATCCTGGCTGGGTGGCCTCTAGTAGACTCCCACAACGACATCCGCTTTATTTGTCTGTCCCTTAATCCTTACCCAGAGGCTCTCAACTGGGCCATCGCCGACTGCTAGCTCCATGCACTCCAGCCCCTCCACTACATACAATGCCACCCCGCCGCCTCGCCTGCCCTGCCTATCCCTCCTGAAGAGCCTGTACCCATCCATCACGGCACACCAGTCACAGGACTCACCCCACCAGGTTTCACTTACACCTATGATGTCGTATCTCTGGGACTGGGCCAAGGCATCTAGCTCCTTTTGCTTGTTCCTCAGGCTGCGTGCATTTGTGTAGAAACACTTCAAGTGCGGTTCATTGTGCCCGTTGGCTCGTGGAGCAGCCTGAGGAATCTCACTAGCACGCAGCTCCTCGAACTTTGGCGTGCCATCCCGTTGCTCGTCGCTGACGAGCCTGGTATTGTCCCTTTCCCCCTTCCAATCTAGTTTAAAACTCTATCAGTCAGCCCTGCTCGCTCCTGAGCAAAACCTCTTGATGCGCAACAGCAGCTGAGGGAGAGGAATGAGAATATGTGAGAGAAAAAGCCATGCAGTCACCAAGGTCAGTGAAGAAGGAGGGGGAGGAGGTGCTCCAGGTGCTGGAGCAGAGATTCTCCCGTAGCCTGTGGTGAAGACCATGGTGACGCAGGTTGTCCCCTGCAGCCCACAGAGCACCACATCAGAGCAGATATCCACACCGCAGCCGGTGGAGGACCCCATGCCAGAGCAGGTAGATTTGCCCTGAAGGAAAATGCAGCCTGTGGAGACCCCATGTTGGAGTAGGCTCCTGGCAGGACCTGTGGTCCATGGAGAGGAGCCCACGCTGGAGCAGGCTCCTGGCAGGAACTGTGACCTCACAGGGGACCCATGCTGGAGCCGTCCATTCCTGAAGGACCACACCCTGTGGAACAGACCCATGATGAAGGAGCTCTAGAAGAACTGCATCCTGTGGGAAGGACCCATGTTGGAGACATTCATGAAGGACTGTATCCCGTGGGATGGACCCCATGCTAGAGAAGGGGAAGAGTGTGAGGAGGAAGGAGCAGCAGAGATGAAGTGTTATGACCTGACTGCAACCCCCTATTCCCCATCCCCCTGTGCTGCTCGGGGCGGGGGAGGAGGTATAGAAAATCGTGAGTGAAGTTGAGCCTAGGAAGAAGGGAGGGGTGGGGGAAGGCGTGGTTAGATTTGTTCTTATTTCTTTCTCATTATCCTACTCTGTTACAATTAATTGGCAATAAATTGAATTAATTTCCCCAAGTCGAATCTGTTTTGCCCATAACAGTATTTGGTAAGTGATCTCCCAGTCCTTATCTTGACCCATGAGCTTTTCCATTGTATTTTCTCCGCCTGTCCTGTTGAGGAGGGGGAGTGATAGAGCGGCTGGGTGGGCACCTGGAGGCTAGCTAAGGTCAACCCACCACAGTTGAGAAGATTTAAACTTCTAGAGAAGTGGGGCATGCTACTAAATTTGACATGAAGAAGGCTTGCTTGATTTGTTTTTCTAACTCAAAAGAGGAAAATGTTTCTTCTAGAATTGCAAACTCTGTGCCCTTTTTTTGTCACAGTGGAAAAAAAGTATGGGGTTTTGCAATATTGAAAGGCTTAATTTCTACACACTATGGACACTCTAACATACCTCCTGAATGGCTGTCATGACAACATGTTGAACTGATTCTTCCATCATCATTATGGTCTGTATGTACTCTGAAAATAAGAGCATTCAGGTGTGTTACTATTTAAGCTCAAGAAAGTCACACAGAACATGAGATCAGTAGTCGTATCTTTCCTACAAGCTGAGCAGGTGCTACAGATGAGACTGAAATTTGTAATTACCTTTCAAGTTTCAGGCCAGCAAACTCAAGAACACATTATAGAAAAAAAAGTCAATTTTGGCACCAAGATGTCTTTCTACAGTACCCTTATTTCACAGAATTTCCATATGAGGTCTTGAGAAAGCACAGAACTAAGAATACAATAAATCCTCTCCACATTTTCTCTTCCTTTTCTATATGTAGATGTGACCTGTATTGGAAGCATGCTGTAAGAGTGGTTAGAATGTCAAATTCTGATGTTTAGACAGAGTCAGAGTTTGTGACTTTTTGCCACTCAGGGTGATTTCGGAGGGTGAAAAACATATCCGCATACATAGCTTTGTCCCATTTTCCCTCCCTCCTTAAAAATAACAGGAGTTGCAGCAAGGCATTATACTTCAGAGTCCCATTCACAGGCCACTTCTCTTCATCATCTAATTTATACAATGGCCATCACCGATTACAATACTTAATTAGAGTTTTCTTATTCACATTTCCTCCAGGAGGACCCCCTATGTCCTCCCAGTGATAGAAAATGCAACCTAATGGAGATTTCTTTGGTATCTCTTTACTTTGTTGTAACCCTCCCATTTTATTGGTCCCAGTTCTTTCCTGTATTCCTGCAGTATCTTAACAGTTAGTTCCACGGTCCACACTTTACCACTTAGAGGGTTACAGAATTACTGTTTCACATCCATACAACCTTTTTCTTTCGCTTCGTCCATCTCCGGCCGTTTCCCTCGCGGGACAACGAAACCGTGGATCAGGACTCCGCACTCGCTTCGTACTAAGAGTACGTCTCATTCACACATGCGCAGGACAGCATACACACTTTTGACAACAAAACCGCTCCCATACCAATACAATGAACAAAAATCCTAAAAGCAAACACAGAGCAACTACTTACTTATCCTTATAACATGCCAAACACAATCCCAAAATCAAATAACCAAGTTCCAAAGCCAAGATCCAATGTACCCAAATGCAAGAGTTCCAAATGAGCACCAAAGTGCTCCCAGATGGGCACCGAAGTGCCCCCAGTGTATACCTTTAAGGCGCTAGCTGCCCGGTATACTCCACCAAGCATGAACCACTCATGGCTTACAGGGATTTCCAACAAATGACTAGTCCCAAACCAAATTTAAGAAAGAATACCTTTTTCTGAAGACGGTCTTTGTCTGCTCCCGCAGCGATCCGATTGAGGCAAGGAGTTCCTCCGGAAATTTTCCGGGGGTACCCTAGGGAATCCCGTTGAGAACGGGTCCTGCAGCCGAGCAGAGGGGGTCCCATCTGGGGTGCCAAAACTGATACAAAAATTCATGGATGCTTCTCCTCACAGTCTGAATCCCCCCCAAGGGAGAAACGGAGTATTCGGAGAGTCCCTGAAATGGAACTCAATAGCAACAAAGTTACTATTAAGCAGGTATCCTTTATTGCAGCGCTGGGCAGCACTGGGGATTCTCCACCATAAGTGCTCCACCGATCTGGTAGACTTTCAGAGATTATATACTATAAAGTCCTACATATTCACAGGATTTCCGAGAAATCATTTACATAAACATGAGGATTCCTGGAACTTATTAACATATGCAAATGTCCGGTCCGCATGCGCAGTCGTCTCCCGTGGTGGTCTTCAGGTGGTCTCTGGAGGTCTTCAGATGAAGGCTCGTAGTCTTCTTCACTGTGTTTGCTGATTGACCTTTGCTTCTGCGCAAACTCAGTCCTAGGATCACATAAACGATGTCCTTCAAGGCTGTTGTCATTCTTTTGTGACTTCCTATCTTCCGTGCATTTGTTCTCCCAAGGCCCAGTTGTCTGAGATGGGATTATCCTGGAGCCCCCTTATCTTACAACCATTCTATCTACCCCTAAATCACAAAGGCCTTTCTTTTGTTTAGTTAAGTGACTAAGATATTTAAATATCCTCCTTGCCCCTAGGCTTTTCAGGAGGCATTTTGATGCAGTGGCTTTGTCTATCTTGGCTTTAACCCTTTCAATACATTCCTCACTAATAAATGCCAATCAGCTACCAAAATAAAGAATGAGAAATTTACTCTTCTGTGACTGACCAACACACGCCCACAGCGGAAGAAGGATCAGAGGAATCATAGAATCATAGAATCATTTAGATTGGAAAAGACCTTTAAGATTATCCAGTCTAACCATAAACCTAACAGTGCAAGAATGCTGAGCTCAGGGAAGAATGTAAGGAATGATCGCCAATTATTGTAAAGAAAGCTGAACTTATCTCAACACAAGGGGGACTGGACGGTAGCATTCCTTTTAGTTATAGGGCTGTACCAGTGGGTCATCAGGTTGTATAAACAGTCTTCCCTGAGATAATTAGTAGAGAGTAATGGCTTCCTGAGATAGCCAGACTGGGGAGGGGGGAGTGTATATGTGCCTCAGCCCAACATAAAGTAGAAAAACTGGATAACTAATAAAATGCACTTTGAAGAGAGCAACAGGCTTGAGCTAACTTCCACACACGTATTCCTTCCAGGCAACTGGGGACACTCAGTGTTGTGACAGTGACCATAGAGAGATCGGTAATGGGAAACACATTTGTATTGTGATTCAGCTGTATGTTGCAATTGCTATATTATGCTTGTACTGTGATTTCAGTATACTGCTGTATCACTCTGCTAAATCAAAATCCCATGTAACATCAAATATCTTCAAATAAGTAAATTTTATATTAAGCATTAAACCCTCCTCATGTGGAAAATCTAAAAGAACTTGGTCAGAGAGTATTTGACTCTGACAAATTCAGAGATGTTAACTAAGCAGTCAAGTGGAAGAGAGGTAGCTTAAATTAATAGTTATTTATGTACTTAAGAAAGGGAAAACACTTGTATTCTAAATAAGAGGATGGCCAGACTTTCTTTTGCTTAAGGGAAGAACAAAAGTAGTTTCAGGATGATACATTAAAGCAATTTAGAACCCTGAGAAAACTGGAAAGGGGTTATTAGCTTAAAAGCTAAGACATACAATACACAAGGAAGACAACAGTCTTGAAAAGTGAGCTGCCATTTTGCCAGAAAGGAAACAGACGTGAAGTGTATTAGGGAGACACAGCCTTTGCTAGAACCTTAGCGTAAATACAGTAAGCACAGCTTTTTTCTTTCACTTATCCACCTACATCGTTTATGAAGACTCTTGCAACTTGCCCCAATATCTGCTGGAGGGACAACACAACAGGGCATAAGCAATCCAGGAAGTTCCTGGAGTGCATCAATGACAACTTCCTGACTCCAGTGATAGAGGAAACAATGAGGAAAGGTGTTCTGCTATACTGATGTCTTGCAGAAACAGCAATTTTACAATTAGCAAAACTACTAACCACCTGTGCCTTGGGAAAGGAATTTGGGAGGGAGCTAAAAGATATGGAAGTGTTTGTGTAAGTAACGAACCGTGGAAAATATCTCGGTTAATAGAGATTGCTTATAAGGTTTATAACAATAGAAAATAATTGGAAAAGAAGGAAAAACAGAGAGAGAAAGTAAGGGAAAAGAAACAAAATGCTGCGATTTTGGCAGCCGCATTTGCCCAAGCACAAACCTCTCAGGGAAGAGGTTTCTCAAGAGGACAAGGGCATGGCAGAGGACAAAGAGCAGGAAGAAATCCAGGGAATAGAATCCCTTTGGGAGAAGATCAGTGTGCAATTTGTAGAGAACAGGGACATTGGAAAAATGAATGTCTGAAGAAGCAATTAATCAATTGGAATTCCCCATCTGCACCTGTTCCGGAGGCAGATCTGCTTATGATCAGTACAGAAGAGCATTTAGATTGACAGGGATCAGGGGTTGAAAAATTAGCGTCCCCAGCCCAACCCCTGGTTTCAGTTAAGCTGGGGAATGAGACAGTTGAGGGCCTCATTTTGTTGCAGAAGTGGTTCAAGGGGCGTCAAGATTTTTACAAATTAAGTGGGATTTACATACTCCATGGAGACCCCAGTCCAGTGGAAAAGTAGAAAGGATGAATCAGACCATAAAGAGGCAGATTGGAAAATTATGTCAGGAAACCCATTTGAAATGGATAGAGGTTTTACCTCTAGCATTATTAAGGATTAGAATAACCCCTAGAGTTAGAGAAGGAATTAGTCCATTTGAAATTCTGTATGGGAAGCCTTACACTGTAAATTTAACAGGGAAAGGAACTCAGATGCACCTTAAGGGTGATCAAATTTTGAGTGACTCTCTCTTGTCTATGGCAAGGGTTCTCGCTTCTCTCCATAGGTACGTCCAACTGAGAACTCCTGTGCCTTTGGATTCACCTGTACATCCGTTTAAGCCAGGAGATCAGGTGTATCTACAGACCTGGAAAGAGGAGCCATTGACAGAAAAGTGGAAGGGACCTTACCTTGTACTATTAACTATTAACTATGAATACTGCTGTGAAACTTCAAGGGATTCACTACACCAGATTAAAAGTGGCCCCTCCAAAGATATGGAAAGTTGAACAAGTTCAACCTTTGAAGTTAAAAATACGCAGAGACAAATGAACTGCACTTGGACAGATATTGAATCAGTTTTACATTTAGAGTGTGTACAGGTACACTACTTTTCTAAAGCCCAACAATGAGAGAAATATGGTGGTTACTTTTTTTTCCTTTCCTGAGACAGATAACCAAAGGGAACCAGGAGGGATGCTCTGATTCCTGGATTCATAATCTCCATTTGGAAATGGTTGAAAAGGCTATGAAAACAGCTAATTGAACAAGTTGCTGGGTGTGTACCTATTTTCCGGAGCATAGCAATAAGGGAGCACCTTTAGTCAGAATACCAATTCCCTTTAATAAGCCCTGGAATAATTTGTGGATAGAACCAAAATTCACAAGAAAAAAATGAGACTAATTTCCAAACCTGGAATGTATGGGATCCCAATCTTTCAAAAGTTAAGTGTGTGACAACAAATAAGACCAGGTCATCTGGTAACATTTCAGTAGGGCGTTACCCATACTGTGATTGGTCAATGCAACTACAACGAAAGAAACAACAGAATGGTTATTGGAACATTCCAAAAGGTAGTGGTTGGTTTTGGTTATGTGGAAAGAAGGCACGGAAAGTCTTGCCGCCCAATTGGTCTGGGACTTGCACCCTAGGTGCAGTTGTCCCTAATATTACCATAATGAATGAAATAAACACGGGGCTTTGGGTAAGAACATATATGAAAAGGTACCGAAGAAGCCACAATCCATTAATTGATCGACCAGCTGGTTTCCATTCATTCGTTAGGTGGTTTCTCCCTTGGTTAGGAGTTAGTGAACTTGAAAAAGCAATAGTGAATATTTCGGCACTTATTGAAAACATAGAGAATGCAACATCTGATGCTATCAAAGCCTTGAAAGAGGAAGTGTCAGAGATTGCAGAAGTAGCTACCCAAAATAGAATGTCACTGGATATGCTATTAGCTTCTCAAGGAGGAGTGTGTACAATGATCAGTACTAGTTGTTGTGTATATGTGGATCAAATTGGGTGAATCTCTACTGATTTGAATGAAATTTGGCAACAAACTAAAATCTTACACAAAATTCAAAAAGATGATACATCTTTAGGATTCGAAGAGACGTGGAGATGGTTAACTTCCTGGTTCCCTGATTTAAACCTATGGCTCAAGAGATTGTTGGCATTATTAATAATAATCCTGTTAGCTTTTGTATGTTTGTATGTACTTCTACAATGCACCTGTAGGTGTTGCTTGGCCAGCAATGTGGCGCGAAAATGAGACTTATCTAAGGAATACCCTTAGACTTGTCTCAAAGGGGGGAAATGATGTCTTGCAGAAACAGCAATTTTCCAATTAGCAAAACTACTAACCACCTGTGCCTTGGGAAAGGAATTTAGGAGGGAGCTAAAAGATATGGAAGTGTTTGTGTAAGTAACGAACCGTGGAAAATTAACTGCTCTAACCTTGAAGAAGTGCTAACAAGCTGATAGAAGGGAACATCTTGGCGCCAAAGACTGGACAGTGGCCAGAGCTGATAAAACTGCAGTAACTGGGTGAAAGGTAAATGTGGTGAGGGGAGATCCTGACCACCGACTCAATTCAGGACCGAAAAGACTTGCCCTCCCACATCCGAAAGGAGCATGCGTGCTGATTTACATAGCAAGCGAGACTCATTTAAATGTAGTTAACCAATAGTGTGTGAAATGTTAATCACTAACCAATAAGTGTAAATTTAGGCAGGTTTATACTAATCATGTAACCTGATAAATATACTGTAGTTTTGTATGACGGTGTGCTTGATTTGTGGGAAACCACCGAGCACCCAGCTTTGCGCAAACCTGAAATAAATAATCAATGTCTCTCCTGAGTGTGTGATTATTGAACTATTGCACACCGGGCAAAGAATCCACTTTTCAGACAACAATACCTCATACTTAAAAACAAGGAGGGACTCATGGGAGATGTGAAGGTCAAAGGCAGCCTTAGCTGCAGTGACCGTGAGATGGTGGAGTTCAGGACACTGAGAGGAGGGTAAAGAACAAGATCACAAGACTGGACTTCAGGAGAGCACACTTGGGCCTCTTCAGGGATCTGCTTGGTCGAGTCCCATGGCATTATCCCGGGATCTGGAGGGAAACAGGGGGCAAGAAAGTTCGTTGATACTGAAGGATTGCTTCCTACAAGCTCAAGAGAGCTCCATCCCAATGAATATGAAGTCAGGCAAAAATTCCAGGAGGCCTGTATGGATGAACAAGGAGCTCCTGACAAAACTCAAACACAAAAACAAAGCATACAGAAGGTAGAAGCAGAGACAGGTACCTTGGGAGGAATACAGAGACATTGTCTGAGCATCCATGGATGAGATTAGGGAAGAGGAAATCTTAAAGGCGCAGGAGCAGGCCATCCCTATGTGCTGCAAGTCGAGCAGGCGGGGGAGAAGACCGGCCTGGCTGGACAGAGAGCTTTGGCTAGAACTCAGGAAAAAAAAGAGAGCCTACCACCTTTGGAAGAAGGGACAGACGACTCAGGGGGACTACAAGGATGTTGTGAGGATATGCAGGGAGAAGATCAGAAAGGTGAAGGCGCAGCTGGAACTTAAACTGGCCACCGCCGTTAAAGATAGATAACAAAAAAAGTTTTTATAAATATGTTAGTGACAAAAGGAGGGCCAGGGAGAATTTCCCTCCTTTGTTGGATGCAGAGGGAAACTTTGCCATGAAGGATGAGGAGAAGGCAGAGGTACTTAATGCCTTCTTTGCCTCAGTCTTTAATAGTCAAGCTAGTCATCCTCGGGTTTTTCAGGCCCCTGAGCTGGGAAACAGAGATAGGACTCAGAGTGAAGTCCCAGTTGTCAAAGAGGTGGCAGTCACTGACCTGCTCCTCCACCTGGATGCGCACAAGTCCATGGGGCCAGACGGGATCCACCCGAGGATACTGAGGGAGCTGGCAGAGGAGCTGGCCAAGCCACTCTCCATTACTTATCAGCAGTCCTGGTCAACCAGGGAGGTCCTGGATGACTGGAAACTAGCAAACGTGATGCCCCTCTACAAGAAGGGTCAGAAGGAGGATCCGGGGAACTACAGGCCTGTCAGCCTGACCTCGGTGCTGGGGAAGGTCATGGAACAGGTCATCTTGAGGGCCATTATGCAGCAAGTGCGGGACAACCGAGGGATCAGGCCCAGCCAGCATGGGTTTATGAAAGGGAGATCCTGTTTCACTAACCTGGTCTCCTTCTATGACAAGGTGACCCGCTTGGTGGATGAGGGGAAGGCTGTGGATGTTGTCTACTTGGACTTTAGTAAGGCCTTTGACACTGTCTCCCACAGCATTCTCCTGGAGAAACTGACTGCTCATGCCTTGGATGGGCATACTCTTCGCTGGGTTAAAAACTGGCTGGACGGCCGAGCCCAGAGAGTGGTGGTGAATGGAGTCAAATCCAGTTGGCGGCCGGTCACCAGTGGTGTTCCCCAGGGCTCAGTGTTGGGGCCAGTTGTGTTTAATATCTTCATTGATGATCTGGATGAGGGGATTGAGTGCACCCTCAGTAAGTTTGCAGACGACACCAATTTGGGTGGAAGTGTTGATCTGCTGGAGGGTAGGAAGGCCCTACAGAGGGACCTGGACAGGCTGGATCGATGGGCCCAGGCCAACTGTATGAGATTCAACAAGACTAAGTGCCAGGTCCTGCACTTGGGTCACAACAACCCCATGCAATGCTACAGGCTAGGGGAGGAGTGGCTGGAGAGCTGCCTGGCGGAAAAGGACGTGGGGGTGTTGGTTGACAGCTGGCTGAACATGAGCCAGCAGTGTGCTCAGGTGGCCAAGAAGGCCAATGGCATCCTGGCTTGTATGAGGAATAGTGTGGCCAGCAGGACCAGGGAGGTGATAGTGCCCCTGTACTCGGCACTGGTGAGGCCGCACCTCGAGTACTGTGTTCACTTTTGGGCCTCTCACTACAAGAAGGACATCGAGGTGCTGGAGTGTGTCCAAAGAAGGGCAACGAAGTTGGTGAAGGGTCTAGAGAACAAGTCTTATGAGGAGCGGCTGAGGGAGCTGGGGTTGTTTAGCCTGGAGAAGAGGAGGCTGAGGGGAGTCCTTATTGCTCTCTACAACTGCCTGAAAGGAGGCTGTAGTGAGGTGGGGGGTCGGTCTCTTCTCCCTAGTAACAAGCGATAGGACAAAAGGAAACGGCCTCAAGCTGCGGCAGGGGAAGTTTAGGTTGGATATTAGGAAAAACTTCTTCACCGAAAGGGTGGGCAAGCATTGGAACAGGCTGCCCAGGGAAGTGGTTGAGTCTTCATCCCTGGAGGTATTTAAAGAACGGATAGATACGGTGCTTGAAGACATGGTATAGATGGACTTGGCAGTGACAGGTTAACGGTTGGACTCAATGATCTTAAGGGTCTTTTCCAACCTTGATGATTCTATGATTCTATGAAGCCAAAGCCCAAATGGAATTGAACCTGGCAAGGAATATCAAAGGCAACAAGAAAGGCTTCTCGAAGAACCTAAGTGGCAAAAGGAAGACTAGGGAAAATGTGGGCCCACTGCTGAATAGGGCAGGGGACCTAGTGTCAAAGGACATGGGAAAGGAGGAGATACTGAATTCCTTCTTTCCCTCAGTCTTTAACAGGAAGATCGGACTTCAGGAATCCCATTTCCCAGAGACCAGAGGGAAAATCTGGAGCAAGGAAGACATACGCTTGGTGGAAGAGGATCAGGTCAGGGACTACTTAAGCAAACTGGACATACATAAATCCATGGGCACCAATGGGATGCACCCATGAGGGCTGAGGGACCTGGCTGATGTCATTATGAGACCACTCTCGATAATCTTTGATAAATCGTGGCGACTGGGAGAAGTGCCTGAGGACTGGAGGAAAAAAACATCACTGCTATCTTCAAGTAGGGCAAGAAGGAGGACGCAGGGAACTACAGGCTGGTCAGCCTTACCTCCATCCCTTTGAAGGTGATAGAGCAACTAATCCTGGAAACCATTTCCAGACACATGAAGGACAAAAAAAAAAATCATCAGGATTAGTCAGCATGGCTTCACCAAGGGGAAATCATGCTTGACCAACTTGATAAACATCTGTGATGACATGACTGGCCTGGTGGATGAGGGGAGAGCAGTGGATATTGACTACCTTGACTTCAGGAAGGCCTTTGACAATGTCTCGCATAAGATCTTCTTAGAGAAGCTGTATGGGCTGGATGAGCAGATAGTGAGGTGGATTGAAACCTGGCTGAATGGCTGGGCCCAGGGAGTGGTGATCAGTGGCACAAAGTCTAGTTGGACACCAGCGACTACCAGTGTACCCCAGGGATCAATACTGGGTCCAGTTCTGTTCAATATCTTCCTTAATGATCTGGATGATGGGGCAGAGTAAACCCTCAGCAAGTTTGCAGATGACACAAAAGTGTTAGGAGTAGCTGATATGCCAGAGCGTCATGCTGTCATCCAGAGGGACTTTGATAGGCTGGAGAAATGGGCTGACAGGAACCTCATGAAGTTCAACAAGGGGAAGGGCAAACTCCTACCCCTGGGGAGGAACAACCCCAGGCACCAGTACATGCTGGGGGCCACCCAGCTGGAAAGCAGTTTGGCAGAAAAGGACCTGGGGGTCCTGGTGGACACCAAAATGAACATGAGCCAGCAATGTGCCTATATTGGGTCTGGCTGGGATAGAGTTAACTTTCCCCATAGCAGCCCTCATTCTGCTGTGCTTTATATTTATATTTATATTTACATTTACATTTACATTTACATTTATATTTATAGCTAGAACAGTGTTGATAACACACCAATGTTTTGGCTACTGCTGAGCAGTGCTCCCACAGCATCAAGGCTGTCTCTCCAACCCCCCCCACAAAGCCCAGTAGGCTGGGGGTGGGCACTAGGTTGGGAGGGGACATACATAGATGGGACAGCTGACCCCAACTGACCAAAGCTATATTCCATACCATATGATGTCATGTTCAGCAATAAAAGCTACAGGAAAGGAGGAGGAGGAGGGGGCATTCGTTATTTAAGGCGTTTGTCTTCTGAAGCATCCACTATGCATACAGAGGCCCTACTTCTCAGGAAGTGGCTGGACATTGCCTGCTGATGGGAAGAGGAGAATAATTTTTGTTTGTTTGTTTGTTTCCTTTGCTTCTGTGCACAGCCTTTGCTTTTCTTATTAAACTGCCTTTATCTCAACCCATGAGTTCTTAACCTTATTTTCTCCCCCCTTTCTTGCTGAGGAGAGGAGTCATAGAGTGGCTTGGTGGGCACCTGGCAGCAGCAAAAAGGGTAAATGGTATCCTGGGCTGCATTAGGAGGAGTGTTGCTAGCAGGTCGAGGGAGGTGATCCTTCCTCTTTATTCAGCCCTGGTGAGGCCACGCCTGGTGTCCTGTGTCCAGTTCTGGGCTCCTCAGTACAAGAGAGATATGGAGCTACTGGAGAGTCCAACGAAGGGCCACAAAGATGATTAAGGGACTGGAGCATCTCTCCTATGAGGAAAGGCTGAGAGAGCTGGGACTGTTTAGCCTAGAGAAGAGAAGGCTCGGGGAGGATCGGTCTCATCAATGTATATAAATACCTGAAGGGAGGGTGAAAACAAGGTGGAGCCAGGCTCTTTTCAGTGGTGCCCAGTGACAGGACAAGAGGCAATGGACACAAACTGAAACAAAGGAGGTTCCGTCTGAACATCAGGAAACACTTTTTTACTGTGAGGATGACTGAGCACTGGAACAGGTTGCCCAGAGAGGTTGTGTAATCTCCATACTTGGAGATGTTCAGAAGCCGTCCGGACATGGTCCTGGGTAACCGGCTCTAAGTGGCCCTGCTTGATCAGGGGCATTAGACCAGATGACCTCCAGATGTCCCTTCCAACCTCAACCATTATGTGATTCTGTGATTTTAAGTGTTATGAATGACTGTTGGCATTTTTACCTTAATCTGACTCGAGTTAAACATAATTTAAGGGAACTAGCTAACAATACGCCATCACACACCCAAGGATGCAACAAGGGCCCTGGAACACCTTAAGAAATGCTTTAACTGTCCAGAAAATCCTCTGCCATATATGGAGAGAAACAGAATGGGTCCCCATTTTACTTGTGTAGGTCAGATAAAGAACTGGCACCACAGAAGCCAGAGGAGATAGAAGTGTTTTCCAATAACTGCTGGGGTGGGATTCAGTAGCTTAAATATAGGCCTCCAGTGACACTTCAGATGTCCTTGGGATATCCTGCCTGGCCTCCAGCTACTGGTGCAGAAGGGCACAATCTCCCATACTCCAGTGCTAACCCTGTGCAGAAGTCTCAGAAACCCTACTGTCTCAGTTGGTAGTAGATGGCACCTGGTGACAACGAAGGCTCTCTGACATGCATAAGATATTGTGATAGATACATTCCTGAACCCAAGGGTCACAGTGAAGGATGCGTAAATCACATTTGTTGATTCTTCACTTCACAGAGCTACCTCACACATGAATAGTTAAAGGTTGGGGACAAGACTTTTCATTTGTGAAGTCCCTTTTCAGCTCAGGGAACCCAAACTAAAAATATGCATGTTGAAAGCAAAACCAGTTCCATATTTCCAGCCTGAAAACTTAGTAAAGCTCATAATATAACAGCACTTATTGTCTGTAAAATAAAGTAGTGTTATGATTTAGAAAAAGTAAATTTGTCTCTCATAGCAACCTATCATTTTCCCTTAGTTATTTAAAAAGCAAGTTAGATTTTCATTAACTGCCCTGGAAGCAAAATATACTTTCAAAATTTAATACCTTGCTTCTGTTCACAATTCACAGCACATCCCAAAATAAGCTGAAGCATTCTCCCAAGCTCTGCAGCATCAGAGTGCTCTCCAATCAGGTTAACATCAGGAAGAGTGAAGTCGTTAATCTGTTGCCCTAGAATCTGCATACATATGTACATCACTATATATACATACACATACATTACAAAATACAAAGATGATTCAGAGGCAATAGGAAACACTCTAATTTGGCATAGTTTTCAAATCCATCTTTAAAACAAACTAAAAAAATTGCACCAGCTCATATACATATTTCAAAATATAAAACCATCCATATCACTTGACACAACTGACATTTTGGAAAGCTGTCTCAACTAATAACAAAGTATTAGTTTCAAACTTATCAAGAACAAGATTTGTTCTTCCACGTAAGGAAAAGTAATGTAGGTAGGCCTAAAAAAGCTGATCAACAGCACTCGATGAATTAATTATTTTTATTAATTTTTTTCATTAAAAATATCTAATGCCTAAAAGCTTTCCATCTGGAATAAAGTAAGTCTGAATTTCTAAATCATACCATTGTAAAGTCAGAAATTAAATGTTTTACTTCAATAAAAACCATCTAGCACAAATGGATAACAAATCTCAGTTTGTAAAACACTTGGTCTAACAGTTTTGTAGGTCTAATCTAAGGATACTTAGCATGTCCAGAGCCAAAACAACTAATTTCTCATCCATGAGAAAAGGACCTGACCTAGTGGTACAACATGCAATTAAAGAGAGCAAATGTAAATACAAAAAGAATGAAGAGAAAGAAAGAGAAGGCACCCGTGGTGGGGGGGGGGGGGGGGGGAACTGTGAGAGTGAGAGAGGTGGTGAGGGCAAGAGAGCCAGAGCGAGAGAGAAGGTGAGGGAGAGAAGGCAAGAGAGAGAGCAAAAAGGTGAGAGAGGGGGTGAGAAGGAGACTAAGAGAAGGCAAGAAGGAGTGAGAGGGAAGAGAGAGAAGGCAAGAGAGAGAAAGGGAGTGAAGAAGAGAGAAGGGGAGGGAGAGCTAGGAAGAGAAGGTGGGCGAGAGAGAGAAGGTGGGCTAGAGAAAGAGCGCAGGCAAGCGAGTGAGAGGGAGAGAGGGAGATATGTGGTGAGAGAGAGGGCGTGTGGAAGTGAGAGAGAGGGTGAGCGAGAGAGGAGGAGGATAGGCGGGGGGGGTGTGAGCAAGTGTGCAAGTGGCAGAATGAGAACGATCGAGAAGGTGAGTGAGTCAGAAGGCGAGAGACGGAGGTGAGCAAGATAGTGAGGGGGGGAAGAGAAAAAGGGGGGAAGGGAGATAGGGGAAGGGAGAGGGGGTGAAGGAAGAGGGAGAGGGGGAGAGAGAGGAAGGGAGAGAGGGGGGAAGGGAGAGGGGAAAAGGAGGGGGGACGTGAGCGGGGGGGGGATGGGACACGGGAGGGGGTGCAACGGGAGAAGCAACGGGGGGGAAATGAGGTGTGAGAAGTTAGAGAGGAGGTGAAGCTAGAGGAGGGGAAATGAGTGAAGAGGAGGGGAAGTGAGAGGTGGAGGGAAGAGGGGGAGAGATAGTGAAAGTGGGGGTGGAAGGATGTGCATGAGCAAGAGAGAGCACATGAGAGTGCAAGAGAGAATGAGCAAAAGTGTGAGCCAGATAACATTAGTGCAAGCAAGTGCAAGAAAGCCCATGAACAAGAAAGCGAACAAGAAAGCGAACAAGAAAGCGAACAAGAAAGTAAACAAGAATATAAGTTGTCTCTAAGAAAAAGAAGAAATACATATGAGAATTACTGGAAAATGCTTTGCAATTAGGAAGAATTTGCATTAATGATTATCTGTAGAAGTAATTAAACATTTCCGCTAGACTATTCTGCAAGCTTTCAGGGAGCTGAAAATATGAATACTTAATGTGCAATTAAACACAATTCTGAAATTTTAACTGTAGACAAAAAGAAACTGCCAATTCTAAAGAAGGTTTACTAGAGAAATAAGGACTACAGAAGGAGTCACTCATTCATTTTCTGAATTTTGTTTTTGCTTAATATGCAGAGCAGGTCAACGTATTCATACGAAAATTGTTGAACAGATGTAGAAATCATGTTGTTGAAAAGTTTCCAGGATTAGGCTTTGGAGGAATCATGAGGTGGTTGAGGGTTTTTTGTTTGTTTGTTTGGCTTTGTTTGTTTTTAAGGACTTGCTCAAAGAATGAACACAGACACTACTAAAAAATCTGACTATTTTAAAGATTTCAGGTCCACTTTTCTATTAAAATGACTCCTTTTTGGTCACTGATAAGAAAATAAGAATTCTATGGAAGCATCAAGTACAACAGAAAATGTTACTATTATATAAAATGAAACAATGAAATCAAACATAGCATTTTTTGAATGGTCTAATTTGATTCACATTTACATTTCAACTTGTATTGCCTGCATTTTTAATGCAATGCTGGTTTTTCTATTAATGATAATACAGTTGCTTTGTAAAAGTTGTCAGGAGAAGCTGAAGAGGTATATTAGCTTGTACCGTAAAGAAGTGGGGAAAGCGAAGAAGAAAATTTAGGATTATGAAATAAATGTAACAGACAATTTTAATACTGCAACAAAACTCAATGAGATATACAAAAAAAGGAAGGTTAGGCTCCAGAATAAATGTCTTGTGATGAAAGCAGACACATTTCATTTATTTGAGAAAAATAAATAGTAGAACATTTTACAAAAAGAATGAAAGTTTGGATTCCAAAGCAGCAAGATTCCAGGGGCCTCCTTTAGCTTGTTGTTCTTCCATATTATAATAGACAAGACAACCAGTGTAGGACAGCTACTGAGAGACTGTTCTCTTGAAAGCAACAAATTATGATGTTTCTCGAAAATGAAATAAATTGTCATAAAAACTTTTCAAAGGTTTTTAGCTGCACCAGGTAAAATCCAAGCATTTTTCTCACTTATACTGTGTAAAAGGGCTTTGCCAGAGGCAGGGGGGAAGACCCTGATGAAACCAAGATACCCTGGTAACAGAAGTATAAATAGGGCTAGTAGCAGAATCAAGTACATCTCTGCTGTTGCTAAAATCATCACTTCAGCAGGGGGCATGTGTGTGTGTGTGTCACACTTAGCACACTTATAGATGTAATTTATATTTTTACAATTTAGTAAATCAATCATTATTGCCTGTCACTTGCTGACTTAGTAAAGTAATAAAGTTGCAATATCAGACTCCTAACAATCATATATACCAACTAGCTGAAAAGGAGCTGCCATCATTTTGTCATAGCCATGCTAACATTCTATGACAGAATGATTTTATTATAATGTATCAGTACTCATTAATTCAGAAGCTATAAAGAAACTGTTCTTTAGTATTCTTCAAAGAAAAAATATCTGCCAAAAGACTTTAATGAAAGATCCTTTTAAACTTTAAATGAAAAGTCAAAGTAGTTACAGACTTTGTGCACTGGTGCAAGTATAAGGACACATACTGAAAAATTTATGTCAAAAACCACAAAAGTCTAATTCTAAAATGTACTTATGGCCTTCTAATAAGGTCAGCTATGATCAGATAAGTCAGGACATAAAACATTTGCTCAAACATCAATTCTCAAAATGGTGACTTTAGCATGGATATTCAGCACTTGGAGGAGTGACCATTTACTAAATATGGACTTATGAATCTAACTTCAGGTACTCAGTTTTTTAGAAAAATCTGTTCGTTCTAAAGTACTTCACTGTATTTGCAGTTATCTTCCTCATAGTATTTATAAGAAGTTAATATTGTTTCTTGGGACAAGCAATATCCCCATGCAATGAACATGAATGAACAGACTATGCATCACACTGTGCTAACCAATTTGCTACAAAACATCACTCAAACTAGAAGTAAATTTTAGAGCTGAAGATTCACCATTGAAAAATACTTTGTCGTTTGGAGTATATAACAGAGTGGGCAGTCTCTAACACTCAAGAATTAAAACATTTTAATTAAAAATTACAATGGGGAGATGGTAGAAGTGCTCTTTCCTCCTCTTCTCTTCCCAGGGAAGGTAGGGTAAAAGAAGCAGTCTTTGGTTGGAACAGAGGAGAAAAATCAGAGGCACTGTTTAAGGCCATCACCAAAACAGAGTCAGTATCAAAAACGTCTCCTGTTTGCATTCCAAAATTTAAATATCAGACTAACATGGAAACTCTGACAGAATATTTGCACCAGGAACAAGTGAGGAAGATGACCTCCCTTCAGGGAAGGCGGCAGAGCCAGCTGAGCCTCAACCAACTGTCCATATGAAGAAAATAAGGGTGATAGTTACTGGAGGCTCTCTCCTTCAGGGGATGGAGGTGTCCGTCTGCAGACCTGACTTGATGTCTTGGCAGGTTTATTGCTTGCCAAAGACTCAGGTCTCTGAGGGGAACAGAGGTGTTCTCCTCAATCCCAGTGAGGGAAGAAGGCTCAGGTATGAGTGGATGCACACAGAAGGTCAAAACCTGGTGTTGCAGGCAGGGCTTTCATTTTTATGACCATGAGACCCACTTTGAGGAATGATGACTGCTGAGCAGGTACAGGATCCATCTGACAAAGTGGGGCAAAAGAGTCTTTGCCAATAGGCTCACTAAGATAGTGAAGAGGACTTAAGTTAGGTATGTCAAGGAAGGATTACCATAACCTGAAGTCATGGCATGGGGGACAGTATGATGGGAAAGGCACAGAGAAGTGGGGGGCTAACTCATATGACTGGAGTGCTGCCATGGATGCTCTATGCAAAGGAGCAGCTTGAATGCATGGAGCTTTGTCTTGGAATGAGTGATGAGCCAGTCAGGCACCTGTTGGTCAAGATGAGCAGACAGACCAACACAGGTGACATTGTGGTAGGTGTCTGCTACAGACAGCCTGATTAAGAAGAGGAAGTATATGAAGCCTCTTTTAGAAAGCAAAAAGCAGCCTCATAATCACAGGCCCTGGTACTGTGAGACTTAAAACACCCAGATATCTGCTGGAAGGGCAACATGTCTAGATGCAAGCAATCCAGAAGATTTTTAGAGTGTAGTGAAAACAATTTTCTTGATGCAGATGACTGATGAACCAACTAGGGGAGATGTTCTCCTAGACCTGTTACTTACAAACAAGGAAAAACTGTTAAGGGATGTGAAAGTCAAGGGCAAGACTTGGCTGCAGTGACCAAAAAAATTGTGGAGCTAAAAATCCTGACAGAAATGAAAAAGAGAAATAGAAGAATCACAGCCCTGGACTTCAGAAGAACAGATTTCAGCTTGTTCAGGTATCTGCTTCCAGGGAGACTGCCCTGGAAGGCAAAGGGGCCCAGGACAGCTGGTTGGTCTTCAAGGACAACCTTCTCAAAGCACAGCAAATGTCCATTCCAACATGCAAGAAGTTGAGCAAGCGTGGAAGGCCACTATGGATGAGCAGGGAACTCATGGCTGAGGGGAAAGCAGTGGATGTCATTTACCTTGACTGTAACAAGGCCTTTGACACAGTCTCCCATGGTATCCTTTTAGCCAGACTGGTGAGATATGAACTGGATAAGTGGACAATAGGGTGGATGGAAAATTGGGTGGACTGTTGGGCTAAGAGGGTTGTGATCAGTGGTACAAAGTCCAACTGACAGATGGTTACTAGCAGCATCCCTAAGGGATGGATACTGGGGCCAGTACTGTTTAATATCTTTACTAACAACCTGGACGATGGGATGGAGTACACCCTCAGTAAGTTCACAGACAATACCAAATTGGGGGAAATTATCAATATGCTGTAAGGCAGGGCTTCTATTCAGAGGGACCTTGACAGGCTGGAGAAATGGGCTGGCAGGAACTTCATGAAATACAAGGATAAATGCCAAGTCCTGCACCTGGGGAGGAATAACACTCTGCACCAGTACAGGCTGGGGCCAACTGACTAGAAAGCAACGTTGCAGAAAAGGCCCTGGGGGTCCCAGTGGACAACAAGTTGAACAGGAAGCAGCAGTATGTCCTTGCAGCCAAGAAGGCCAATCACATATTAGCAAGAGCGTAGCTAACACATCATGGGAAGTGATTCTTCCCCTCTGTTCAGCATTTGTGAGACCACACCTGGAGTCCTGCGTCTAGTTCTGGGCTCCTCAGTAAAAGACAGATATGGACATACTGTAATGAGTCCAGTGGGGGCCACCAAGATGATCAGGGGGCTTGGAGCATGTGATGTACAAGGAAAAGCTGAGAGATCTGAGTTTGTTCAGCCTTGAGAAGAGAAGGCTCAGGTGAGATTTTTATTGCTGTCTAAAACTACCTAATGGGAGGGTGTAGAGAAGATGGAGCCAGCCTCTTCTCAAGATGCACAGTGATAGGACAAGAGGCAACAGACACAAGTTGCAACAGAGGAAATTCTGATTTGATATAAGGAAAAAACTTTTTCCCCATGAGGGTGGTTAAATGCTGGAACTCCAGCCCAGAGAGGCTGTGGGATCTCCATCCTTGGAGGTATTCAAACCTCAACTGGACAAGGCCCTGAGCAACCATCTCTTGTTGGCCCTACTTTGAGCAGAAGATTGGATTACATGACCTCTGGAGGTACCTTTCAACATACATGATTGCATGGTAATGTGGGCAATCAATTTTGAGAGGGCTAACACATGAGAACAGGCTACAAGACTCCTTGAGTGCCCAACACTGAAAAAGTCCAGACCTAATAAATCAGCAGACTATATTGTACATTGAAGAGAATAACAAAAGAAAAGTGAATGTAGATTACTTAAGACTGCTCTTACCTCATGGTTATAATCCAGTATCCCTTTTAAAATTTTCTTCAAGTTGCTTACCTATGACAGGAAGAGGAAGAAAATATGTTAAAAATGCAGGGAACACCTAAAGAAATGATAAGTTACACAAATACTATATGGTCAAAGAGTAGACAATCACACAAAAAACCCCTCCCACACCCCACCATCAAGGATCACGCAATATACATCTATTTAAGTTCCCATGAGAATTTCTGTCTGAGCAGTTTAAATTAGCATAAAGTTATGCAGTGGTCCCTTGTGATCAAATTTCTAGATGTTATCACAAGTCCACATGAAACAATGGAACCCAATTAAGTCTATGAAAAGACCACCACCTCCCCTGAAAATTACACACCACATTGCCTTGGATGGGTTTTAGGTCAGACACTATGATTTTCTAAATGAAGTCTTCTCTAGAGTACTTGTTTATCTTCAGATGTTTTTATATTTGAAAAATAATATTTTCTTTTCCTCTCCGCTTTTCTCGAAATATCCTGGTGAATCTTCTTACTCTCTAAAAACATATACCTCCAAGCCAAAACCCTTAATAAGCTCATATTTCACTGCTCAGTCATACTCCTTCCTCTCTAAGCTACAGAAATTTATTTTTTCATGTTCTCATTAATTATTTCTCCTGGTTCCTACATTTTTTTCATTGCCGATCTATGACTTCTTGTTGTGGTTTAACCCGGCAGGCAGCTAAACACCACACAGCCGTTCACTCGCTCCCCCCACCCAGTGGGATGGGGGAGAGAATCGGAAAAAAGGTGAAACTCGTGGGTTGAGATAAAGACAATTTAATAGGACGGAAAGGGAAAGGAAAATAATAATAATGATAAAAGAATATACAAGTGATGCACAATGCAATTGCTCACCACCTGCTGACCGATGTCCAGCCAGTTCCTGAGCAGCGGTCGCACCCCCCCCCCCGCCAACTCCCCACAGTTTTTTTGTTCAGCATGACGTCATATGGTATGGAATATCCCTTTGGCCAGTTTGGGTCAGCTGTCCTGTCTGTGTCCCCTCCCAGATTCTTGTGCACCTCCAGCATCCTTGCTGGCAGGGCAGTATGAGAAGCTGAGAAGTTCTTGACTTAGTGTAAGCACTGCTCAGCAACAACTAAAACATCAGTGTGTTATCAACATTATTCTCATCCTAAATCCAAAACACAGCACTATACCAGCTACTAGTAAGAAAATTAACTCTATCCCAGCTGAAACCAGGACACTTCTTTACAATTAAATGCCTTCCTTACAATAATCAAGACAAAATTCCACATTTCTTGGCAGCATCTTCAATCCCATGCAAAGATAACTACTGTAACACTTGCACAACCAATGCCAAAGTTAAATTCCATATAAGCAGGAGGCTTGTATTTATGCCAGAAGTATTTAGTACTGAAGGGTTTCAGCTCACTTTCTGCTGAAAATTCATTTAGAACAAGTATCAAATAGATTATGTATGAAAAATTATGAAGATTCTGTATGGATCTCATAGGTTATATTTAGAATAAACAAATCTTCTGGTTGAAAATAACTTCTACAGATTCTCAGCCTATTAGTGTCATAAAGTACTTAGCAAAGAATTTAAACAATGGAAGCAATGTGTTATCTCATTTGACAGGAAGTTTAAATAAATAACTTCTGTAAAGACTTCCTGAAGAGGGATTAGAAAGTTGAATTTTCCTGGGTAATCATGTCCCAGTTCAATTTGTCTTATCTCAGACCTAAATAGCATACTGTCCTATGACAAAGTTTTACACCATAGGTGATTACACTTCACAAGATGCTTACTACTGACGACATCATACAAGTTGTGACATGAAATGCAAAACTATAACAGAGGGAGGAGGGAGGGGAAATGAAACAGAATGCCTAAACTTTTACTTTCTTTAAAACAAGAGATATTAATATATAAACTTTTGACATTGGACAGCCTCTTTAAGTTATCTATTTTCCAAAAAGATATGAGAACACACAGCAGAAAATAAATTAGGAAGCACTGTACTGATATTCAAGGACAAATTATGAACTCCAGCATAGCCAAAATGAGAGCTGCTGAAAGCTAAACTCAGTTTGTCTCCAAAGAAAAGCTCAAGAATGCAACTGGCTATTCATCCCAAAAGATAAAGGAGAGCCCTAAACTTAAAAATGGTGATGGTCTGACCATTTCATTCCTACTAAACCCACCCCTTACAGAAGCAGGAGTCAAAACCTGACCAACTACAAGCATATATAAAACATCCCTGGGAAATGTTCATCATTGTCTTCATAATCATTGAACCTAAAGTTATACTGAAACATTCACCTAAACATCTAAAAAGACATACCAAACACTCTGGCAACCTAAGGTAAGAAATAGAGATGTTACATGACAATCTGCAGACAATAGCTGTTCCTGTATCTCTTTTAATTGGATGTACACAAATAATTAGTTTATCTCCAGGTTTAACCCCCCTCTCCTGCCATCAAACACACCATTTTTGGTCTAAGAACTTCAAAAATGTCCTAGATGATTGCCAAATGGTCCAGGCCTCACAACCTCTATCAGTGATCATGCACTGTCATAACCAAAGTCTACAGCAAATTTAAGAATTATATCAATTGATTTTCATATCATTGCAAAGAATACTGTACTGATTGGAATATCAGTTTCAAACTTGATTCATTAAAAACATTCCGGTTTGTAATTTGCCTCAGGCTGCTGTAGAAAGCACCACAGAAAACAATGGGCCATGTTTCTCCTCTATCTCCTCTGCAGTTTTAGCTTCCTGCTCTGTTTAGTTTGCCATTCCCTCCCCCACATCCACCTGGTAGCTTCTAGACTGTTGACTCCATATTAGAACAAACATAAGCAAATAACAGTCATTTTAATATCTGATAAATATTACCCAGTAACAGATGTGTACAAGGCTTAGTACCCAATTAGTGTGTAAAATCTACACCCAATTAGTGTGTAAAATCTGCACCTAATTAGGCATATTCCAATCAATGCCAGTAGTGTCAAACAAAGACCACCAATGGGAAACTTGAATGGACATCGATGAAATATATAATTATACTGGGGGGAAATGGTTGGGGGTTGTTGTCCCATCCCCCCTCCTCCACAATGCAACTGTGACCCCCCTGCTGCACTCTAAAGGATGTTCACATGTGGACCTCTGTCACTTCTCTTCCTGGCTGGTCGCTGGGGAGAGTTTTCACTTCCTTTCTCTCGCTCTCTATCCCTATGTTTTAATTTGTGCCCATTGCCTCTTGTCCTGTCAGTGGGCATCACAAAGAGAGTCTGGCTCCCTCTTCTTCACTCCTTCCCATCAGGTATTTATATATATTTATAAGTTGTGTCCCCCCCACCCTGAGCCTTCTCTTCTCCAGGCTGAACAGTCCCAGCTCTCAGCCTCTCCTCATAGGAGAGATGCTCCAGTCCCTTAATCATCTTTGTGGCCCTGTGCTGGACTCACTCCAGTAGTTCCATATCCTTCTTGTACTGGGGAGCCCCAAACTAGACACAGTAATCCAGATGCAGCTTCACCACTTCTGAGTAGAGGGGAAGGATCACCTCCCTCGACCTGCTGGCAACACTCCTCCTAATGCAGCCCAGGATACCTTTTGCTCTCTTTGCGGCAAGGGCACATTGCTGGCTCATGTTCAACTTGGTGTCCACCAGGACCCCCAGGTCCTTTTCTGCCAAGGTGCTTTCCTTGAAATACCTAAACATCTGCCTGCTGATGAGAATTAGTGAAAGAATTCTTTATTTTGCTTTGCTTATATGTGCAGCTTTTGCTTTAACTATTAAACTATCTTTTTCTCAACCCATGAGTTCTCTCACTTTTATTCTTCCAGTTCTCTCCCCCATCCCCCTGGCAGGGAGTGAGCTGCCTCCTGGGCTTAAACCACAGCAGTCACCTAGAGCCAGTTACCCAGGATCACATCCAGATGGCTTTTTAATATCTCCAGGGAGGGAGACTCCACAACCCCACTGGGCAACCTGTTCCAGTGCTCAGTCACCCTCACAGTGAAAAAAGTGTTTCCTCATGTTCAGATGGAACCTCCTGTGGGCTTGTGTCCATTGCCTCTTTTCCTGTCACTGGGCACCAATGAAAAGAGCCTGGCTCCCTCCTCTATGGACCCTCCCTTCAGGTAGTTGTACACATTGATGAGATCCCCCCTGAGCCTTCTCTTCTCCAAGCTAAACAATCCTAGCTCTCTAATCCTTTCCTCATAGAAAAGATGCTCCAGTCCCTTAATCATCTTTGTGGCCCTTCGTTGGACTCTCTCCAGTATGTCCACATCTCTCTTCTTGTACTGAGTAGCCCAGAACTGGACACAGGACTCCAGGTGTGGCCTCACCAGGGCTGAGTAGAGGGGAAGGATCACCTCCCTCCACCTGCTGGCAACACTCCTCTTAATGCAGCCCAGGATACCATTTGCCCTCTCTGTGACAAGGGCACGTTGCTGGCTCATGTTCAACTTGGTGTCCACCAGGACCCCCAGGTCCTTTTCTGCCAAGCTGCTTTCCAGCTGGGTGGCCCCCAGCATGTACTGGTGCCTGGGGTTGTTCCTCCCCAGGGGTAGGAGTTTGCCCTTCCCCTTGTTGAACTTCATGAGGTTCCTGTCAGCCCATTTCTCCAGTCTGTCCAGGTCCTTCTAGATGACAGCACGACCCTCTGGCATATCAGCCACTCCTCCCAGTTTTGTGTCATTAGCAAACTTGCTGAGGGTATACTCTGCCCCATCATCCAGATCATTAATGAAGAGGTTAAACACTATTGGCCCCAATATCGACCCCTGGGGTACACATCTAGTGACTTGCCTCCAACTGCACTTTGTGCCACTGATCACAACCCTCTGGGCCTGGTCATTCAGCCAATTCTCAGTCCACTTCACTGTCCATTTATCTAACCTGTACTTTGTCAACTTCTCTATGAGGATGTTAAGGGAGACAATGTCAAAGGCTTTACTAAAGTCAAGGAAAACAACACTTACTGCTCTCCCCTCATCCACCAAGCTAGTCACCTCACTGTAGAAGGCTATCAGGTTGGTCAGGCATGATTTCTCCTTCATAAATCCATGGTGACTACTCCCAATCACCTTCATGTGCCTGTAACTGATTTCCAGGATTAGTTGTTCCATTACCTTCCCAGGGAGCAATGTGAGGCTGACCGACCTGTAGTTCCCTGGGTCCTCTTTCTTGCCCTTTTTGAAGATAGGGGTGATATTTGCTCTCTTCCAGTCCTCAGGAACCTCTCCCAGTCACCACAACCTTTCAAAGACAATTGAGAGTGTCCTTGCAATGATATCAACCAGCTTCCTCAGCACTCATGGGTACCCATATCCCATGGTATTCTTCCAAGTAAATACCTGAAGAAGCCAAAGTCTGCTGTCCTGAAGTCCAGGTTTGTGGTCCTGCTTTTTGCTCTGCTCCCTCCTCTTAGGAGTTCATTCTAACATCTCATGGTCACTGCAGTCAAGGCTACCTCCAACTTTTACAACCCCAACCAGTTCTACATTGCTTGTAAGCATGAAGTCCAGCAGAGCACTTTTCCTTGTTGGCTCCTCAATCACTTGTGTCAGGAAGTTGTCATCAATGCACTCTAGAAATCTCCTAGAATTCTTGTGCCCTGTTGAGTTGCTCTTCCAGCAGATATCAGGGTGGTTAAAGTCTCCCATGAGGACCAGGAGTTTGAACATGAGGCTTCTTCCAGTTGTCTGAAGAAGGTCTCATCTATTTCTTCTTCCTGATTAGGCAGTCTGTAGCAGACACCCATCACAACATCACCCATGTTGTTCTGCCCTCTAATCCTGATCCATAAGCTCCCAACTGGCTCCTGGCTGGTCCCAAGTCATCTGTCTCCACAATTTCAATGGCCTACATTAGGGTTTCTGCTCTGAACTGCATTCTGTAGGAATCTTTGTCTCTCCACTTAAAATATAGGGGGCCAAGAAAGACATCAAGCTTTGGGGCCCACCCTGCCCTGACCACACACACAAATGTCTTCCATGAAAAGAAATCCTAAGAACATGCCTATATCTTTGCTTGGCATGGGCAGGTATGGGCACTTGAGTATAACTGGAAACCAAGATATATTTTTAAAGGAGGTAGCTCTGAACACATTTCCAGATTATACTTATGTTGGACATAGAGTGCCTCAGAAGTTAAAGACAGAAACAGAAATAACTATGTTAGTTACTAATTATCTTCTTGATGTTAGGTGAATATCAGGCCAGATTCAACAGCCCAAGAGACACGAGGCTGCCTCAGCTCCATGCCCCCAGGTTCAATCAGTAGCAAGGCTGAAGATGTATTCCCAGTAGGCATGCGCACGCAAAGCACACGTATACACCACATATATACGTATATACACAGATAGACACACTCAGCACTCACACAAGTGCAAAGAGCACCAATGGCCTCATGCTGTTCCCCTCTGGCTGAGCAGGATAGAGGTCCACTAGTACAAATATATGTATATATGTATAATGTGGATCCCTCCAGCAGCAGGGCTCAGATATTCAGTCTGCCCAGTAGCTGCCCCTGGATCCCAGTCTCCCCAGTTGCTGGCACCTGGACACATGAGCCCCTGAGGCTGCAGCCCCACTCAAGTTATTGGTAGAGATCATCTCACTCACACACACATGCGCACACATGTGCACAGAGCTGTCTGGAACTCTCCTGGTTCCCTAGTAGCCAACCCCCCCATAGTCTCACCCTTACAGACACACACATACACAAGCGGGTTTCACCCTTAGAGACCCCCAGACCCTATGGTCTCTCCAGCAGCTGGCTGGGGCTCCCCTGGTCCCTCTGATAGCCAGCTCCTACCATGGGCTCACCCTCAGAGACGTACACACCCCCCTGACTCCCAGGTCACTTTATCTAGTCATTGTCTAGTCTGCCTTGATATTCGCTAGTGATCATACACTCACTCACACCCTGGCAGTATTCAGTCCAGTTGCTGGCACTACAGACACATGGGTGCTCTGGCCTCATGTCCCACTCCAGTGGTTGGCACTTGATTTTTCTCACTCAGCTTTCTCCAGTCACTGGTACCAAGGCACACAAGCCCTCCAACCTGTGGAGTGACTCCAGTTGCTGGCACTCAGACACCTTTACACACACACGCGCACAGACTAGAAAGCCCCTCGCCCAGGGAGAGTTAGAAAAGAATTTAATGAGAAGTTAGGACAGACTGCACTGATCAGGTACAGGGCATGGCCAGACAAGTTTACTGACCAGGCACTTGTTTACATGTGACCGGCCCTTACCCCTCATTTTTCCCCACACTTGTTCCTCCCCAAATCTCTTAAACCCCTCCCTTTTCCTGTCTTTGGTTCCTCCCCTAAACATCCCATAATAAGTCCTGTGCAATCCCAAAATGGTCTTCCCCTGCATCCCATAATGTGTCCTATACTCCTAGGCAGCAAACCCCCCTCAGTCTGAAAGGTGCTCCAGCATTGACTTATCTTGATGGATTCCATGCTTGGAGCACGGGGCTGACATTCTCCCGGGACAGCCCTGAGAGGGGCCCAGACAGGGTGTCTGTACTGGGTGTACATGGCAAGGTTTTGGTAGCAGGGGAAGCTGCAGGGGTGGCCTCTGTGAAAGGACATCAGGGGCTGCCTTGTGCTGGACACAGCTGGCTCTGCAACAGACCCAATGCAGGCCAAAGCTGAGTCAATCAATGAAGATGGTGGCTCCTTTGTGAAATCATATTTAAGAAAGGGCAGAAAACTCCAGGTAGAGAGAGAAGGAGGGAACAAAAAGAGTGATAAGCAACAGAGGGAACCTGAATGTCAGAAATGGAGGAGGAGGTGCTCCATGGTGCCAGAGTAGATATTCACTGCAGCCCACAGAGGACCCACGTCGGAGCAGCACACAAACAGTCTCTGCAACCTCTCCTCCCTTCCCTTCCTAGGGGTTTGGCTGCCTGTGTTCAAGGCCAGCTCTGATATGGTGCAACTATGCAACCTGGGATCAGACTGCTGGGAAAGAGTCAGGTGAGAAAGAGCTGGGAGAAGACTCATCAGAGACATCCCCACTTTGCTCAGGTGCAGCAGATGCCTCGCCCTTGGGCCTGAGCTATGCTGTAGATATGCTGTGGCCAGCCATGTCCCTCACTAATCCGGACTTGACTTCCTGGCTTGACCTCAGACCTGCCTTGTCACTATGAACTTGCCTGGCCATCATTGGACTATTGGCTGAACCTGGCTGCTGTCACCAGACCTGCCTCTCCTTGCTGTGTGACTGTGCCCTGTCGGTGAGGCCACTGCTCCTGCCTTGCTGTCACCCTTGGTTCCAAGCTCACCTGCCCTTGCAGAGCACCCACTTCTGCTTGCTCTCTAAAATGATAAAATTAATCAGAGATCGGCACAAATGTCAATCACAAGTCATTAATTGTTTAAAATTTCTGTTCTAACATATCAGTATCCCTTGACCACCAAACTATTTTTGTTTAAGGAATTTCATTCTTGTGAAATTTTAGCAAGACAATTAAGTTACTTTTTGGTGCTATTTCCTAGTTTCAGTGAAGGCTGTTTTGTTTTGTTTTCAAAATGTGTCAGTAGGAAATATTGGTTTGCATACAGTTAAAAAGTGATTATAGGAAGTATTTCGTTCTTAATCAGGAAAGAGTTCTCTCCATATTCATAGATTTCTTTTTGTAAGCCACAACATAAAATTATATTTAAGCCAGTAATGAAAAGTAAGGTTTTCATTCCCAAATGGGGAAAAAAAATGAACTGTTAAGCTCAGTGATTACATAAGTTTTGCCCCTGAAATTCTGTCTTCCAGGAAGCAACCTATATCTGTATTAGAACACAATATTTAAATAGAATGGGTCGGTTTTAATATACAGTATACTAACTGGCTGGATGCTTTCTACTCTGCCAGTCCCTAGAGTTCTAACATTTCCCTTATTCTATCCTATCCTATCCTATCCTATCCTATCCTATCCTATCCTATCCATTACTCAAAACTCTGAAGCCAAAGTCTGCTGTGAAACCAAGATTATAATGACCTTTGACTGTACAGATTTATTTGAAACTAGCTGGCTGCCAGGTACCCACCAAGCTGCTCTATCACTCCCCCTCCTCAACAAAACAGGGGGAGAAAATACAATGGAAAAGACCATGGGTCAAAATAGGGACAGGGAGATCACTCACCAATTACCATCACAGGCAAAACAGACTCGACTTGAGGAAATTAATTTAATTTATTGCCAATTAATTGTAACAGAGTAGGATAATGAGAAAGAAATAAGAACAAATCTAAACACACTTTCCTCCCACTCCTCCTTTCTTCCCAAGCTCAACTTCACTCCTGACTTCTCTATATCCTCCCCCTCCCCGAGCAGCACAGGGGGATGGGGAATAGGGGGTTGCAGTCAGGTCATAACACTTCATCTCTGCCGCTCCTTCCTCCTCACACTCTTCCCCTTCTCTAGCGTGGGGTCCGTCCCACGGGATACAGTCCTTCATGAATGTCTCCAACATGGGTCCTTCCCACAGGATGCAGTTCTTCTAGAGCTCCTTCATCATGGGTCTGTTCCACAGGGTGTGGTCCTTCAGGAATGGACGGCTCCAGCATGGGTCCCCTGTGAGGTCACAGTTCCTGCCAGGAGCCTGCTCCAGCGTGGGCTCCTCTCCATGGACCACAGGTCCTGCCAGGAGCCTGCTCCTGCATGGGCTCTCCACAGGCTGCATTTTCCTTCAGGGCAAATCTACCTGCTCTGGTGTGGGATCCTCCATGGGCTGCAGGGGAAATCTCTGCTCTGGCACCTGGAGCACCTCCTCCCCCTCCTTCTTCGCTGACCTTGGTGACTGCAGGGTTGTTTCTCTCACATATTCTCATTCCTCTCCCTCAGCTGCTGCTGCGCAGCATTTTTTTACCCTTTCTTAAATATGTTATCACAGAGGCGCTACCACCATTGCTGATTGGTTCAGCTTTGGCCATTGGCAAGTCCATCTTGGAGCTGTCTGGAACTGGCTCTGTTGGAAATGGGGACAGCTTCTGGTGTCTTCTCACAGAAGCCACCCCTACAACCTCCCCCACTACCAAAACCTTGCCATGTAAACCCAAAACAGTATAGTAACTGAACAATACTTTTAATAAGACAATGTCCTTGCAGTTATCAGCAAGTAAAACAAGTAACTAACTGAATAGAAAGATAACTTATAATGGGGGGGGAGTGAGCCATGTATCCATGTATTCTTCCATAACTCTCCATACTCAAGAACATTCAATCAAAGTTTACAATTAGGTATTTTTCTAAATAGTTGTGTCAATGGTGCCAAGGTTACTGGTCAAAGGGAAGGTATCAGAGAAGTGGGACAACAACCCCTGCACATTCTGTCTTGTCACCCATTTTCCATTCTAGGCTGGATTGCTGGATCCTTTATTTGGTTTGTAATACTGACAGCTCATACAAGTGGTTGACTATTACACCATATGGTGTTGGATACAGAGAGCAACTCTGTCTAGCAACAAGAATATGCCTCAACAAGCTATCAGTTACTTGAAAGAAACTGCTCTATGAGCAGCAGAACCAACAGAGCTGGTTTTGGGAGGAATGTCCCTTGTCCCCCCAGCCCACCCATACTGCCTCATCAGTTTCCCTCACTTCTGCTGGCAACCCCATTAGTCAAGAGACAGTACATGCTATACATAAGTTCAGAGTTACACATGACTGGACAGGCAGTGCACACAATACTGACAGGTCTGTTGGCCAAACCAAAACATGTACAACAGCAGTCCTCCCTACCTTTTTGTCATAAGGCACTTATTCGTTCATCTTCTCTATTAAGCCACTGATGTTCATAAGCCTGTAAGAACTAAAACATCTCAGAATTCTAAGCCCTTTGCCAAACATGGCTGAAACAGTTTCAGAAAGGCTTCTGCACACCAGAACAAGGTGAATTTATGGGACTGTCCTGGTTTCAGCTGGGATAGAGTTAATTTTCTTCTTAGTAGCTGGTATAGTGCTGTGTTTTGGATTTAGGATGAGAATAATGTTGATAACACACTGATGTTTTAGTCGTTGCTAAGTAGTGCTTACACCAGTCAAGGACTTTTCAGCTTCCCATGCTCTGCCAGGTGCACAAGAAGCTGGGAGGGGGCACAGCCAGGACAGCTGACCCAGACTGGCCAAAGGGCTATTCCATACCATATGACATCATGCTCAGTATATAAACTGAGGAGAGCTGGCCAGGGGGAAAGCGATCGCTGCTCGGGAACGGGCTGGGCATCGTCGGTGGGTGGTGAGCAATTGTATAGTGTATCACTTGCTTTGTATATTATTATTGTAGTATATTATTATTATTATTATTATTACTACTACTACTACTACTACTACTACTACTACTACTATTCTATTTCATTTTACTTCAATTATTAAACTGTTCTTATCTCAACCCATGAGTTCTCTCACTTTCACCCTTCCAATTCTCTCCCCCATCCCACTGGGGAGGGGGGAGTGAGCAAGCAGCTGTGTGGTGCTTAGTTGCTGGCTGGGGTTAAACCACGACAGTCCTTTTTGACGCCCAATGTGGGGCACGAAGGGTTTGAGATAATAACAGATTAATCAGAGCTTATTAAGGAATTTGTATCTGTCAACAGTTGCTGGTCATAATATTGATTCATCTGTTCTCGGTATTAGTCTACCTGATCTGCACCATGCTCCTGTTTTTGCAGTACGTGTTAAAGTTTGGTGCTGGGTGTTGCAGTTTGCTGTGCTCTGCCGTGATTAGTGGTGTTTTGCCTGGGAGATTTGTTATTAAAACACTGACCTTGAGCGCTATCTGGTATTTGGGTTCTGTACTGAAGCCATTACTGTACTGCGGGTACCACCTCATGGAGACAATTAGCAATTATACCTCTTCCTCTGAGAGGTTTTTTATGGAGGAAATACAGAATGGCACCTTCACTGCCTTCTACTATGATGTTTCCTCCTTCATTACAACAACTTTTTTGTATATCTTGAACATCCTTGGGTAGTTAAGATACTTCTATTGGTAGTTCTTGGGAATATTGTTTCGGTTTTGTCTAAGGTCAATAAGCATTTTAAGAATATCATCCAGAGATCTGCCCCAAGGCTGGATAGTTATGAGTGGCAGGGTGTGTGGGAGAGTATGGGCAAATGCCTAGGACAGTGGGCACCTCCAATGTTTTGGAATTTCACCCCTGAACAAGTGCAGAATCCTGAAAAATTAGTAGAACATTTGGAGAAAGTATGCTGTCATCCTGACAACTCCAGAGAGACACAGATCACTGCAACGTGCTGGGGCCTGGCCCATGCCTACCGAGCCCTATTCAACACTATTCAGAACCCTCAAGGGGAAGAGAAGGTCTCTGGATCTGACAACAAAACGACTGGTACTGCGGCTATGCCAGCCCCAGCGACAAGCACTGCCGATACGCCAGCCCCTGTGACGGGCGCTGCGGTTACGCCAGCCCCAGCGACAGGCACTGTGGCTATGCCAGTCCCGGTGACAGGCGCTGTGGCTATGCCAGCCCCCGTGACAGGCTTCGTGGCTATGCCAGTCCCGGTAACAGGCGCTGCGGCTGAACCAGAGAACCAACCTGTGCCAGTATCAATCGCCCCTATACAGAAGAAAACATGCACAACAAAATCAGCTCGTTTAGTAAGGGCTGATGATGAGCCAGGGCCATCAAGAGAACAGGAGGAGGAAGAGGCAGGACCCACAAATGAGATGGTAACCACCCGATCCCTGTCCCTGAGTGAGCTGTGAGATATGTGAAAAGATTTCAGTCGTCGTCCAGGCGAGCACATCATCACCTGGCTGCTCCGATGCTGGGATAACAGGGCCAGTAGCCTGGAATTGGGGGGTAGGGAAGCCAAGCAGCTGGGATCCCTTTCTAGGGAAGGGGGCGTTGACAAAGCGATTGCAAAAGGGGCAAAAGCCCTCAGCCTCTGGAGGCGACTCCTGTCAGGCGTGAAGGAAAGGTATCCCTTCAAGGAAGATGTTATATGTCACCCAGGCAAGTGGACCACCATGGAGAGAGGTATCCAGTACCTGAGGGAATTAGCCATGCTAGAGGTGATGCATAATGACTTAAACAATGAGCAGTTACCCAAAGATCAAGATGAAGTCCAGTGCACACGACCCATGTGGCGTAAGTTTGTACGGAGTGCACCATCATCACATGCAAACTCTTTGGCAGTAATGACCTGGAAAGATGAAGAGGGACGAACAGTGGAAGAATTGGCTGGCCAACTCCGAAAATACGAAGGAAGTCTCTCTTCCTCCCTACGGGCCTGCGTCTCGGCTGTGGAGAAACTGCCTGACGTGCTAGCTGAGAAATTATCCCGGGAGTTCCAGCGATTCAAAGAGGACATGTCCTACTCCTCACCTGTATGGACCAGTATCTCAGCCATTAGGAGTAAGTGTCCCTCTCTTCAAGAGAGAAGATATAGTGGATACACACCATGGCGCACCCTGTGGTTTTATCTGCATGACCATGGAGAGGATATGAGGAAGTGGGATGGAAAATCTACCTCGACCCTAGAGGCACAGGTATGTGAGTTGCAAGAAAAAACAATTACAAAAGGGGGTTCTCCCAGGAAAATTGCTGCTCCATTTTCCAGTGAGCAGTTCCCCAGACAGGGTAGAAGGGCTGATTTTGCTTCCGATTGTAATAAAGGGATTTTTGATTCGCATTTATAAGAAGTGAGTAACGAATGCTATGACCAGGACTAGAGGGGCCCTGCCTCCAGCCAGGTGGAGGAAAGGGACAACCAGGTGTACTGGACTGTGTGGATTCAACGGCCTGGCACATCAGACCCACAGGAGTATAAGGCTCTAGTGGACACCGGTGCACAGTGTACCCTAATGCCATCAAGCTATGAAGGGGGCGAAAGCCATGTGTATTTCTGGAGTGACAGGGGGATCCCAAGAGCTGACTGTATTGGAGGCTGAAGTGAGCCTAACTGGGAATGAGTGGCAGAAGCACCCCATTGTGACTGGCCCAGAGGCCCCATGCATCCTTGGCATAGACTACCTCAGGAGAGGGTATTTCAAGGACCCAAAAGGGTACCGGTGGGCTTTTGGTACAGCTGCCCTGGAGTTGGAGGAAATTAAACAGCTGTCTACCCTGCCCAGTCTCTCGAAGGACCCTTCTGTTGTGGGGTTGCTGAGGGTCAAAGGACAACAGGTGCCAATCGCTACCACAACGGTGCACTGGTGGCACTATCACACCAACCGAGACTCCCTGATTCCCATCTATAAGTTGATTCGTCAACTGGAGAGCCAAGGAGTGATTCAGCAAGACTCGCTCACCCTTTAACAGTCCCATACGGCCAGTGCGAAAGTCTAATGGAGAGTGGAGACTAATGGTAGACTGTCGTGGCCTGAACAAAGTCATGCCACCACTGAGTGCTGCTGTGTGGGACATGCTAGAACTTCAATATGAATTGGAGTCAAAGGCAGCCAAGTGGTATGCCACAAATGATATCGCTAATGCGTTTTCCTCATTCCCTTTGGCAGCAGAGTGCAGGCCACAGTTTGCTTTCACTTGGAGGGGCCTCCAGTACACCTGGAATCGACTGCCCCAGGGGTGGAAACACAACCCCACCACTTGCCATGGACTGATCTACATTGGAACAGGATGGGGCTCTGGAACACCTGCAATACATTGATGACATCATCATACGGGGCAATACAGCAGAAGAGGCTTTTGAGAAAGGGAAGAACATAGTCCAAATCCTTCTGGAGGCCGACTTCTTTGCCATAAAACAAAGTAAGGTCAAGGGACCTTCACAGGAGATCCAGTTCTTAGGAATAAAATGGCAAGATGGACGTCGTCAGATCCCAATGGATGTGATCAACAAAATAACAGCCGTGTCTCCACCAACCAGCAAGAAGGAAACACAGGCTTTCTTGGACGTTGTGGGTTTTTGGAGAATGCATATTCCAAATTACAGTCTGATCATAAGCCCTCTCTATCAAGTGACCCGGAAGAAGAACAATTTCAAATGGGGCCCTGAGCAACGACAAGCCTTTGAACAAATTAAACAGGAGATAGTCCATGCAGTAGCCCTTGGGACAGTTGGGGCAGGGCAAGATGTAAAAAATATGCTCTACACCGCAGCTGGAGAGAACGGCCCTACCTGGAGCCTCTGGCAGAAAGCACCAGGGGAGACTCGAGGTCAACCCTTAGGGTTTTGGAGTCGCAGATACAGAGGATCCGAGGCCCACTATACTCCAACTGAAAAAGAGATATTGGCAGCATATGAAGGGTCTCGAGCTGCTTCGGAAGTGGTTGGTACTGAAGCACAGCTCCTCCTGGCACCCCGACTGCCGGTGCTGGGCTGGATGTTCAAAGGGAGGGTCCCCTGTACACATCATGCAACTGATGCTACATGGAGTAAGGGGGTCGCACTGATCACACAATGGGCTCGAATAGGAAACCCCAGTCACCCTGGAATCTTGGAAGTGATCATGGACTGGCCAGAAGGCAAAGATTTCGGAATATCGCCAGAGGTGGAGGTGACGCCCGCTGAGGAGGCCCCACCGTATAATAAACTACCAGAAAATGAGAAGCAATATGCCCTGTTCACTGATGGGTCCTGTCGTCTTGTGGGGAAGCATCGGAGGTGGAAAGCTGCTGTGTGGAGCCCTATACGACAAGTCACAGAAACTGCTGAAGGAGCAGGTGAATCGAGTCAGTTTGCAGAGGTGAAAGCCATCCAGCTGGCTTTAGATATTGCTGAAAGAGAAAAGTGGCCAATGCTCTGTCTCTATACTGACTCATGGATGGTGGCAAATGCCCTGTGGGGGTGGTTGCAGCAATGGAAGCAGAGCAACTGGCAGCGCAGAGGCAAACCCATCTGGGCTGCCGCATTGTGGCAAGATATTGCTGCCCGGACAGAGAACCTGGCTGTAAAAGTACGTCACGTAGATGATCACGTACCCAAGAGTGGGGCCAGTGAAGAAGATCAAAACAATCAGCAGGTGGATCAGGCTGCTAAGATTGAAGTGGCTCAGGTGGATCTGGACTGGCACCATAAGGGTGGATTATTTCTAGCTCAGTGGGCCCATGACACCTCAGGCCATCAAGGAAGAGAGGCAACATATAGATGGGCTCGTGATCGAGGGGTGGACCTGACCATGGACACTATTGCACAGGTTATCCATGAATGCGAAACATGCGCTGCAAACAAGCAAGCCAAGCGGTTCAAGCCTCTCTGGTATGGAGGACGATGGCTGAAATATCAATATGGGGAGGCCTGGCAGATTGATTATATCACACTCCCACAAACCCGCCAAGGCAAGCGCCATGTGCTCACCATGGTGGAAGCAACCACCGGATGGCTGGAAACATATCCCGTGCCCCATGCCACCACCCGGAACACTATCCTGGGCCTTGAAAAGCAAGGCCTATGGCGACATGGCACCCCAGAAAGAATTGAGTCAGACAACAGGACTCATTTCCAAAACAGCCCATAGACACCTGGGCCAAAGAGCATGGCATTGAGTGGGTATATCACATCCCCTATCATGCACCAGCCTCCAGGAAAATCGAACGATACAATGGACTGTTAAAGACTACACTGAGAGCAATGGGTGGTGGGACATTCAAACACTGGGATACACATTTAGCAAAGGCCACCTGGTTAGTCAACACCAGGGGATCTGCCAATCCATCTGGCCCTGCCCAGTCAAGACTTTTATGTACTGTAGAGGGGGATAAAGTCCCTGTAATCCACCTAAAAAATATGACAGGGAAGACGGTCTGGGTTACTCCTGCTTCAGGCAGAGGTAAGCCCATTTGTGGGATTGCTTTTGCTCAAGGACCTGGGTGCACTTGGTGGGTGATGCGGGAGGATGGGGAAGTCCGATGTGTACCTCAAGGGGATTTGATTTTGGGTGAAAATAGCCAATGAACTGAACTGTATAATGTTAGTTGCTATATAATACTGGATGTCATCACTTCTATGATTACTATATGCCATATCAACAGTATACAGTAAGAATCACCCAGATTAATGAAGAATGAACTCTGAGGAAACCGAGCAAAGTACAGCGGTGATGGAACCAGGACTGGCTTCAGCATGCAACAATCCCACACCACACACCATCTCTCCTGCCCTAAAAGACTGTTATGACATATGAAGCCCAAAGTCATAAACTAAATGAACTCAACAAACATTTGTGGAGGGATAGCCTATAGACTAGGAAAACTATATCTATATGTGTCTGTATATATATATATAAAAATATATCAAAAGACTGGAAAAGTGGTGGTGATTAATTGGAATGTATTGGAAAGTGTAAGACCTGGGCATGACGTATATGGTATGGAATAAGGGGTGGATACTGTCCTGGTTTCAGCTGGGATAGAGTTAATTTTCTTCCTAGTAGCTGGTATAGTGCTGTGTTTTGGATTTAGGATGAGAATAATGTTGATAACACACTGATGTTTTAGTCGTTGCTAAGTAGTGCTTACACCAGTCAAGGACTTTTCAGCTTCCCACGCTCTGCCAGGTGCACAAGAAGCTGGGAGGGGGCACAGCCAGGACAGCTGACCCAGACTGGCCCAAGGGCTATTCCATACCACATGACATCATGCTCAGTATAGAAACTGAGGAGAGCTGGCCAGGGGGAAAGCGATCGCTGCTCGGGAACAGGCTGGGCATCGTCGGTGGGTGGTGAGCAATTGTATAGTGTATCACTTGCTTTGTATGTTATTATTGTATTATGTTATTATTATTATTATTATTATTATTACTATTCTATTTAATTTTACTTCAATTATTAAACTGTTTTTATCTCAGTCCATGAGTTTTTCTGACTTTCACCCTACCAATTTTCTCCCCTACCCCACCGGGGGGGGGTGGGGAGTGAGCAAGCAGCTGTGTGGTGCATAGTTGCTGGCTGGGGTTAAACCACGACAGGGACACATGAACTGACAGACAAACCATGCCAGTATTGTTTCCCCAGGAAACTAGGTTGGAAATCGCATTTTAGGAAGTCACATATATCCTGATTTTCCCATCAAATGTAGTCAGTGTACATATGAATTTACTCTTTACCTAAAGCTACACTGACTTATAAATGGCTAACTGTGTTCTTTCAGGTGTTAAACCCAAATGTTCCTTAATTACACCAGTGAAACTTCTACTGCCTTGAAGGTTTGCATAAAAAAGAACCAAGAAAAAGTACTAGCATACCAGGTGGCAGAAATGATCTAGCAAATACAGTGTTGTTAACATACATGCTGATTACACACAAAACAGAAAAGCACCACTTTCTCCTCTACAGCTCAATAATTTTGCAGAGCTGTCAAAATAAAAAGAAACATAATTTTGCTTTTTATGCAAATAAATTACTTATTACTTTGCTATTTTTATGCAGTCATTTCTCAGAGCACAAACTTTTTTTGAAAGAGCAATTATTTTCACACTTTGCAATAAAAAGAGTAAATCCCTTTATTCACACTTCTCAGTTGCTCAAATATTAATTTAAACATACATTTTTTTTTAAGATTTATTTTTCATCTTAAGTTATTGAAACTTATTTACAAACTCAACTTTTGTTTGTTTTTTCTTCATTGAAGTACAGGATAATAATAATAATGTAGCAAACAACTAAAATCATCTTACATTCAATATACTCTATTATAAAGCAAAGTGGTAATTTAAAAATACATCACTATTTAAGCACAAACAATATTATACTAAGAACTGATAAACAGATTTGCAGGCAAGCAAAACAAACCAAATACCTTTAGCCTCCAGTTATCTCCTACTTCTGTTTTGATTCTGTTTAACCAGTTTTCATCAAAGTAAGCTGGATCTCTGAAAATACATAAAAAGTTAGAACAGTTGTTAAGAACACAAATTTCAAGTACTGATACCTTAGTGACTCAACATCTATTTTAGGCAGATTTAAGTGACTACCTATATAGATATGGTCAGTATACAAAAGTTCAGAATCCTGCTATTATTCATTTAACTACGTATTTACACCCTGCTCATATCCCAGCTTTATCTGCATGCTACAGGTAGTTAATACTTTTGAGGAAACTGCAACACTTACTTGGAAAGCATCTTGCAAATTTCTTCCATGTCTCCAAGTTGAAAGTGTTCCTTTCTTAATGTTACAGATTATTGGCTAATGCTGGGGCTTAAACTCTCAGGGGAAACTACCATGTTTGCAACACTTGAAAATGTTAGTAAAATTAAGGGGTTTTTTTCCACACATCAGGAATCACCATTTCTAGATGCTAGCTGCAACACTCAAACAAGAAAGCTTGAGAGTAAACAAAATATTCTGCCCTCATACACTCAAAAATGTTAAAAGCAGCACTGGAATTAAGTATTTGCTACTGAGAACATACTTATCTGTTATACTTTCTATCAAACATCACAGTTTTTCCAAATATTTCTTCATGGCACTTCTTCTTCACAAAAAGATTTGCCATTACCTTTCTTTAAAGGATTTTCCATCTTCTGCACTCTGATGAAGCAATCAAGATAGACACAGAAAAAGAGAACACCTATTGCTTGTATAGCATGCTGCTATTTCTATAAATCTCCTTCCTCTCTTGCAAATCTTCCGTGAGCTACCTATTCATGACAACTAACACTCCCTCCCTCTTGCCCCCCAATTCAGAGACAAGATTATCTAAAAGGGTAACATTTGCTAATGCTCACTGAAGTAATATTTTCCACTCTACAACACAGATTTAGGTCAGTGTTATGATCAGAACTAAAGAGAGATAAGGCATTAAAAAAAAGTGGTATTAAAGCAATATGCCAACATAAGGACTCATACGGGAGGTGCCCCGCTGGACCTGCTGTTTACGAACAGAGAAGGCCTGGTGGGCGATGTGGTGGTTGGACGCTGTCTTGGGCTCAGTGACCATGACATGACAGAGTTTTCGATTCTTGGAGAAGTAAGGAAGGGGGGTCAGCAAAACCACTACCCTGAACTTTAGGAGGGCAGACTTTGGATTGTTTAGGAGTCTGGTTAACAGAGTCCCTCGGGAGGCAGTCCTGAAGGGCAAAGGAGTCCAGGAAGGCTGGATGTTATTCAAGGAGGAAGTCTTAAAGGCGCAGGGGCAGTCGAGCAGGCAGGGGAGAAGACCAGCCTGGCTGAACAGAGGGCTTTGGCTGGAACTCAGGGGAAAAAAGGAGAGCCTACCGCCTTTGGAAGAAGGGGCAGGTGACTCAGGAGGACTACAAGGATGTTGTGAGGATATGCAGGGAGAAGATCAGAAAGGCAAAGGCCCAGCTAGAACTTAAACTGGCCACTGCAGTCAAAGACAACAAAAAATGTTTTTACAAATATATCAGCAACAAAAGGAGGGCCAAGGAGAATCTCCATCCTTTGTTGGATGCGGAAGGTAACCTTGCCACAAAGGATGAGGAGAAGGCTGAGGTACTTAATGCCTTCTTTGCCTCAGTCTTTAATAGTCAGAGTGGTTATCCTCAGGGTATTCAGGACCCTGAGCTGGGAGATGGAGATAGGAAGCAGAATGAAGCCCCAATAATCGAAGAGGTAACAGTCAGCGACCTGCTCCTCCACCTGGATGCCCACAAGTCTATGGGGCCCGATGGGATCCACCCAAGGATACTGAGGGAGCTGGCAGAGGAGCTTGCCAAGCCACTTTCCATCATTTATCAGCAGTCCTGGTCAACCAGGGAGGTCCCAGATGACTGGAGGTTAGCAAATGTGATACCCCTCTACAAGAAGGGTCAGAAGGAGGATCCGGGGAACTACAGGCCTGTCAGCCTGACCTCGGTGCTGGGGAAGGTCATGGAGCAGATCATCTTGAGGGCCACTACGAGGCACGTGCGGGACAACCAGGGGATCAGGCCCAGCCAGCATGGGTTTATGAAAGGGAGGTCCTGCTTCACTAACCTGGTCTCCTTCTGTGACAAGGTGACCCGCTTGGTGGATGAGGGGAAGGCTGTGGATGTTGTCTACCTGGACTTTAGTAAGGCCTTTGACACTGTCTCCCACAGCATTCTCCTGGAGAAGCTGGCTGCTCATGGCTTGGATAAGTGCACTCTGCGCTGGGTTAAAAACTGGCTGAATGGCCAAGCCCAGAGAGTGGTGGTGAATGGAGTCAAATCCAGTTGGTGGCCGGTCACGAGTGCTGTTCCCCAGGGCTCAGTACTGGGGCCGGTCCTGTTCAATATCTTCATTGATGATCTGGATGAGGGGATTGAGTGCACCCTCAGTAAGATTGCAGACGACACCAAGTTGGGTGGAAGTGTTGATCTGCTGGAGGGTAGGAAGGCCCTACAGAGGGACCTGGACAGGCTGGATCGATGGGCCCAGGCCAACTGTATGAGGTTCAACAAGGCTAGGTGCCGGGTCCTGCACTTGGGTCACAACAACCCCAGGCAACGCTACAGGCTTGAGGGAGGAGTGGCTGGAGAGCTGCCTGGCGGAAAAGGACCTGGGGGTGTTGGTCGACAGCTGGCTGAACATGAGCCAGCAGTGTGCTCAGGCGGCCAAGAGGGCCAATGGCATCCTGGCTTGTATCAGGAATAGTGTGGCCAGCAGGACCAGGGAGGTGATGGTGCCCCTGTACTCAGCACTGGTGAGGCTGCACCTCGAGTACTGTGTTCACTTTTGGGCCCCTCACTACAAGAAGGACATCGAGGTGCTGGAGCATGTCCAAAGAAGGGCAACGAAGCTGGTGAAGGGTCTAGAGAACAAGTCTTATGAGGAGTGGCTGAGGGAGCTGGGGTTGTTTAGCCTGGAGAAGAGGAGGCTGAGGGGAGATCTTATTGCTCTCTACAACTACCTGACAGGAGGTTGTAGCGAGGTGGGGGGGTCGGTCTCTTCTCCCAAGTAACGAGCGATAGGACGAGAGGAAACGGCCTCAAGTTGCGCCAGGGGAGGTTTAGGTTGGATATTAGGAAAAACTTCTTCACCGAAAGTGTAGTCAGGCATTGGACCAGGCTGCCCAGGGAAGTGGTTGAGTCTCCATCCCTGGAGGTATTTAAAAGATGGGTAGATGTGGTGCTTGAGGACATGGTTTAGTGGTGGACTTGGCAGTGATAGGTTAACGGTTCGACTCGATGATCTTAAGGGTCTTTTCCAACCTTGACGATTCTATGATTCTATGATTTCAGATGAAAAATAGTCACTACAGGCCAAAAAAAGAATGGCATTTTTTTTAAAGGGTAAGGGTCTTGAGAGTCAGTGTAGTAGTCAGTCTCCAGACTTCAGTTTCACAGAAAGTAATCCTAATTTCTGGACTTAAACTGTCACACGTTGCTGCCAAATACTATTAAATTTACTATTTTATTCTCCAGTATACAAGTGGACATAATTATCTGCTTCACTGGCAAAGACGACCAAGAGGACTTTCTTAGTGGTCTCATCTTATCATCCTTAAAGGCCAAGGTAGGTCACAAACATTTTCAGCTGCTTCAAGGCTGCAATGCCATGATTATGTCAATTCTTGGCATTACATTTTTGTTTTTAAAAAACCTAGTCTGAAAAGCAAGATGGAAAACAACACAGAAATGCCCACAAGGAGACATTTACTTGGAGGAACTGGATGGCTAACACTGCATATGCAATATTCAACAAGGAAGGCATCAGTTGAGGGAAAAATGCAAAATTTAGGGTTCAGCACCAATTCAGTTCACCCTTGGAGTCCTATATTTCAACAGTGATTAAAAAGTTTTTCTTAGCTACAGCAGCAATGACTGATACAGAGATCATCAGTCTGCCTTCACTTTCTTCTTGAAAGAAGTCATGGATTGCCTACACTTTTATTTAGCTCTCTGGACATTCATTTTTGCAAGGGTCTTTGGAATGCAATTAAGTTAAATGTGAGTGTCCCATCTGGTCTTCATGAAGTACAGAAGGACTAACAGCTGATAAACAATCCATTCAAAGTAATTCACACATAATAATAGTCAGAAAAGTGCCAACAATGATTCTCTTTACAGCACCTCAATGCCAGATTAAATAATAGCTAGAAACATCTAGAGAAAGTACGATGCCAGCAAATCTCTGAAAGAGAGCTGTAAGAGGGTAATCACCAAGCAAGTCTAAAACAATCATGCTTTCTTCCAGTGTTGGGAAGTCACCTCAGTATTGTTCCTAATACAACTGTCAAAATTTCTGTTTTCTTCTCAGAAGTTCTAAAGTTCAGATCATGAGATAAACATCAACAACAATGCTTTTTCTTTATAATCAAACCAAGGGACCAAATCAACAATCAAAAACTTAGCATAGAAGCATTAAAAAGGGGTCTGCGGGGGTGCTCTGTGTGGGAAGAAGCCATGAACTGCCCTGTGCCAATCACAACTAGTTCCAGCCAGCTCTGAAACAGATGTGAACAACCTACCTTGTGCCAAAACTCCAACCAGTCAGAAGAGCACATGGCACCTCTGCTCAAACATATTTAAGAGCGAGCAGCAACTACTAGAGGCAGGAGATGGCATGTGAGGATGCACTAAAGGAGACACAAAAGGAAAGATGTAGATGTGAGGAGGCACAAAAAGGAGCTGTGAGAGGAGAAATAGAAGGACACCCATAAGGGGACACGTGAAGAAATGTGAAGAGACGCATTTGGAGAAATGAAACAGAGGAGACACATGGAAGGGGACATTGTTGAGGACATGGCTGGAGATGCACTCTTGGAAGGAGATGCTCCATGCTGAAGGAGGTACCTCTGAGAGGATTGCAGCCCATGGATAAGTCACACCAGAGCAGGGCCACCCCAAAAGGGACTGTGGCCTGTAGAATACTCACTCTGGAGCAAAGGAAATGAGTAAGTAAGAAGAAATGAGCAGCAAAACCAAACCAGTATGCACTGACTCTAACTTCCTGTGCTGCCTGATGCCTCGCCGAAGGGATTGGGAGGGACTGAGTGTAATACGTGGCAAAAAAAAGGGAAGTTACCTAACCAATCCCCCCAAACCCCCAAAATATATCCCTCCACTGGGGATATGAGAGTCCTGCTTTTATATTCTACACATATTAACACACACAAGCTATGCTACACTGTATAACACTTAGTCATTAATTGAGTGGGGCAAGATAAGTAGATGACACAAATGAAAATATATGCCATCTTGTATATCTACCAAGTCCAGTGGAGTTGATAAAGAAAGAAAGTACCCAAAGATATCTAGATACTAAACTGTCTCCAGAGATGGAAGAAAGGAGAGAAGTTAGTAGTCTACTGTATAACAGAGAATTATTCTTTTCCACTGACACCAATAGATGGGTAAGAAATACTGACACTGATGAATAACATTACAGTAAAGAAAAACAAAACACCACACCATGAAGAAAAAGATAACTTATCCAGGTAATAATCTATGGCACTTCTGCTAGAAACATCACAAGCTGCACATTTTTAGCCAGACAGCCCACTCATATCCAATCCATAAGCATTTTGCTTTGTCTCTAATCTTTACTCTTTACTTTTAAAGTATTGCATTCCCTAGAAGAATCAACAATTTTGATGGTATACAGGCATAATTTAATATAATTATTATTATTATTATATAATTTAACTGTATTTCTTCCCTGTTTTAATCAGAGGGAATGGTAGCCTTCAGATTTGAAGGTTCAAGTGAAGTCTACATCATTAGGAATAAAAAAAATATTTCAGCTCCAAAATGAAGGCTGATATTGTCAGATAAAATAAACTTAGCACTGGAGAATCCAATTTACCTGAATTTCAAAGATGATGGCTTTAAGATAGAAAGAAAAAAGTATCCTTCAGGATTTTTATTTAGTGACACCTGTATCTATAGGTAAAAATGCTCTTGCTTGCTTGCATCTTGTTTATACCATATTTTATCATGTTCTACATTGGTGAAAAGCTTCTGAAGGTGTCAATAACTCCCTCTAAGTACCCTTTTCCACAGTCTCTTTCAGTACCTTTATTACAGAGAAGTTCTGCTACATGGTTTCATACAGATGGTCCTCATACACTTGGGATAACATGTTATCCTAGAAAAAAAGAAAAAGCAAACCCAACATACTTTCAAGATCAAAGGAGCTCCTGATCCTTCCTAGCCAGTTAACACAAGGGATGGCTATTCTATCATCTGATGAGCAAGTGTTTTCTTCCACTTCTTCTTTCATTGCCAACAAATCTTATGGTTCTTTCTCTGAACTAAGAATCCCTCTGAAACTTCCCCTCACTACAAACTACTGTCCAGTTTTGTCTTTGTTTCTACAGTAACCTGCCTTGATAAGCACCTAGTAGACACTTTCCATGATGGTGGAAGTAAAGAAATGGAAAGAATAGGAAGCTTAGACTTCTCAACTGACAATTTGCTTGTAATACTAGCCATGTTCTACAGATATATGCCCAGATCACTGGATCAGTGCAAAAAATTAACAAGCCAAACATTTTCAGACTTCTATCCAATGCTTTGCCTGATTCATGTTCGTTAATAACTAAACTCATACCTTTTTTGGAATTCTCACTGGAGAGATTAATCTGCTTTTCTGACTTTTATAAAAATTGATTTATTATTATAGTAGGCTGACCCCAGCCAGCCAAGCACCCACATAGCCACTTACTCACTCCCCCCTCTCCCAGCAGGACAGGGGAGAGTAAAGGAAGAACAAAAATGAGAAAACTCGTGGGTCAAGATAATGACAGTTTAACAGGAGAAAGAAAGAGGGGATAAGAAATAAAAAAGAAAAAACATAACAATGCAAAAGGAGTCACCTGCCACCTCCTGACACCCTGCCCCTTGACCAACATCGTCAGTGTAAGGCAGGATGCTGCCCACATTCCAAGGTATGATTCTCTCAAATCACACTGCCACTGGTGGAGCCAAGGGGTGGCGTGACTCCTACCCACATTCAAAAGGCATTTGCACGATTGGCTGTTGCTGCCAGATGACCTGGACAGCAAGTGTCCCTGGCAGTCCACCGGAGCCATGGCATCACTTATGATCCTGTGTTTGCTATCGGTGATTGGGTGAGTCACTGTATGGGGACGTTGTTGCTCCTCTTTCTTACCGCCTCAATAAAACTTTTTTTTAGAACATGTTGTCAGACTCCATTACTGTTCGGACCACACCTCCCACAAACAGACTGATGCCCACCCAGTCTCTGAGCAACAGCTACTTTGGAAAGACCAAACCCCCATTTTTTATTGCTGAGCATAACATTACATGGCATGGAATACCTCTTTGGTCAATTCAGGTCAGCTGTCCTAGCTGTGTCCCCTCCCCACCTCTTGCCCAGCCCCAGCCTACTCACTGGGCTGGGGCAGAGTGGGGAAAAAGGGAAAGCCTTGACACTGTGCAAGCACTGTTCAGCAATAGCCAAAACACCGATGTGTTATCAATCAACACTGTTTTGGTCAAAAATCCAAAGCACAGCACCATATGGGCTGCTATGAAGAAAGTTAACTCCATCCCAGCCAGACCCAGTACAATTATGATGAAATTGTAACAGTCGGCGAGGAGCACAGCAGCAGCAACACTAAGTTCCGCGGAAACCCGCGGACGTGCCGAGAGTCCAGCCGGGAGCCGGCAGCTCTCGCGAGCGAGGGTGACACGGCGGAGGCGTTGCCAGGAGCAACTGCGGGAGATTTAAAGGGTCCCTAGGGAGCGCGGCGACCAGGGCGTGGCGCGTCAGTTCGCGCAATGAGGGCGAGCAGGAAGGGCCCTGCCACTTCAAACGGAGGCAGCAACCCACTTATAAGGAGCTAAGAACAGCAGGAACCATGGTATCCACCCGGCAAAAAGCTGCGCTCTCAGTCTCAGGGTCCCTCGCAGCCCCTCCAGCTGCAAGAACTGACGCAGCCGCCCAAACAGAGCCTTCAAGGGAACATGCAGCCGTCCAGGTCCCAGGTTACAGGGAGTGCCTGAGTTTCAGGTCAGTATCTGACGGCAGCAGTGAGCTCACCTGTGGGAGATCTGCCCAAGTAAAGGAGCTGCTCAGCCTGGTGATGGAGCTTCGAGAGGTGTCCAGGCTGAGGAGTATCAGGGAGTCAGAGAAGGAGATTGACTGGTGGAATTGTACTCTACCATCCCTGAGACAGATGCACCAGCCAACTGCAGCACAAGAGGTAAAGGACCCCCTACCCTCTCACCACCAGGCAGAAGGAGGAGACCCAGGTGATGGGCATGAATGGAAGCAATAACCTTACTGCTCGGAACAGCAGGCAAATCCACTCTCAGCCTGCCTCACCTTCCCAGGTGCCCGTACACAACAGGTACGAGGCCCTGGAATCAGATGGGCAGACAAGTGATGATGTGGACGTAGGTCCTTCTGGGATGGAGGGGTCGTCTAGGCAGCCTACCCCCCACATCACAACCACTCACGTTAAGAAAAAAAGAAGGGTAGTTGTCATAGGTGACTCCCTTCTGAGGGGAACGGAGGGTCCCATATGCCGACCGGACCCAACCCACAGGGAAGTCTGCTGCCTCCCTGGGGCCAGGGTAAGAGATGTCACTAGAAAACTCCCCAGTCTGGTAAGGTCCTCAGACTATCACCCGCTATTAGTTCTTCATGTCAGCAACGAAGAGATAACAAAGAGAGAACAAAGAGAAGTCCTAAGTCAGTCAAAAGGGATTTCAGAGCCTTGGGGCGGTTGGTTGAAGGATCAGGTGTTCAGGTGGTGTTCTCTTCGATCCTTCTGGTAGCAGGGAAGAACAGTGAATGGAACAGGCAGACCCAGCTGATCAACACGTGGCTCCGAGGCTGGTGTCATCGGCGGAACTTTGGGTTTTTCGATCATGGGATGGTCTAACCAGGTCATAACCAGGTCTACCGACATCCGATGGGATGCACTTTTCTCAGAAGGGGAAAAGGGGTTTTGCTCAGGAGCTAGCAGGGCTGACTGATAGAGCTTTAAACTAGATTGGAAAGGGGGAAAGGGACAATACCAGGCTCGTCAGCGACGAGCAACGGGAGGGCACGCCAAAGTTCGAGGAGCTGCGTGCTAGTGAGATTCCTCAGGCTGCTCCACGAGCCAACGGGCACAATGAACCGCACTTGAAGTGTTTCTACACAAATGCACGCAGCCTGAGGAACAAGCAAAAGGAGCTAGATGCCTTGGCCCAGTCCCAGAGATACGACATCATAGGTGTAAGTGAAACCTGGTGGGGTGAGTCCTGTGACTGGTGTGCCGTGATGGATGGGTACAGGCTCTTCAGGAGGGATAGGCAGGGCAGGCGAGGCGGCGGGGTGGCATTGTATGTAGTGGAGGGGCTGGAGTGCATGGAGCTAGCAGTCGGCGATGGCCCAGTTGAGAGCCTCTGGGTAAGGATTAAGGGACAGACAAATAAAGCGGATGTCGTTGTGGGAGTCTACTAGAGGCCACCCAGCCAGGATGACGACACGGATGAGTTATTCTTTAAGGAACTAAGGGATGCTTCTAAGTCATCTGCCCTTGTCCTTCTGGGGGACTTCAACTTGCCAGATGTCAACTGGGAATACCACACAGCTGGTACAAGCAGGTCCAGAAGATTCCTAAACCATCTGGATGATACCTTCTTGGTACAGGTACTAAGGGAACCGACCAGGAAAGGTGCCTTCCTCGACTTGCTGCTTACTAACGGAGAGGGTCTCGTGGGTGAAGTGGCGATTGGTGGCTGCCTTGGCCACGGCGACCATGAAGCAGTCAAGTTTAAAATCTATGGTAACAGGAGGAAAACTGCCAGCAAGCCCTCAACTCTGGATATGAGGAGAGCTGACTTCAGGCTGCTCAGGGAACTACTTCGTAAGGGCCCCTGGGAAAAAGCTTTTGAAGGTGCTGGGGTCCATCAGTGCTGGTCACTTTTTAAGTACCACCTGCTAAGAGCACAGGAGCAGGCAATTCCAAAATGTCGGAAGTCAAGCAGGCGCGGTAGAAGGCCGGCTTGGCTAAGTAGGGATCTTCTTCTAGAACTAAGGCGAAAAAAGAAAATGTATGGCCAGTGGAAGCAAGGTCAGGCGACATGGGAGGACTACAGAGATGCTGCTCGCCACTGTAGGGAGGAAATTCGCGCGGCCAAAGCTCAATTAGAGCTGAAGCTGGCCAGTACTGTGAAGGACAATAAAAAGGGCTTTTTAAAATATGTTAATAGCAAAAGGCAGGCGAGAAATAACATTGGCCCGTTACTTGATGAGCATGGTCACCTCACAAACAGGGACACAGACAAAGCAGAGACATTTTAATGCTTTCTTCGCCTCGGTCTTCAACACCGATGATGGGCTCTGGGAGCCCCAGAGCCCTGGGCTAGAGAACCATGAGTGCGAGAATGATAAACTCCCAGCCAACCCCGAACTTGTGCAGGATTTGCTGCTCCAGCTGGATCCCTATAAGTCAATGGGGCCCGATGGGATTCATCCGAGGGTACTTAAAGAGCTGGCTGATGTCATAGCGAGACCTCTCAATGATTTTCCAGAGCTCTTGGGAATCTGGAGAGGTCCTAGCTGACTGGAAGCTGGCAAACGTTGTCCCAATCTTCAAGAAGGGCAACAGGGATGACCCCGGTAACTACAGGCCTGTCAGTCTCACCTCTGTGCCTGGCAAAATCATGGAGAAGATTATTCTGGGAGTTATTGGAAAACACCTGAAAGACAATGCAGTCATTGGCCACAGCCAGCACAGATTCACGAGGGGAAAGTCCTGCTTAACAAACTTAATTTCTTTCTATGACAAGGTTACCCACCTAGCTGACCAAGGGAAGCCAGTCGATGTAATCTTTTTGGATTTCAGTAAAGCCTTCGATACTGTCTCTCACAGTGTCCTCCTGGACAAAATGTCCAGCATACAGCTGGATAAACACATAATGCAATGGGTGGGCAATTGGCCGACGGGTCAGGCTCAAAGGGCTGTAGTAAATGGGGTTACATCGGGCTGGCGACCAGTCACTAGGGGGGTTCCGCAGGGATCCATCCTGGGGCCAGAGCTCTTTAATGTCTTCATAAATGACTTGGATGCAGGACTTGAAGGTTTGCTGTCTAAGTTTGCCGATGACACTCTCGAGGGCAGAGAGGCCCTGCAGAGAGATCTGGAAAAATTAGAGAGCTGGGCAATCACCAACCGTATGAAGTTTAACAAGGGCAAGTGCCGGATTTTGCACCTGGGACATGGCAGCCCTGGATGTACACACAGGCTGGGGAACGAGAGGCTGGAGAGCAGCCCCGCGGAGAGGGATCTGGGGGTTCTGGTCGACGGCAAGTTGAACGTGAGCCAACAGTGTGCCCTGGCAGCCAGGAGGGCCAGCCGTGTCCTGGGGTGCATCAAGCGCTGTATTGCCAGCCAGTCGAGGGAGGTGATATTGTCCCGCTCTACTCCGCACTGGTGCGGCCTCACCTTGAGTACTGTGTGCAGTTTTGGGCCCCACGGTACAAAAAGGATACGAAGCTACTGGAGAGTGTCCAGAGGAGAGCTATGAAGATGGTGAAGGGTTTAGAGGGGAAGCCATATGAGGAGCGGCTGAAGTCACTTGGTCTGTCCAGCCTGGAGAAGAGGAGACTGAAGGGAGACCTCATTGCGGTCTACAGCTTCCTCACAAGGGGAAGAGGAGGGCCAGGCGCTGATCTCTTCTCCCTGGCGACCAATGATAGGACCCGAGGGAACGGCAGGAAGATATGCCAGGGGAGGTTTAGGTTGGATATTAGGAAAAGGTTCTTCACCCAGAGGGTGGTGGAGCACTGGAACAAGCTCCCCCAGGGAGGTAGTCACAGCGCCAAGCCTGACAACATTCAAGAAGCATTTGGACAACGTCCTCCGACATATGGGGTGAATTTTGGGGTTGTTCTATGCAGGGACAGGAGTTGGACTCAATGATCCTTGTGGGTCCCTTCCAACTCAGGACATTCCATGATTCTGTGATTCTATGAAATTCCTGATGCACTGAAAAGTCATCATAAATCTCTCCCCACCCCCCCAATGCAATTAATGTTATCAGCCTCAATGAACACACGTTGGAGGAGGACCTTAAATTGGAGGCAGCTGTACTGAGTGACAACCCGCCCCCCCCTTCCCCCAAACTTCAGGAAACATCATGTACAGAAGTAGCAGCTTGCCTTTCTCAATGGAATAAGAGAAACAATTAAGTGGATTTTGACTCCAGTTTTCATTCTAAATTTGTCTTTAAGATGCACTTGCTGAAGGGTTGGAAGAGCAAGTTGAAAAAACTCTCAGTTCTTCATTGAAGATGACACTTGTAAGTCACAGACTACATGCCTATGATCCAGGCTCCATTCCCTTATTTATAGTAGTCTATTGCTTTTAGGCCTAATTTATTCTTCACTATTAAACTTTAATGCATGACATCTGAAAAACTTCTAGCACCCACCTGCCTTGCTGTTATGCATTTCTACTTATGTGTCTACTTACTTCTACTTAGTGCTCTTTCTTGGGACAGGGAAGGAACCAGTGCTGCTGATGCAGAAGAAAAGACTGACTCCTCTGTTCTATTCTAACTCCTTTTATTTGTCTGAACACTCCCACTTTACTTAAATAAGTATCCTTTCTGTAGTACCTGTTTGAATTGAAGTAGCAAAATGGAGAACTTGACTAGTTTCAAATTTGTTTTTCAAATTGTTAACAGCAATGAATGCTTTCTCTTTGTATTCTCTACAATGGCTTTGTCTATTGGCTCCCTATCAGTTTTTTAAACCAACTATTTAGACCAAAGATAGTGACCAAGTCTATGTGCCCACCTTTCACATTCAGAGACACAGCTGTCTATTGTGTTTGCTACCCTTGATAGCTACATCAAGGATCCACTGGAGGTATCCGCTACTACTACAAAAAGAGAAGCAATCATATCTTTCCTTAGAAATCATGCATACCGTATTATTGTTTTAGAATTCTAAGATCAACTCGTTGCTGCAATTCCTTTGCTCCAAAGCTTTTCTCAATAGAAATACAGTCCAGGTTATTGTTAAATCTATGTATGAGAATCAATATCTTCATTACACAAGCATGCAAAGTGGTAAATCTGAATTAGAGTTGACATGAGTTAGAGATAGCCAAAGAGTAATTTTGTTAGGCTCAAATTATTGCATGAGACAGAAGACGACTTGCAATCGCTTAGCTGATCTTTACTTAAACTTCTCTGGATACACTGACAAAGTCCAGCTAACATTCAGTATCAATGTGACAATTGCCAAGGGAAAAAAAAAATTCAAGTGCTGCTACAGAAACACAATATTCACATGGTACATACTTTTCCTTTTAAGAAATCACTTGAAATTATAGTTGAAAACAGTATCTCAGAGTAGATTTCCTTGCTTACTTGGGGAGGGGGGGCACAGCATCCCAAGTCACCAGTAATAGGTTAAAAGTTAAAAATACTATCAGTAAAATTATTGAGGTCTGTTATTCAAGCTTTATTTTGGTATACAATCAAGGCATAGTATCTTTTTTAGATCCCAATTCTGACCAGTCCTTGAACTAGTCAGTTTAAAAAAGCTAACAAAAGAACAATGACATTTATCAATTGCTGACATGTCATGAAGTAAATGGGAATTGCACTCTATGAGGAAAACTGCACAAGTTGATGACTGATGAACATCCAAACTCAATATGCCACAATCATGTTTTTCTCTACCAAGTGCTCCAACAAAGAATTTACAGACAATTTTGAAAAAAATCTTGACTTCTTACAGAATTTACTAAGCTTGCTTACCATCTATGTGATAAACTTCTCTTCTACTTTAGCAGGTAAGAGAGGAAGAATTTTACAATCTTGAAGAAAGAAACAGCATCCAATTTCTTATTAGACTTGTAACACCGATTTCAGACACATTTCAGAAAACTTAAGAACATGCTATTTTAAATGTTGGATTATAACTACCATTTCTATCTTTTGTCTTCTTTTATGTCAACACAAAATACTTAAAGATTTTTTCACTTATTCTAAAGCAGCCAGGACTGCTGACATTATTTGCAATTGCAAAGATTCCCTTAAAGCAAAGTATACAGAGGACAGCATTTATTATTTTTATAAATAATTGATGCTTCACTTTCTTCACAGGAGAAGCTATGTGAGAAATCTCCAGATGACTGTATTTGTTCTTTAAGTAAAATAACTGTTTCTTCAGAACTTCCATTAAAAAAATCCATGTTTTTTCCACTACTAAGCTATTGGACTTATTTGGGTTTCCCACAACAGATATGTTTCTCTCTTACCTGAAACTTCTTCTAATGAAAGGTTATAAAAACCTCTCTCTGAAAACAGGTAGTTATAGATATATATTAACCACTTATTAACTACTATATTAACTACAATATATTAACTACTATGCTTATCTGTAGTCCCCCAGAAGCCAAAACACTGTGCACGGTGTCAAGGTTAGACAGCTAATACACTTGAACATAAGCATTTCAAAACATTTAATTCTCAAATTCAGATAGTATACAGAAACATTCTAGACTATATACTGGAATGCTTAACTAATGTATACACTATTTTAATCCTAATTAACTTCAAAGTTTTTAATCAAAATTTATTATTATCCAGCATAATAGTGATTTTCCCTTTCCTTTAATCTAAGAATGTAATGTCCTTGCAATACCACTAAAATTACATTATTAAAACAAAGCCATTCAGCTTATAGAATAGTTAAGGTTGGAAGAGGCCCCTCAAAATCATGCTCAAAGCAGGGGCAGCTACAGCAAGGGAAGCTCTCTAGGCAACCAGTTCCAATGTTCAAATCACTCTCACAGTAAAAAAGTATTTTCTAATCTTTAAATGGAATTTCCTGTATTCCAATTCCTGTATTTCAATTTGTGCCCATTGCTTCCTCTCCTGTCAGTGAGCATCACCAAGAAGAGTCTGGCTCCCTCTTTACTCCTTCTTGTCTGTGTCTGGAAATGGTTTCCAGGATTAGCTGCTCCAGCACCTTCCCAGGGATCAAGGTGAGGCTGATTGGCCTGTAGTTCCCTGGGTCTCCCTTCTTGAAGGCAGGGGTGACATTTGCTTTCCTCCAGTCCTCAGGAACCTCTCCCAGTCACCACGACCTTTCAAAGACCAATTGAGAGTGGCCTCGCAATGACATTGGCCAGCTCCATTAGCACTCATGGGTGCATCCCATCAGGTCCCATGGACTTGTGTGCATTCAACTTGTTTAAATGTTCTCTAAACTAATCCTCCTCCACCAAGGACAAATTTTCTTTGCTTCAGACTTTCCTTCTGGTTTCAGTAGCCATGATTCCTGAAGGCTGGTCTTGCCAGGAAAGACTGAGGTGAAGGCAGCATTGAGTACCTTGGCTTTTTCCATGCCATTTGTCATCAAGTCCCCTGCCCCATTCAGCAGTGGGCCCATGTTTTCCCTAGACTCCCTTTTGCTGTTCATGTACTTGTAGAATCCTTTCTTGTTACCCTTCACATCCCTTGCCAGATTCAACTCTGGGTGGGCTTTGGCTTTCCTAACCCCATCCCTGAACACTCAAACAGTGACTCTCTATTTCTCCTGGGTCTCCTTTTCCTGCTACCACTTTTTATGCTTGAGTTTAGTCAGGAGCTCCTTGTTCATCCATGCAGGCCTCCTGCCACCTTTCCTTGATTTCCTGCTCATTGGGATGGACCATTCTTCAGCTTGGTGATTCTTGGAAAAAAAATCAACGAGCTCTCCTAGACCCCTCTTCTCTCCAGGGTCTTATTCCATGGGATTCTTCGAAGCAGATCCCTGAAGAGGTCAAACTCTGCTCTCCCAAAGCCCAGGGCTGTGATCCTGCTTTTTGCCTTGCTCCCTTCTCACAGAAGTTTTATTGTTTGATCCAGATTCCCCATGCTGCCCTGCTAATACAACTAAGACATGACCTGGAAAGACTAACTCCAGTTTCAGAGTTATTTTTGATGCCTGTTCAGTATTTGCACTCCCCTCTAACACTCATAAAAATGATAGCAAAAATGTGAGCAGTAACACAGACAATTTTAACAGCTTCATCTTTTCTATCATCTACTGCAATTCTAACATGTGATATAGTGTACTATAACTTCAAACACTGCCCCAAGCTAATAACTTACCTTGCACTGGCTTCAAATGTTTAAGATGAAATTTAAGTTTTGTGAACATATAAGCTCAGTTTTAACCCAATTTACTTTTCAATAAGATTAGCACTAGATAAACACCTTGTCCAAGTACTATTTTTTAGGCTTATATTAACTGCTGTTAAGATAACTATCTGAAAGTTGGAGAAAAAAGTAGTACCCACATTTCAGATTAAAAGCACTGGCTAAACATACTTTAGTTGAGTACTTACTGAATACTGGCCAAATTTGAAATAAGAAAATATACTCAAATTCAGACAAATGTACAAGTGATAAACTTGTGCACCCAAAATCATGAAACAAATTTGTTCTTACATCTTTTGGAGCACCTGAGCCATCACAACCCCATTCGTTAAGTCTTCCACAGTCTGGCATGGTGTTTCAATGTTAAATGTCTGGATCTGAAGAGGAAGGGGAAAAAAGAAGTTATTTTCTTCTTTTACTTTTGAAAACCTTTTGGTGCTTATTTTATTTGCTGTTGTTACTTAGAATAAAAAAGTACACATTTAATGTAAGAGTAGAGAGGTAGAAAGTTTTAGATTGAATGGCAATCAGTAAAAAAAACTGGAGACGTTGCTTAATAGCTTTATTTTTGCAACCAAAAACATTCCAAACTCAACTACACTCAACTATAGCATATTTCTAACAAAAGGATTTCTGAAAGCATTTTTTAACACACTGAAAAAAGTTGGAAGCCAATGAGACTTGTGTTCTCCCATGTAAGCATTCTGAAAATCCCACTTTCTCAATGATGTAATGTACATAAGAGAACTGGTTAAAAACAAAACAAAACAAAACAAAAAAAAAAAAACCAACACCACTGATCACTCAGAACTCCTACATGTTCCAGAAAGACGTACTCCAAATCTAACTCCTCTGTAGTATGAGATGGAAAAGAGCATAATTATTTGATTACTAGCAGGTCTTTACGCTGCTAGTTTTCCAAATATTTTGAAGCACTCAGTTATTACAGTAACAGACATTAAGGGCTGTATACAGAAGAGTTTCTGGTCTGTAGATGGAGGTTAAGATACAAGATGCAAGCACTGCTAATTCAGAAGTATGGAAAGGGAATGTCAAGGATCATATATATATGATGACATGGGGCCTGATAGGATGCACCCACGAGCGCTGAGGGAGCTGGCAGATATCATTGCAAGGCCACTCTCAAAAATCTTTGATCAGTCATGGTGACTGGGAGAGGTGCCTGAGGACTGGAGGAAAGCAAATGTCACTCCTATCTTCAAGAAGGGCAGGAAGGAGGACCCAGGAAACTATGGGCTGGTCAGCCACACCTCCATCCCTGGGAAGGTGATGGAGCAGCTAATCCTGGAAACCATTTCCAGGCACATAAAAATCATCATCCAGACATAAAAATCATCAAGAGTAGTCAGCATGGCTTCAGGGTATTTATATAACAAAAAAACAATAGAGCAATTGTGATGATAAAATGAAAATACTGTATACAATATTTTTGAATAGCCTGAGCCAAAATCAACACTTCTTTCTGAGCTTTCATCTACTTAATCATACTTTGAAATAATTTATCCAAATTCCTTTTCTTATTCTCTTTAAAAAAAGATCATTGGCAATATTGTCAATTGCAAATATACTACAACTTTCTTTATGCACATTCACATTTTTTAGGACACATACATACACACCTCACCAAGCAGTGATGAATTTCAGAAACACCACAGAAAAAAACTGTCTTTTAAAACCAGAAACATATCATAGAACAAAATATTGAGAACAGAGTTTACAAGAGGTGAACCACTAGTTTACCCTTCGGAGCATCAAATTCTAAAAACCTATATCTCTACTTGCCCAGTGTCAAAATAATATAATATATATGTCAAATAATATAATCATATAAATACATTCTCAGAAAAAAACCACAACCAGTGTTAGTCTTCTACAAGGCTCTTGAGGAAATCTAGATAACAACATAAGAATAATACCAAAGAATAATACCACTGTGGGGCAGTCTGTAAGGCTTCTTCCTGGCAACAAGGCCTGGATAACAACCACTGATAAGATAGGGATGTGAGTGTAACAGTGGGTGTGAATGGAACACCCACAACTGTCTAAGAGGGTATTTGCCCCAAACTGATAACAATGATGATAACCATCAGCTGGATTAAACAGGAACCAGGGAATTACAAAAGAGAAGCACGGGGGGGGGGGGGGGGGGGGGGGGGGGGGTGGTGGTGTTGGGGTTGTGTCAGCGTAAAAAAAGAAGTAGAAAAGAAGCAGTAAAATTTTGCAAATGTGGAAAAAGAAATGGCAACAGAGAAACAGTGAAACTGGGTTTGATGCTGCCAGAAGTGGCCCTGCTGGCATCACAACCTCCACCTAGGCCTAGCAAAGCAGCCTCCTCCCTCATGAGTAGCCTGCATCCAGCTACTGGACTGGCAGTACAGGGTACACCAAGTAGGGGTCCACCCCTCGGGGTGCAAAGGTGACCTCTTGGGGGGCTTTCTCACTGGCATGTGCATTAGCAGATTGTAGGGAGCAGCATGGGCACACCTAAAGCTGCAGCACCCGCATGTTCCACATGAGGGGCATGCAAGTAGGGTAACCCACACTACCAGAAGGGGAGGTGTGCTTGTTACTTCCATTGTTAACTCTGTGTGTGCATGTGTGATTAGTTTAGGAGTAGCAACAGAAGCATGTTTAGAAATATGTAGGTGTTTATTAACATTTTGTTGGTGTTTAGTATTGTGGCTTATCTGTTGTATTATTGATATGGATTCTGAATGTATAGCTCAATTATTGCTGTTTAATCATGTATTGTTAATAAATCAATAAAACACTTTGATCCTCATTTGATTTAAATCATGTCAGTTGAAAAGTTTTTCCCTGCAACAATCCACAAAGTTTAATCTATCAAAAATAATGCAACTATTCTCTAAAAGCAGACATTGGTAATGTGGCAGAACAGCATTCAAACCCATTAAGAAAACCATTGTTATCACAGATGAAGACTGCCAGATTACTGGAAAACTGAATAGCACCAGAAAAGTACACCTCATTTAACCCCTATTTAAACAATGTTTGACATGCAAAGGTGTATAGTTTTTATTTGACAGCATAAGGCAAAACAAAGTCCTTTAACTTCTTGGATAGGGTTTGGAGAAGAAAGCTGATAAGACTAGTAGTTCAGATTTAAACACATTTCAAACATTATGTTAAAAAGCATAGATGAACACAGATAACAGTTGTGCTCCTGCAGAATAAAGAAGTCATTTGAAGCCCAGAACTCCACCTTCTTGCAGGTATAGCTTAGATGAAAAGCACCATCTTTATTGACAGATGGAATAAAGAACTCTTCCCCCAAAGGTACTGTGGTGGGTTAACCAAGGCCAAATACCCACCCAGCCACTCACTCCCTCCCCCTCCTCAGCAGGACAGGGGGAGAAACTAGGATGAGAAAGCTCGTGGGTTGAGATAAAGACAGGGAGATTGCTTACCAATTATGGTCACAGGCAAAACAGACTCAAATTGGGAAAAATTTATTTAATTTAATTTATTGCCAATTAAAATAGATTAAGGTCATGAGAAACAAAGACAAACATTAAACCACCATCTTTCCTCCCCCCTTTCTCATGCCCAGCTTTACTTCTTGTCCTGGTTTCAGCTGGGATAGAGTTAATTTTCTTCTTGGTAGCGGGTATGGGGCTGTGTTTTGGGTTTAGGATGAGAACAATGTCGATGATACACTGATGCTTTGGTTCTTGCTAAGTAGTGCTAAGCTGTTGCTAAGTGGCGCTCACACCGGTCAAGGACTTTTTTCAGCTTCCCAGGCTCTGCCAGGTGCACAAGAAGCTGGGAGGGGGCACAGCCAGGACAGCTGACCCAGACTGGCCCAAGGGCTATTCCATACCATGTGACGTCATGCTCAGTATATGAGCGGGGTGAGTTGGCCGGGGGAGGGGCAACGATCGCTGCTTGGGGGACGGGCTGGGCATCGGTCGGTGGGTGGTGAGCAATTGCAGAGTGTATCACTTGCTTTGTATTACTATTGTACTATTATTACTTGTTTTTATTATTATTATTGTTATTATTACTATTACTACTGTTCTATTTTAATTTTACTTTAGTTATTAAACTGTTCTTATCTCAACCCACGAGTTTTCTCCCTTTTGCCCTTCTGATTCTCTCCCCCATCCCACCGGTGGGGGAATGAGGGAGCGGCTGTGTGGTGCTTAGTTGCTGGCTGGGGTTAAACCACGACACTTCTTTACTCCAGACTCCTCATCCACCCCAAGCAGCACAGTGCATAACAGTTTGTCTCTGCCGCTCCTTCCCTCTCACATTTTCCCCATAATAAAGCTAAGAATACCTTCTTGCCTGTGGCAAACAATCTCCCTCAAAGCTTTATCTTATGTAACCCTAGAACAGAGGAAAGGCTATGCCCCATTAAATGCTCTGCAACTCTGAAATATGCAAAATACAGACTTTAATTTCCCAGATCTTCTAATACACCAGAAACATAAACAGTGTAAATACACACTTACTTTCCAGCTTAGATATCTAAATTCAGTTCCCAGACAGTCTTAGCTCCCAACAGTCAATGAGACCTCCACAAAGAATATACAGTACTAGTCAGAAGCTTAGTTAGATGGCACAAATAATATCCATGAGCTCCTTGGTGCAGATATGATATCACCCTCAGAAGAAAAAATGAAAGCCTACAACTTTGTGGTTGGTGATCAATGACTAGAACAAAGAGGCTTAGCTAGTCTCCTGCAATCCTGTCATTCACAAGAAACCAAAACAGGCACTTAAATTATAGGCTACACAGGAGACACACAAAGACCAAAAGTACTATAGCACAAAAAGTAAGGAAGTAACTGAAGAGGAAAGGAAAAACATATCTTAACTAGTGGATTCCAGCAACTTTGACTTACTTCACAAAGGGACCTTACAAAAAAAATTCACAAGTACCCTTCTTGAAGGATCAAAGTCTCTATCAGGAGTTGCTCAGATGGCCTCTAGATCTCATATTAATGCAGGCAGATCCTTCCAGTTTGGAATGGGTACTGCATAGAAGACACAAACACCACACTGAGGAAGTTTTTCAGCCAAAAGGGAGAAAGTCAAATAGAATAGTAAGGATCGATACCACATAAAGAGCTAGAAATACTTTCAAAACGGAAGTAGCCAAAAGAGAGGCCTTGAACAGTATTTACAAAATGCCCACTTCATAGAGAGTTTTAGCACCTCTGCCAAGGAAATAAGCATCTAAATTCCTCTACCTGCAGAAAGTATTTTTATTTGGCCTTCAAGACAAGAAGAAAAGAAAAGTAGGTAAGGTACAATTCAATGGAGGCAACATACAACAGTATAACATACAACAGTTACCATGACAGGGGAGGGACAGTTGCTGACATCTCCATTGCAGTCTGCTACAGAAGACCAGCCAGCACTGACCTCTTTGAGGAAACCTGCTGGTTAAATAGCAAGTGCTGAGCAACCTTCCCCAGTATTAGACCTTAGCTCTATGTTTGATAAAAATACTAAAAAACAACACACGCTAAAAACAACACATTGAAAAGCCTGCAGTCATTCTTATTTCAGATATGGGCATATTACAGTGCAACTGCCACATGCATGTATGAAAACTCTCCAAGGTCTTCAGACATGGCCAGAAGATATAATTGAGTTCAAAACACTCCTGATGCAACACCCACAGCAAAGAACCTCAGTGTCTGTACCTTGATCAGTCATAAGTTTTAAAACAGAAAAGATGCTGTGTACCTCTATTAGATATGCTGAAAGAATTTTAAAAACACAGCAGGTTTACTCCACAGCCACACTGTTCTAGACTGCTTTGGTTGCAATGCTGTTTCGGTACCTATACTGTATTGCCTAGAGTAGTCTCAGAAGAGGTTTTTGGGAAATTTTGTTTGGTAGGATACTAATTCTGCAATGACAGTGGGCTGCAAACACTGCTAAGGCTTAGAACAATCAGTTCTGATATGTTAGTAGTTGGGCTCCAGTCCCTTGCTCAGTTTCACTCCAGTTGCTGCTACCCTGGCTGCCTCAAGAACCATCATGGCAATCTGCTGAAACAGCAGGAAACAAAAGCTTTCTCAGGTGTTTAAAACCCTGAAAAAATATTATTCAGGAACATATACAACAATGCTCTAAATCCAAAAGATAAATGAAATCGAGCAATGCCATAATAGAATCAGAGAATGGTTGAGGTTGGAAAGGACCTCTGGAGGCCATCTTGTCCAACTCCCCTGCTCAAGCAGGGCCACCTAGGGCCGTTTGCCCAGGACCACGTCCAGACGGCTTTTGAATATCTCTGAGGAGGGAGACTCCACAACCTCTCTGGGCAACCCCTTCCAGTGCTTGGTCATCCCCAGAGTAAAAAAGTGTTTCCTGATGTTCCGATGGAACCTCCTGTTTTTCCATTTGTGCCCATTGCCTCTTATCTTGTCACTGGGCACCAATGAAAAGAGCCTGGCTCTGTCCTTTTTGCACCCTCCCTTCAGGTATTTATATACATTGATGAGACCCCCCTGAGCCTTCTCTAGGCTAAACAGTCCCAGCTCTCTCAGCCTTTCCTCATAGGAGAGATGCTCCAGTCCCTTAATCATCATCGTGGCCCTTTGTTGGACTCTCTCCAGTATGTCCATGTCTCTCTTGTACTGAGGAGCCCAGAACTGGACACAATACTCCAGGTGTGGCCTTACCAGTGCTGAGTAGAGGGGAAGGATCACCTCCCTCCACCTGCTGGCAATGCTCCTAATGCAGCCCAGGATGCTGTTGGCTGCCTTTGCTGCAAGGGCACGTTGCTGGCTCATGTTCAACTTGGTGTCCACCAGGACCCCCAGGTCCTTTTCTGCCAAACTGCTTTCCAGCTGGGTGGCCCCCAGCATGTACTGGTGCCTGGGGTTGTTCCTCCCCAGGGGCAGGACTTTGCCCTTCCCCTTGTTGAACTTCATGAGGTTCCTGTCAGCCCATTTCTCCAGGTCCCTCTGGATGGCAGCATGACTCTCTGGCGTATCGGCCACTCCTCTCAGTTTTGTGTCATCTGCAAAGTTGCTAAGGGCACACTCTGCCCCATCAGCCAGATTATTAATGAAGATGTTAATAGAATCACAGAATGGTTGAGACTATAACAGAACTCAAATAATAAACTTTAACATAACCCAAAATGGTGAGGGGAGTATTAAAAAATAAAACTAAAACATTTATAGGTAAAGTGGCTTGCTCTGGTTTAAAGATATCAAATATAGTAATCTCAGGCATGCAATATATGAGACTTGAGGGATATTCTCATCCATCAAAAGCACAGGTTGTCAGAGAGGAGCAATTTCAGGTTGCCTACATCAATGCCAGCAACACAGTTTAGGTTGAATAGTTTCTCAGACCTCTTTGCAAAGCCTTATCTCCTCAAAACATTGACACACCAGTTGAAGTACTTCATTATGGATGTGAGTTGCTTTTACAAGCAATCCAGGAGGTTAAACCAGTTCTTAAGAACAAACAATTTTTCCAGCACAATAGATCTCAGATGACCAGTCTTTTCTAAGTTGGAACAGCTCTTTTGCCATCTAAATGAGCAGTTTCCCAAGAATCATTAGGAGACTTGAGGGAAGAGCCAGACAAAGAAAAGTTTTATTTATTTATATTACCCATTTCACTTGAGACTAAAAAAAACTCAAGGTCTCTTTTGCAAGTTTCATGTCTTGCAATTTAAGGGGAGATGCATCCCAGCCAATCAAGTGAAAAACCAGCTCAGCCAAAACAGTTTTTAAATCCAGGTAGGGCCAGAACAAAAGCTAATTCTGAATCACCTTTATTTTTTTTTTTAAATATGAACTGAGCCATTTTCAAAGCCACATTCACACAAAAATATTGAAATGGGTAAAATAGCAAAATAATCCCACACATTCACCTAAGAAACACAACTGTGTTGACTAATTCCAATGCCATTTAAGAATTATTTACAAATATTTCTGCTAACCAAAACCAGAAGAAGCTAGGTCAGCATGCAAAGAATGGGGAAAAAAATTTAAAGGGTATAGATCAGCTGGAATATTTAAATGGTCTGTGGGATGCTAGACTTCAGGGATACTGCTTGGTCCATCTCTATGGACCACTCCTACAGAGATGGACAAGGATCCATCTGCACAGATGCAATTTCATGATCAAGGAGTGTAAATACTTACTATTGCTTAAGAATGATCACATGTCCAAGTACATAATTCCTACAGATGGACAATGCCATAGAGCAGAATTAACATTTCAAACTTTCCCATTCTTTCCTGTTCCTTGTCACAAGGTGATTTTTTTAATGGTTCAGATTTGTAAAAAAAGTTCAAAAGTAACAATAAAGTTTACCACTGAACAAACTGACTGCCTCATCTTCAAATTTGAAACATGGCAGGGACAATCACTAGTTGGTTCCAATACTTTTCAGTGCCATGCAAGTTAAAAAAAAAGAAAAAAAAATTTTTCCTAACAGCTCACAAGCAGATTTCATCTAGATATATTGGTCCTCATCCCCTCCACAAACAAGAACCTTTATTTTATTATACTTCATTTTTTATCAGCACTATCCCAACTTCTACTGGACCTGAGCACACGCAGAAGTTGAGCAAGACAACAGTCCTTTAGAATACATATAGAGCATTGTTTCATATAATATTTAGCTGTACAGAGAAGCCTCCTCTCCCCCAAAGAAGCCTTTGCCTCTAACTATGCATTTTGTTAGTCCTCTAGCTAGCTAGCAAATACTTTAATGTTATGAAATATTTTTTAGCATTTCTGAAATTTTATTTAAATTAGTTTAAAACCAAATTTGAACAGCATATTTTAATTGTCAGACTATTTCTAGTCCTAAAATCTCTTTAATAATTATTGACACAGACTTTCATATAGCAGCTTTGCTCTAACAATACAAAGATATTTTAATCAAACCTAAAATTGGATATGAAGTAGGATCAACAGATCAGATCACTCTTAACAGACCACTACGATACAAGAGAAAAATAAATAATTACAATAGCTCACAAGGATATTGGTTGCATGCAGATGATGGGAAGCACAGCAAGAGTTAATTTGTAGGTTATTTGAAAAGTTAAAGAGCCAAGAAGCAATTTGGGACTGGGCGGGTGGGGAAGTGGGAAGCATACATAAAAGAACTAAAGGAGGAGCACATGGATGCTAGCAACATATAGCAACAGGTCTCTTTCTATCATCCCCTTGTAAACCTTCCTTCCTTGTACCAGTCTTAAAACAAGCCTTTCACTTGGCTTTTCTTTCCCAGGGTTCATACACACGTATGCTTCCTCATGAAGCTCAGCAGTACTCTCATGTCTTCTCCAACATCTGGGGGGGAGGAGAGGGAAAAAAAAATCATAGAGAGCAAAAAGGAGGACAAATAACAACCTTGGTTAAGACACAAGAATTATCAGGAATGCAAAGGAAAGAGAGACCCTGGTGCAGCTAGGGCATAATATAAACATCTCTTCCCATAAAATTCAGTCTTGTGTACATTCCAAGCTACCCACTCCCTTTTAACAGGTATTGGATGTCCCTTCCTTATCCACTTCGATTTTCACAGAGAAACATAAATCATCATTTTTATACTCCAAATAATTTTCATGAACTTCACAGCTTACTCCAGCTCCCACCTTTTACAGGCTAAGTTTCTAAAAGCCAAATGAGTTATTGTTGAAAATAAACAGAAATGTTCCACAATTTCATATAGTAGATATTTACTTGGCAATTTTCTTAATGTGTGTTTGGGAAGCCAATGATTCTAGAGAGCTAAACCAGCAAGTCGACTGCTAATGAAATGGCAGTTTCACAATTATGTTACAGTTACACAGGTATGTTCCATGTCTCAAAATACAAAGTAGCTGCAAACACACGTTCAATGTCTGGTAAGTTCTGGCTGTCCTGTGAGTAAAAGCACACCATGAAGCTACTGATGCATGCAGTCCAGGTCGAAAACAGGCAACGGTTAGGAAATACAGCACAAGAACTTCGCAGCTATGAACAGGACAGGCACAAGACATGAGAGGCCGGGGATACACAATCAAAGCAATGGATAACAACTTGCCCACCAAGTCCAGGCACACGACAGGAAGGAAATACACACCAGACTCTCCGACACACTGAAACCTGCTTACTCCTGTGCAGGCGCGCGCGGGGAGCAAGCTCCTTTGTTTTTCCCGGCAGAAGCAGAGTTAAGGCTATGGAGACCTCTACGTACTGAGGTTACGACTCCCCATCCCGCCCCGGGGCTTTGGTCAGGCGGGGCAGGTCCACCGGGGCTCCGCCGACCCCAGAACTCAAACCCATCCGAGAGCGAGGGTGTGTCCTGGGACGCTGGGACTGCGGTGACAGAGACCCCGGAGCCACCCGTAGAGCCGCGGAGAGGAAGACCGGAGAGGGCGGACAGACGCGCACCGCAACGGATGACTCCAGCCAGACTACCTTGCTCCAGGCGAGGCGGCCTACTGGGCCCAGGCACTCACCCATGTAAGGAGGCTCTCCCCAAGCTCGGCCCGTTCTAGGCTGTCCACGTTGAACATAGCGGAGCACAGTGATCCTGCAGCCACCAAGGTAACTGTTATAGGCTAGATCAGTAGCCAAAGCGGTACTCGTCGCCTTTTCACCCCGTCTCAAGCCAGGCTGCAGTGCAGATACGTCACTACGACCTACCAAAATCTGCCCGCTGGTTCCGCCTCCGTCACTGCTACTATGTCACGCTAACGAGGGCGGGGCTAAAACTAGCAATTCAGTTATTGCAGTACTCCACAGAGAGAGGGTTACTTATCGCTGTCCTTTTGGTACTTAGGGAAAGGGGAGTTGGTGGCTCGGGATGTGGTATTGTCTGCTCGTTCGTTCTGAGGGTGAATCTGTCTTTTTCTCCGTTTACTGGGAAACCCTTTCCTTGGGCATGCGCCGTTTCTTTTTTCTCCGGTTTCGGGGGTAGGTTTGTCTGCCGTTCCGGGCAAGCCCTGCTACTGTGGGGGCACTCGCATTGCTCTGAGGGGGCCCTTGTGGGATTGGTGTCCCGGAGCACCAACATCCTGTCCCCAGGCAGTCTCTGAGTGCTGGTGGACTTCAGCTCTGCGGGGAAATGAAAGGGGTCTAGGCTCCTCAGGGAGGCCCCTAAAGGTGGATCGCACAGAGCACTCTACTCGCCACACTGTGCCAGGATGGCCTGGGCACCCTTGTGTTGACAAGTGTGAAAGGTGCGTTGCTTGTGTCTGTATGCGCATTTCAGCTGAGACACTTATTGCATGCATATATTCTGCATAAGAGACCTTAGGAGGTCACTAGTGATATTTAACTGATATTGGAGCACATGCCTTAGCAAAGATGATGCTATGGTTACTTTTTCTTTTATAGAGTTTGCAATGGCAATTTTTGTTTATTAAAAAGTAAGTTCCTTAAGAGGGCTAGAAGTCCTCTGAAGAAGTCCTCCACAGGTTGACTTCACTTGCCTTATATCTCTCCTTTGCTGTAGTCCTACAGTCTGAATGCATAAGTGGGAACTAATTTAGTGGGTCTCCGACAGGTTGCTCATAGGGTTAGGAGGGAATCTGTGCTATAATCTAACTTCCAGTAATCTCCAACTTCAATAATGTGGTTTTGTGAGGATACTGCACCCAAAAAAATTCACTTACTAGTAAGTAATATAGTTTGACATGTGGTAGGAGTAGCCTTTAAAAGGAGATTTTTTTTTTTCTCCTCTGGAAAAGGACATTAACTTTCTCTTAGTAAGATCCTGCTTATCCACCATTAGATCATGTTTGCTTTTCAAAATGGGGGGGGGGGGTATAAGGGTATGTAGAACATGAGAGCATATGTTTTATTAAGGTTATCCGAACAAGGACCTTTTCAATGCAAAAGAAGATAATAAGTAAAGGGGGAAGCAATAAAGATCACACAGAGACACAAACCTGATAGACGAGGGATAACAGAGACAATGTCAAAGACCAAAAGTCTTCAGTCACTGATTGATTGGATATTCGAGGGGGTCTTGTGGGACTATGCAAAACTTATTAAGGAATTTTTAGGGGAAGGGGGTAGGGGAGGAACAAAGGGGGGAAATAGAGAGGAGGGGATATAAAAGGGCCAGTAACATGTAAACCATGGCTGATCAGTGTACTCGTCTGACGAGCCCTGTGCCTGATCACCACAGTCTGTACTATTTTCTTATTAAGTCCTTTCTTAGCTATCTCTCTGTCTACCCCATGTGTATGTATGCTGCAAGGACTAAGTGACAGCTACTGGTGAGATGGGCGTGAGTGGATTTGGTGCCAGCAACTGGAGTCAGACCGGGGGTGTAGGCGCCCTGTGGCCTGTGATGTCAGTAGCTGGAGTGAGTGGGAGTCTTAGGGCAAGCAACTGGAGCGGATGGGGGTCTCAGCATCAGTAATTTGAGGGGCCATGGGTCTTAGGTGTGTGTGTCCTTGGGTCTTAGAGTGTGTCTGGGATGCCAGCTACTGGAGGGGGGGGACTGGTACAAGTGCATTCAGGGCCAGCAATTGAACTCAGACTGGGGGTGATGGTGCTGGCAACTGGAGCAGGTGAGGGTCTCAACTCCAGCCACTGGAACGAGACCAGTGTGTGTCCCAGGCGCAGCTCCTGGGGGGCCAGGGTGAGTGAAGCAAGTGAGGGTCTTGGTGACAGCAGCTGGAGTGGGGCTGTGGGTCACAAGCTGTGATACCCCAACAGAGGAGTGTCTGGGATTTCTTTCCGATTCCAGGACTAACCAAGCAATCACTCAGAAGAAATGTATGCCAAGTGAAAAAGTAAAAAAAAGTAAAAAGTTTATTTAGTTCTTCTCTACTGCAGCTAGATAGATATTTACAATTGATCAATACTTTAAGGCCTTATTTCAAATAACACAGGTGCACGAATTATCATTCTCGCCCATGTCCCATGTCCTGCTGGGTAAAAAACTGGCTGAATGGCCGGGCCCAAAGAGTTGTGGTGAATGGAGTCAAATCCAGTTGGTGGCCGGTCACGAGTGGTGTTCCCCAGGGCTCAGTATTGGGGCCAGTCCTGTTTAATATCCTTATCAATGATTTGGATGAGGGGATCGAGTGCACCCTCAGTAAGCCTGCAGACGACACCAAGTTGGGTGGAAGTGTCGATCTGCTGGAGGGTATGAAGGTTCTACAGAGGGATCTGGACAAGGTGGATTGATGGGCGGAGGCCAACTGTATGAGGTTCAACAAAGCTAAGTGCTGGGTCCTGCACTTGGGTCACAACAACCCCAGGCAATGCTACAGGCTTGGGGAAGAGTGGCTGGAGAGCTGCCTGGCGGAAAAGGACCTGGGGGTGTTGGTCGACAGCTGGCTGAATATGAGCCAGCAATGTGTCCAGGTGGCCAAGAAGGCCAATAGCATCCTGGCTTGTATCAGGAATAGTGTGGCCAGCAGGACCAGGGAGGTGATAGTGCCCCTGTACTTGGCACTGGTGAGGCTGCACCTCGAGTACTGTGTTCACTTTTGGGCCCCTCACTACAAGAAGGACATCGAGGTGCTGGAGCATGTCCAAAGAAGGGCAACGAAGCTGGTGAAGGGTCTAGAGAACAAGGGTCTTATGAGGAGTGGCTGAGGGAGCTGGGGTTGTTTAGCCTGGAGAAAGGGAGGCTGAGGGGAGATCTTATTGCTCTCTACAACTACCTTAAAAGGAGGTTGTAGCGAGGTGGGGGTCTTCTCTCTAGTAACAAGCAATAGGACAAGAGGAAAGTGCCGCAGGTTGTGCCAGGGGAGGTTTAGATTGGATATTAGGAAAAACTTCTTCACTGAAAGGGTAGTCAGGCACTGGAACAGGCTGCCCAGGGAAGCGGTTGAGTCCCCATCCCTGGAGGTATTTAAAAGACTTGTAGATGTAGCGCTTAGGGACATGGTTTAGTGGTGGACTTGGCAGTGTTAGGTTAACGGTTGGACTTGATCTTAAAGGTCTTTTCCAACCTAAACGAATCTATGATTCTATTCTATTCTGAGCCACCCCTCTGGTATTACTTTCCCTGGAATGTGAACTGCGCCAGGTCGAATCGCATCTTCCCTAGCAGTTGGCATCAGGGGCGTCCCTGCTGATGGGTGGGTTGTTGGTCCACAGGCCAGCTGACAGCGAGTCCAAGTCCACACAGAGAGTATGTAGCTTTTTTCTTTATTCCTTTCTTACACCCCATGCTCGGCCCTTTCAAACCAATCAGGCGTGAATCTAGTACTCCTGATGAGCTCCTGCTCAGCTCGTGTTCCAATTACAAATGAATATTCAAGGTCCTTCCCTTTTTTGGCTATTCTGTTAGTTGTTATCCTGTTTGTGTGAGTCTGTGGTGTCAGCTTGCTCAACAGAATTGGGGTAGGGGGATGTGTGAACTGCCAGGCTGCAGCCTGTCATGGTGGGACTTTGGTCAACCTACACAGTGCAGTGACTCGAGCCGTGACATACCCAGGAATTCTACCCTTCAAGAGCACCCCAAAGGTAGTTCCTTCTTGATGGGCTATTCCGAGTCCTGCCCTTGCCTGTGCAACACCTGTCACAAGCCCATGTGTCTGGTGCCAGCTGCTGGGGGGAGGCTGGAGTGTCTGTATCTTCCCCAAAGCTGGTGTTCATGGGTGTGTGTTCTTCCTTCAAAGCTTTGCCCATTTTTCCAGCTGAATGATATAAAATGTATAGAACAGGCAGATAAAATGTATGACATGACTCCTATTTATCCAAATGGCTGATCATTGCTCTAAGCATAACTGAAATTCAAATATTGGTGGGTTTTTTTTCTGTGTAAGTGATGTAAATTAGGTTTCTCAAAAGTATGCTCTCTGCCTAACTGCAATGAGCGGGTCTGTACTAGCTAATACTCCTGATAAAATGGATTTATTACACAACATATAAACAGACTGCACTTAAAACACATCAAATTGATAAGGCTCCCTTATGCCCAAGTAAGATATATGTTTAAAATCCACAGATTAAGGTATATCTGACTCATTTAAAAGGTCTTAAATGACTGGGCTATGATCTAAAGAATTACTGTTGTGTGAAAATAATGTGCAGTCCTCTGCAGCAAGCTCCCTATTTAATAAAATTCAGATGACTACACTTGCTTTGACCCCCACTTTTCCCCCAAGTGGTGATTAATGTGTAGTCTCAATATTTAGTGTGTATAAATATGAAATATGCATATATATTTCTGTGCATATCTGTATTGGGTTTATGTGGCAAGGGTTTGGTAGCAAGGTAGGCTGCAGGGGTGGCTTCAGTGAGAAGACACCAGAAGCTGCCCCCATTTCCAACAGAGCCAGTTCCAGCCGGCTCCAAGACAGACACACCGCTGTCCAAAACTGAGCCAATCAGCAATGTTGGTAGCTGTGATAACATATTTAAGAAAGGGTAAAAAAGACTGCACAACAGCTAGCAAAGAGGAGTGAGAAAATGTGAAACAACCATGCAGACACCAAGGTGAGTGAAGAAGGAGGGGGAGGAGGTGCTCCAGGCAGCAGAGCAGAGATTCCCCTGCAGTCTCTGGTGAAGACCATGGTGAGGCAGGTTGTCCCCCTGCAGCCCATGGAAGACCACGGTGGAGCAGATATCCACCTGCAGCCCATGGAGGACCCCATGCTGGAACAGGTGGATGTGCCTGAAGGAAGCTGCAGCCTGTGGAGAGCCCACGCCAGAGCAGGCTCCTGGCAGGACCTGTGACCCCATGGGGGACCCACGCTGAAGCAGCCTGTTCCTGAAGAACTGTACCCTGTGGAAAGGACCCGTGCTGGATCAGTTCATGAAGAACTGCAGCCTGTGGGAAGGACCCACATTGGAGAAGTTCGTGGAGGACTGTATCCCATGGGAGGGACCCCATGCTGGAGCATGGGAAGAGTGTGAGGAGGAAGGAGCAGTGGAGATGAAGCGTTATGAACTGACCGCAACCCCCATTCCCCATCCCCCTGCACCACTTGGGGGAAGAGTTGGGACTGAAGTTGAGCCTGGGAAGAAGGGAGGAGTGTGGGGGGAGGTGTTTTTAGATTTGTTCTTATTTCTCACTATCTTACTGTTATTAATTGGCAATAAATTAAATTAATTTCCCCAAGTTGAGTCTGTTTTGTCCATGATGGTAATTGGTAAGTAATTTCCCTGTCCTTATCTCAACCCATGAGCTTTTCATTGCATTTTTTCCCCCTGTCCTGTTGATGGAGGGAGAGTGATAGAGCAGCTTGGTGGGCACCTGGAGGCTAGCCAAGGTCAACCCACCACAATATTATTACATTTTAGGCGTGGAATGGCTAGTCATCAAGCAGAAGTTAACAGTTTGAAGTTACATAATGATTCAGTTATAGAAGGAATAAATTACCAAGTGTTGGTGGTAGTTGTGCTGAGTTTCGCTTTCATTGCTGCTCTGGTATATGCACTTTTAAGGTGAGAATATATTATTGATAGGAGTTATCAATATGACTATAGCTCAATTTGTCAAATTTAAATTCGTTCTATTAAATCAAATAGTTGCATTAGCTCTTATTAGAGAATGAGAAAGAAGAACCCCAAGTCCCCAGATGGGAGGATGAATGGGTCCCCTTAGCATGATGTTGGGTCCCCTTAGCATGATGTTTGACCTGAATGCATGCTCCTATTGCAGGGATTATGGGATGGTGAGGACAATGAATCCTAGGGTATTGGGAGACCAATTACAGAAAGGGTTGAGCACATATAATGTGAGAAGGGAGAAACACACTGCTTGAATGTAGTTGTACATTTGCATACTGGATTTTAGTGGAAAAAGTATGGAAACTGGAGAAAGTATGATTTGAAAAACAAAGCAAGTGTGTTAGAACATAGTAATGGGTTGTCAAGAGAAGTTCTGAGAACTGCCCAGCAAGATCAGGATATAGTGCAGCAAAATGCAAAGAGTGTAGTGGTGGAGCTGGCTCACCAAAAGGCCAGAGCACTGTGATTGGGACATCTGGTCTTCCTCCTCCCCCTCCGAGGATGAGGGGAACAGCCCACATCACAGTTATTAAGGAAGAACAAAAGGAAGAGGAGTCATGGGTCCACACCAGTGGTTGACTAAGGTGTGCAACTGGGCAGGGTGGGACAAGGCAATCTGGCTGCTGCTGCAGAGCTCAGGCAGCCCTAGCAACGCATCACCACTTATCCCTACACCCCACCAGAATTGTGCAATCTGGGCAGGGGACCACAGGCAGCAAATATGAAGGAGTGATCACATGGTTGTTGTGGTGCTGGGACAGCAGAGACAGAGGGGTGAAACTAACAGGGGGCAAAGGGCATCAGTTAAGAGCCCTGTCAGGGGATGCCACTATGGATGGGGTAATTCATTGTGAAGGAAACTTGTGGGAGGCACTGATGCTGCGAGTGGGGGCCCAGTACCCACAAAAGGAAGATTTGCTAGGACAGCAGGACCAGAGCCAATGGCAGAACCCCGAAGAGGGTATATATGCTTACTGAGAGAAAGAGCAGTAATGCAAGTGGTATATGGACTCAACCCCGACCCCAATCCAGACCACCAACAAATTATGGAAAAAATGTAGAGGAAATTAGTGAAAAAGGGACCCCCATGGTTGGGAGCTGTTCTTTACAGTGCCCAAGTCCCCAGGCCGAGGGTAGAAGAGGCTGTTCAAGTGATCCACTGCACGAGCAAAGCCTTAACTGATGGCAAAGGGAGGATAAAAAAAAAATTGCAGCATTAACCCAACAAAGGATGGGAAAGGAAACAAAAGATGGACAAAAAATTGACTTAATGTGGTCTGAACAGTAATGGAGTCTGACAACACATTATAAAACAAAGCTTTATTGAGGCAGTAAGGAAGAGGAGCAATGACGCACCCATACGGCGACTCACCCAATCACCGATGATAGCAAATACAGGATCATAAGCAATGTCGTGGCTCTGGTGGACTGCTGTCTGGTGGACACTTACTGTGCAGGTCATCTGGCAGCAACAGCCTTTTGAATGTGGGTAGGAGTCACACCACCCCTTGGCTCCGCTAATGGCAGTGTGATTTGAGAGAATCATACCTTACATGGAATGTGGGCAGCATCCTGCCTTACACTGACAATGTTGGTCAAGGGGCCAGGGTGTCACCTCATCAGAAGGAAATTTTGGAGATGACTCAAAGATCATGGGGAAGAAATGGAAAAGTGTCACAAATGCCTGACTGCCGAGGTAGCATCCCAAGCCAAGGAGTTAGATGAACAGATCAAGGAACAGCAGAAAACAGAAGCAGACAGCAAAGCAAGCTACAGGCCAACCCCTCCTTGAAGGGAATCTTGCAAACAAGCGCTTAGTGAGATGTGTGAAATCAACTCCCTGCAATGAGGGTACCCCACCTCCACCCAGGATATTTATTGGACAGATTGGGTATAGTGGCCTGGTACATGCAACCCCATCAAGCATGAAGCTCTCATGAACATCGGTGCCCAATACATCCTATTACCCAGACATCCCTTCTATTACCCTCAAACCAAATAGAAGGGATGTCTGTTGTCATCGCTGGATTGACTGGGGATGCGACCAAACTAGTTGTGATGCATGGACAAATTAGTCTTAATGGTGACTGGTAGGAACATGTGCCCATTGTGGCAGGCCCAGAAGTCCCAAGAATTTTAGGAATAGATTACCTGAGGGGCAGATACCACAAAGACTCATAGGGACATCAATTGGCCTTTGGCATTGCTACTGTAGAGGGAGGCCTTGTCTTATCTAAACTCTGCCTTTTGCACGTCCCCGAACAACGCATACCAATAGCAATGGAGGTTGTCAACTAAAACCAGTATCAAACCAATTGGGATGTTGGAACCCCTGTTTGAACACTGAGAGAAGCAAGGGGTTGTAACACAAACTCATTCCCTCTACAATAGACTGATATGGCCTGCAAAAAAAGCCAATGGGGAAGGAACAATAGATTATAGAGCCCTAAATGAAGTGACCCCACATTTGGCTGCTGCTGTCCCAGACGTGTTCCAGCTGCAGTTGGAACTGGAGACAAAACAAGCAAAATGGTAAGCCACCATTGACATAGCCAATGTCTTCTTTTCTATTCCCATAGTGGAAGAATGTAGACCACAGTTTGTTTCCACCTGGGAGGGAATCCAGTACACCTAGATTCAATTATCCCAGGGATGGAAGCATAGTCCCACCATTTGCCATGGACTGATTCAAGAGACCCTAGAGAAGGGCAGTGCCTCAGAACACCTACAGTACATCAGTGACATCATTATCTGGGGACAAACAAATGAAGAAGTATTTGAAAAAGGTCAAGCTGTTATTGAAATCCTGCTGGAAGCAGGGTGTGTGATTGTGGTGGGTTGAACTTGGCCAGCTGCTAGGCACACATCCAGCTGCTTTCTCACTCCCCTTCCTCAACAGGATAGTGGGATAAAATTGAATGAAAAGGCTCATGGCTCAAGATAAAGACAGAGAGGTCACTTGTCAATTACCATCACAGGCAAAACGGACTAGACTTGAGGAAAATTAATTTAATTTATTACCAATTAACATAGATTTACATAGTGATAAACAAAGATTAAAAAAACACGTTCCCCCCACCTGCCTTTTTTCTCAGGCTCAACTTCACTCCTTCATTACCAGTTCTTCCACATACTCCCCAGCACAGGGGGGGTGGGGGGTGGTAACAGTCAGTACATAACAGTTCCTCTCTGCTGCTCCTTCCTCACACTTTTCCCCTGCTCCAGCATAGGTCTTCTCCACAGGCTTGTCGTGGTTTAACCCCAGTTGGCAACTAAGCACCACGCAGCCACTCGCTCACTCCCCCCCGGTGGGATGGGGGAGAGAATCGAAGGGCAAAAGCGAGAAAACTCATGGGTTGAGATATGTGGTGGTGCATTCCCCTGCCTCCTCTGGACCACTTTATGATCACAGGGACTCCTGTCAATGCTTGGCCTTTGAGCAATGAGTCTGGCGATTAGGTGTCCCTTGGTCATACCAGGCACTCTTGCATGGCTGAGCTGGGGAACAAGAATGCCTTGATCCCACCTGGCATAATCAGTCACCCCTTGACAGCTTGGGGACATATCATTGTGGATCATAACTCAGGCGGATCAGTATGGGAGGATCGTACCTGCCTTGCTGAGATCGATGAGAACTCAGCAATTACCGACCGGAGCTGTGGCCAGGATGGAAATTTACTGATGCCTAAAGTCAATCATCTCACAACCCTATAAACAGCGGTACCAAGGGAAACCCTTTGAGCTCTCCTGGACTGCAGTGGGCTGCACCAGTATCTCCCTCTGAGTGGGACGCCTCTCAGAGCTGCAAACTCTGAAGTTTGCATACGGAGGCCTGGCAACAGGACCTGGGCTGATCTCCAGTGCCCTTTGCTCCTTGAGGTTCAACCCTTCGCCCATTGAGACAATCATTTGAAGTGAGTATTTCACTGAATTCGAGGGGAATTTTTGATGGGTATCTTTATCTGTGCATATCAAACTCACCAGGGATTTTAAGAGGTACCTTTATTAGGCCTATTGTGTGATTGTGTGTGTATCGATACAAATATTGTAGTAAGCTTTATTTAATCACTTTGTAGATGCTAGAGTAACCAATGATTAGTCACTGCTAAATTCTTGTGATTCTCTCCTTACTGTGAACAAACCCTAAATTGCTGCTAAATACATATAATCCTTAGCCATAAACCGTTGACCAAGTCTGAGACTAGGATTGGATCCAGCCGCACCTAGGCTCCTCTCTGAGAAGGAGTTTAGAAAGCAAGGGGGTCCATTCCGAACCTCGTGACTCAACGGGAGGGCCTCCTTTACTCCCCCCTTGTATTTCCTTCTATCTCAATCTTCCCTTCTCTCTCTCTCTTTCTCTCTCTTTATACATGTATTCCATTCATTTAATAAGTAATAGAGTGAACCTTGCCATCGAACTTTGTTAAATCACCCTTTTATAAATTTCTATTAAAATCACTATTTGAAAATATCTTTGACAGTGGTTATTTAAGTGACCTAACTGCTCATTCGCGACAAGAAATGAACAGTTTAATAAGTAAAGCAAAAGCTGCGCACGCAAGCAAAGCAAAACAAGGAATTCATTCACTACTTCCCATCGGCAGGCAGGTGTGCAGCCATCTCCAGGAAAGCAGGGCTCCATCATGCGTAACGGTTACTTGGGAAGACAAAGGCCATCACGCCAAATGTCCCCCCCCTTCCTTCTTCTTCCCCCAGCTTTATATGCTGAGCATGACATCATATGGTATGGAATATCCCTTTGGTCAGCTGGGGTCAGCTGTCCCAGCTGTGTCCCCTCCCAACTTCTTGCGCACCCCCAGCCTACTCGCTGGTGGGGTGGTGCGAGAAACACAAAAGGCCTTGGCTCTGTCTAAGCACTGCTCAGCAGGAACTAAAACATCCCTGTATTATCAACACTGTTTCCAGCACAAATCCAAAACATAGCCCCATACTAGCTACTATGAAGAACATTAACTCTATCCCAGCTGAAACCAGCACAAATCTTCATGATAAATTAGTTCCTGCGCTAAAGAAAGCAGACTCCAGACCAGCCTTGAGCAGTTCTGTGGCCTTGTGCGTGTAAGAGAGATGTATAACTCACATCCTGTTATCTATCTTTTGCATAGCATAGATTCACAGAATATCTCAAGTTGGAAGGGACCCATAAGGATCACCAAGTCCAACTCCCTGCTACTCGCAGGACTACCTAAAACTAAAACATATGACTAAGAGCGTCGCCCAGACGCTCCTTGAACTCTGACAGGCTTGGTGCCATGACCACTTCCCTGGGGAGCCTGTTCCAGTGACCGACCACCCTCTCAGTGAAGAACCTTTTCCTAATGTCCAATCTGAACTTCCCCTGGCGCAGCTTCATTCCATTTCCTCATGTCCTATCGCTGGTCACCAGAGAGGAGATCAGCACCTCCCTCCTCCGCTGCCCCTCTTGAGGAAGTTGTAGACTGCAATGAGGTCACTCCTCAGCCTTCTCTTCTCCAAGCTGAACAAGCCAAGTGACCACCTCAGCTGCTCCTCATAAGTCTTGCCCTCCAGACCTTTCACCATCTTGGTCGCCCTCCTCTGGACGCACTCTAATAGTTTCATGTCCTTCATATATTGAGGCGCCCAAAACTGCACATAGTGCTCGAGGTGGGGCCACACCAGTGCAGCACAGAGTGGGACAATTGCCTTTCTCAACCAGCTAGCTATGCTGTGCTTGATGCACCCCAGGACACGGTTGGCCCTTTTTGGCTGCCAGGGCACACTGTCGACTCATATTCAACTTGCCATCAACCCAAGCCCCCAGATCTCTTTCTGGGGGGCTGCTCTCCAGCCTCTCGTCCCCCAATTTGTATGTATAACCAGGATTGCCCTGTCCCAGGTGCAGAATCTGGCACTTGCTCTTGTTAAATTTCATACGGTTGGTGATTGCCCAGCTCTCCAGTCTATCCATATCTCTCTGTAAGTCCTCTCTACCCTCGATGGAGTCCACAGCTCCTCCTAGTTTAGTATCATCAGCAAACTTACTTGATGTACATTCTATTCCTGCATCCAGGTCATTGATAAAAACATTAAAGAGCACTGGCCCTAAAACTGAGCCCTGGGGAACCCTACTGGTGACTGTGTAAATAAACCTTGTATCCGCTTCAGAGGGACAGAGTTCCTATTAGCTGAGTCTGTTTCTCTGCTGCTCTATGTTCTCTCCTGTAGTTATAGTAAATAAACTGCTTCTGTTCTGACCTGATCAAAATTTTGTATTCCAGTTATTCCCTGAAAGCTGTCATGTTGTGGGAGAGTGATATACCTGGAGAATCCTTGATCTTAGTATGAGATGTTCATATACAAAGGTCTGAGTTTTGCTCCTTGCAGACTGAAATGCAATATCATCCTAAAAATGGTAGAAGAATGGCCTGATTAGAAGCATTTATTCGATTTTGAGTTTAAGAAACAAAACCAAACTGCTGAAATAACTCTTATCCTAATCATCTGCCCTGCTTTCTAGACATAAGCTATTTAGGCATTTTGGATTTTTTTTCTAAACTCCCCTTAGAAAGCTGTTCCTTATATTAGTTTGCTTATAACACTTTACTTAAAACTATGTTCATATTCTTTTAACACTCTCAAACTATTTATTTGTTAATACTTGAAAGCTGTATCCGAGTGTTAAATGTTGTACTGGTTTTGGCTGGCATACAGTTAATTTTCTTCATAGTAATTCATATAGTGTTATGTTTTGGATTTGTGACCAAAACAATGTTGATAAGGCATCCATAGTTTAGTTACCGCTGAACAAGGCTTACACAGCATCAAGGCCTTTTCTGCTTCTCACACTGCCCCGCCAGTGAGTAGGCTGGGGGTGCACAACAAGTTGGGAGGAGACACAGCCAGGACAGTTGACTCCAACTGACCAAAGGGATGTTCCATACCATATAACATTGTGTTCAGCAATAAAAACTGTGAGGAAGAAGGAGGAAGGGGGGACATTCGTAGTTATATCATTTGTCTTCCCAAGTAACCATTACGCGTGATGAAGCCCTGCTTTCCTGGAAATACCTAAACATCTGCCTGCTGATGAGAATTAGTGAAAGAATTCTTTATTTTGCTTTGCTTATATGTGCAGCTTTTGCTTTAACTATTAAACTATCTTTTTCTCAACCCATGAGTTCTCTCACTTTTATTCTTCCAGTTCTCTCCCCCATCCCCCTGGCAGGGAGTGAGCTGCCTCCTGGGCTTAAACCACAGCAGTCACCTAGAGCCAGTTACCCAGGATCACATCCAGATGGCTTTTTAATATCTCCAGGGAGGGAGACTCCACAACCCCACTGGGCAACCTGTTCCAGTGCTCAGTCACCCTCACAGTGAAAAAAGTGTTTCCTCATGTTCAGATGGAACCTCCTGTGGGCTTGTGTCCATTGCCTCTTTTCCTGTCACTGGGCACCAATGAAAAGAGCCTGGCTCCCTCCTCTATGGACCCTCCCTTCAGGTAGTTGTACACATTGATGAGATCCCCCCTGAGCCTTCTCTTCTCCAAGCTAAACAATCCTAGCTCTCTAATCCTTTCCTCATAGGAAAGATGCTCCAGTCCCTTAATCATCTTTGTGGCCCTTCGTTGGACTCTCTCCAGTATGTCCACATCTCTCTTCTTGTACTGAGTAGCCCAGAACTGGACACAGGACTCCAGGTGTGGCCTCACCAGGGCTGAGTAGAGGGGAAGGATCACCTCCCTCCACCTGCTGGCAACACTCCTCTTAATGCAGCCCAGGATACCATTTGCCCTCTCTGTGACAAGGGCACGTTGCTGGCTCATGTTCAACTTGGTGTCCACCAGGACCCCCAGGTCCTTTTCTGCCAAGCTGCTTTCCAGCTGGGTGGCCCCCAGCATGTACTGGTGCCTGGGGTTGTTCCTCCCCAGGGGTAGGAGTTTGCCCTTCCCCTTGTTGAACTTCATGAGGTTCCTGTCAGCCCATTTCTCCATGTCCCTCTGGATGACAGCACGACCCTCTGGCATATCAGCCACTCCTCCCATTTTGTGTAATCAGCAAGCTTGCTGATTTTCAGGTCATTAATGAAGGTGCTGAACAGGACTGGACCCAGTACAGACCCCTGGGGTACACTGCTAGTCGCTGGTGTCCAACTAGACTTTGTGCCACTGATCACCACTCTCTGGGCCCAGCCATTCAGCCAGGTTTCAATCCACCTCAGTGTCTGCTTTTTCCAGCCCATACAGCTTCTCTAAGAGGATCTTATGGGAGACAGTGTCAAAGGCTTTAATGAATTCAAGGTAGACAATATCCACTGCTCTCCTCTCTTCTACCAGGCCAGTCATGTCATCATAGAAGGTTATCAAGTTGGTCAAGTATGACTTCCCCTTGGTGAAGCCATGCTGACTACTCCTGATGACTTCCTTGTCCTCCATGTGCCTGGAAATGGTTTCCAGGATCAGCTGCTCCATCACCTTCCCAGGGATGGAGGTGCATCTGACAGGCCCATAGTTCCCTGGGTCCTCCTCCTTGCCCTTCTTGAAGATAGCAGTGACATTTGCTTTCCTGCAGTCTTTGGGCACTTCTCCCAGTCACCATGTGTTGAGAATTGTTAGGATTAATAGCCTTGCTTAGCACTAGAAGCTAAGGTAGTTGAAGCCTTAGGCCGCAAGAGTTGACTGAGAGTAAACTTTTTGATAAAGCTAATGTTGCAAACACAAAAATAGCTGAAACTGGCAGATGCAAGCAGAATGAAGAAGAAAAGGACCAAGGAAACAATTCCAAGAGAATAAGGTAACTTCAGAAGCAGCCCAGCAACCAAGAAAACCAATAAGAAATCAAGAGACCACCTACCAGAATTAAGTGATTGGACTTGGGGATCGGGTGGTACAGGTATAACTGGGGTGCACGATCTGCAGTAGGGGTCCCTCCTGGGAGGCACTCAGCTTGAACTGTTCTGCATGTCAGGTAAATAAACCACTTATTTACTCAGCGTGATATTCTGCAGAAAGTGAAAATTTTCCACTGAGCAAAACTACAAACCACCTGTGCTCTGGGAAAGGAATTTGGGAGGGAGCTAAAAGATATAAGAGTATTTGTGTAATTAACAAACCATGGAAAACTAATGGCTATATTCTTGAAGAAGAGCTACTGGACTGATAAAAGGGAACATCTTGGCACCAAAGACTGGATGGTGGCCAGAAAAACATGAAGTCTGATAAAACTGCAGAAACTGGGTAGAAGGTAAATGTGGCGAGGGGAGATCACGACCACCGACTCAATTCAGGACCGAAAAGACTTGCCCTCCCACACCTGAAAGGAGCATGCGTGCTAATTTGCATAGCAAGCGAGGCTAATTTTAATATAGTAATCCAATAGTGTACGAAATGTTAATCACTAACCAATAAGTGTAAAATTAGGCGGGATTATACTAATCATGTAGTAAAATAAATATGCTGTAGTTTTGTACAAAGGTGTGCTAGCTTTGTGGAACTGCCACCTAGCACCCATCTCTGCGCAGACATGAAATAAAATACCTCTGCTCTGTGTGTTAACTGGCGTCTGCACACCGGGCGAATGACCCCGCTTTTGGGACAAGCGGATTGGTGACTCATCTTCTTTGAGGAGGAACCTAGGGCCAAGCCCTGTTGAGGTGGCATCCGCATAATTCCTAACATGGACTAGGTGGCAGCTGCATAATTCCTGCAACACCATGATCGATCACAGATTGAGAGTGGCCTCGCACTCTCTCAGCACTAGCTACTTCATAGTAGTATGGGGCTATGTTTTGGATTTGTGATGAAAACAGTGTTGATAATACAGGGATGTTTCAGTTATTGCTGAGCAGTGCTTACACAGAGTCAAGGCCTTTTCTGCTTCTCTCACCACCCCACCAGTGAGTAGGCTGGGGGTGCACAATAAGTTGGGAGGGGACACAGCCAGGACAGCTGACCCCAACTGACCAAAGGGATATTCCATACCATATGACATCATGCTCAGCAATATAAAGCTGGGGGAAGAAGAATGAAGGGGGGGGACATTCCGATTTATGGCGTTTGCCTTCCCAAGTAACCGTTACGCGTGATGGAGCCCTGCTTTCCTGGAGATGGCTGAACACCTGCCTGCCGATGGGAAGTAGTGAATGAATTCCTTGCTTTGCTTTGCTTGCGTGTGGGGCTTTTGCTTTACCTATTAAACTGTCTTTATCTCAACCCACGAGTTTTCTCACTTTTACTCTTCTGATTCTCTCCTCCATCCTACCACGGGGGAGTGAGTGACTGGCTGTGTGGTGCTTAGTTGCTGGCTGGGGTTAAATCACAACACTGTCCTTGCTTCCACCCTCTGTATGCTTCCTTTTTGTGCTTGACTTTGGCCAGCAGCTCCTTGTTCATCCATGCAGGCCTTCTGGCACTTTTTCCTGACTTCCTGTTCTTTGGGATGGAGCTCTCCTGAGCTTGGAGGAGGTGGTCCTTTAATATTAACCAGCTTTCTTGGGCCCCTCTTCCTTCTATGGCCTTATCCCATGGGACTCTTCCAAGCAGATCTTTGAAAAGGCCAGAGTCTTCTCTCTCTTGAAGTCCAGGGTTGTGAGCTTGCTTTTTACCCTGCTCCTTGCCCTCAGGATCCTGAACTCCATCTCATGTTCACTGCAGCCAAGGCTGCCTTTGACCTGTCCTGGTTTCAGCTGGGATAGAGTTAATTTTCTTCCTAGTAGCTGGTATAGTGCTGTGTTTTGGATTTAGGATGAGAATAATGTTGATAACACACTGATGTTTTAGTTGCTGCTAAGTAGTGCTTACACCAGTCAAGGACTTTTCAGCTTCCCATGCTCTGCCCGGTGCACAAGAAGCTGGGAGGGGGCACAGCCAGGACAGCTGACCCAGACTGGCCCAAGGGCTATGCCATACCATATGGTGTCATGCTCAGTATATAAACTAGGGGAGTTGGCCGGGGGGCAGCGATCGCTGCTTGGGGGACGTTCTGGCCATCAGTCGGTGGGTGGTGAGCAATTGTGTCGTGTATCACTTGCTTTGTATATTATTATTGTACTATTATATTATTATTATTACTATTATTATTGCTACTATTCTATTTTATTTGACTTCAATTATTAAACTGTTCTTATCTCAACCCACGAGTTTTCTCCCTTTTACCCTTCTGATTCTCTCCCCCATTCCACCAGGGAGGGGGGAGTGAACGAGTGGCTGTGTGGTGCTTAGTTGCCAGCTAGGATTAAACCATGACACCTTCACATCCCCAACAAGCCCCTCCTTGTTGGTGAGTATGAGGTCCAGCAGAGCACCTCTCCTCATTGGCTCTCCTATCTCTTGCATCAGGAAATTGTCATCAACACACTCCAGGAACCTCCGCCTTGCTTTGTTGTTCTTCCAGCAGATATCAGCATGGCTCAAGTCCCTCATGAGGGCCAGGGCCTGCAAACGTGAGGCTGCTCCTAGCTGTCTATAGAGGGCCTCATCCACTCATTCTTCCTGGTCAGGTGGCCTATAGCAGACACCCACTACAGTGTCACCCTTACCCACCCTCTCTATAATCCTTATCCAGAAGCTCTCGTTTGGCTCCTCATCCATCCCCAGGCAGAGCTCCAAGCACTCCAGCTGCTCTCTCACGTAAAGGGCAACTCACCCTCCTCATCTTCCCAGCCTGTCCTTCCTGAAGAGCCTGTATCCCTCCATTGCAACACTCCAGTCACAGGAGCCATCCCACCATGTCTCCATGATCCCAACAAGACTGTAGCCCTGCAACTACACACAGTTCTCTAACTCCTCATGTTTATTCCCCATGCTGTGTGCATTAGTGTACAGGCACTTCAGAGAGGCACCCCAGCATGTTGAGTTCCTGGAGAGTGTTTGGGGGATTTCTCCATAATGGTGCTACTATAGGCACTTCCTTGCTTACATGCAAGCTTAAGCTCTGTTTTGCTGATTTTGTGTTTCCTTTCATCCACATCACCCCAGCCCTCTGCTCAGCAATCCTGTCTGTCACTCCCTCACAGGACTGGTGGTTACTCTTTCCCTCCCTTGTCATTCATAGTTTAAAGCCCTCTTTACCAAGTCAGCCATCCTGCTGGCATCCTTTGCTCCGCTCAGTGAGGTGGATCCTATCTCTCCCAAGCGTACCTTGATCCTCAGACAGGGTCCCATTGTTACATGTGGGATTCAGAAAAATGTTAATCACCAAGGACTGCTTCAAGACGACAGCTACCAAGGACAGAGTAGAGCTAGGAAGAAAGTTAATCAATCACCAACAACTGGCAGAAACCAAGGACAGAGGAGAGGCCTGTAAGATTAGAAGGAAGGCCTGAATGAAATAGTGAGCTCAGAACAAAGATAATGGGGAGTCTGAACATAAAGCAAGAACATCCCTGGACATTGAGGAGTGTCAGCTGTGTTCTTAACAAAAGAAAACAGCCAAATCAGCATGATTGGGTGGAAAAATTCAACGAGGTCAACAAGTAGACAGCTCGAATTTGAGGATAACTACCACCAAGAACCCCCAAAAGAATTCCCAGAATTAAACAGCACATGCTCCGGTGGGAGGGGAAATATGTTAATGATTTCTGGGAAATAATTGTAATATTAATGACTTTTCTCAAAAAATTAATGAATATGTATGTTTAAGTTTGATAAATACCTTGCTGGCGTGACCTACGGCATGCACGCTAGGTGGAGCTATCCTCTGTGCATCCAGCGCTGCAATAAAGAATGCCTACTTTCTAAACGCCAAATTGATGTTAGAAAGTTTTTGGGCCGGTTTGCAGTAACAGTTTTGGTGACCCAGGTGGGACTGTGCTTCTGAACCTCGACGGATCCACGGGATCGCAGGACCTCCAGCCAGCACCGAGGGATTCTCGGGGAGAACCTCCAGTCCCTGGACCGAAGAGCTCTAAGCAAGATCCTTGGGAAGGTAAAAGGCTTTCTTTAATTTTGGGGGTTGCAACCGAGTAAAGGAGATTGCCTGCCTGTCAGACGGGGTGAAAGCCTCACAGGGTCGGGCCAAGGAGGGACCTGCAGGTGGAGGAAAATCCTGCTAGATGACAAAAGTCTGTGGGGCACCCGAGTTTCAGGTATATGATATTTTGTGCACAAACACAGATTGAGAACTCTGGGGATGCCCAGGATTAAATTTGGGTTTTAATTGGCTGTGATAAGACTGAATTAATGAATTATTAATATTTTGTGAAAAGTTTGGTTTAATCTCACTAAATTTTGGGTTAAGTCATTGCCCTTGTGTCTCTGTGTTAAGTTATTGTTTTGTGCTTTTGTGTCGCTCCCTTGTGTTTTTGTGATGGGTAATAAACCCTCGGCAGAAGGGGGGATTCTGAAAAAATCTCCCCTGGGATGTATATTGAAACATTGGAAGGATGTAGGTGGCAGCTGGGGGGGGGGGGGGGTACAGCTACCAGGAGGGATTTAATTAAGTATTGTAATCAATGGTGGCCACTATATAAGCTGGATGATGGAGAAAAGTGGCCGAAAAATGGAACTTTAAGTTATAACACCTTGTTGCAATTGATGTTGTTTCTTTGGAGGGAAGGAAAATGGGATGAAGTGTTATATGCTGATATGTTTTTTACTTTGCATGATCATCCTGAGTGGCAGAAGGATTGCGGAATAGTTCCGAGGGATCCTATGGTACTGGCTTTGGAGAAGGAGAATAAGAAAGTTGGAAAGGGGTTGAGAAGGTGTTGTTCATCATGTAGTATTGGGCAGAGATGTTTGAAATATGAAGAGGAAAAGGAGGAAGATTTGGATTTATTAGTGGCGCCGCGGAGGAGAGTGGAACAGAGGGAAGAATTGTTGAGGGAGAATGAAAACCGAGAAGGGGCTGGCATGGGTGTAGGTATGGTACAAAGGAGTAAGGGAAATGAAGGATTTAGTCCGATAGCAGGGAGGACAAGGGGAGGCTAGAGATTTGGAAAAGTTACTTGACGTGGCTTGGACAGTATATAATAACAGAGAAAAAGAAAAGATCAGACGGGAAAAGAGGTATGCTCAAAGAAATAATCAGTTGCTAGCTGCTTTGACCAGGCTTCCTCAGTCAGGAGAAGGTCGAATCGGATGCAGGGGCAGAGGAAGGGGAGCCTATATTGCCTGCCATGGAACAAGATTAGCAGAAAACCAACGTGCCAGATGTAAACAGTTTGGGCATTGGAAAAAGGAGTGTCCGCAGAAATCAGGTCGGGAAGTGCTGATCAAAGCAGTGAATGTGATGAATTTGGATCAGGAATGAAGGAGACCGGGGGATTCCTTCCCAGCAGAACCCCTGATTAAAGCTGAGCTGGGGAATGAAGAAATAGAATTTCTGGTAGATACGGGAGTAACTTATTCAGTGTTAAATACACCTCTGGGAAATTTAAGCCCGGATGCTGTAACTGTTGTTGGTGCCACTGGGAAACAGGAAACTCAGCTTTTCTTTCAATCATCTTTGACTTTTAAATTGGGAAAAAGATTGATGATACATCAGTTTTTATATATGCCAGAATGTCCAAGACCCCTCATGGGAAGAGACTTGTTAAGCAAATTGGAAGCACAAATCTCTTTCCAGGACAGAGAAATTCAGTTCTCAGTTCCGGAATCTAAAGCCATAGAGGCAAGAATTTTTATGTTACAGGATCCTGCATCCAATGAGGGGTAAATTTCAACGGAGACAGAGAATGCGGTAATTCCTATGGTGTGGGCGGCAGATGTTCCAGGAAGATCCAAATCAGCAGAACCAGTAAAAATCACTTTAAAACCAGGGGCCAGGCTGGTAAGATTAAAACAGTATCCACTCAAACTTGAAGCCAGACAAGGATTAGAACCTTTAATACAAAAATTTTTGAATTACAGATTGCTAGTGGAGTGTGAATCAGAATATAATACTCCAATACTACCAGTAAAGAAACCTAATGGCAAAGAATATAGATTAGTTCAGGACTTGCAGGCTATTAATCAAATTGTGCAAGATATCCATCCTGTAGTGGCTAACCCTTACACTTTATTGACAACACTTAGAGAAAAATATAAATAGTTTACTGTGATAGATTTGAAAGATGCCTTTTTCTGCATACCTGTGGAGGCTGATAGTCAAACCATTTTTGCATTTGAATGGGAGAATCCAACTACAGACAAAAAACACAATTAACTTGGACTGTATTACCTCAGGGTTTCAAAAACAGTCCTACTATTTTTGGAAACCAATTAGCTAAAGAATTGGAACAATGGAGAAAAGAAAATATGGAAGGAGCCCTACTCCAATATGTGGATGATCTTTTAGCCACAGAGACTGAAGAAGAATATATTCAATTAACAATCAGCTTATTGAACTTCTTAGGCCTTAATGGATACCGGGTTTCGAGGGATAAAGTACAAATCGTTAAGAAAACTGTATTTTATCTTGGATTTGAGATTTCACAGGGACAGAGACAACTGGGAAATCATCGAAAAGAAGCTATATGCCAGACACCAGAGCCACGAACCTTGCGGGAATTACGAACATTTCTGGGAATGGCCGGATGGTGTCACTTGTGGATTGCCAACTACAGAATACTGGTAAGATCTCTATATGAAGCTTTAAAATTATCTGGAGGACAATTTCTTGAATGGACCCCCGAGTGTCAAACTGCCTTCAGGAATTTGAAAAAGGCCCTTATGTCCACTCCTGCTTTGGGACTGCCAGATTTAATGAAACCTTTTGAGTTATTTGTACATGAAAAGCAACACCTGGCCTTGGGGGTACTGGCTCAACAATTAGGGAACTGGAAACAGCCAGTGGGATATTTTTCTAAGCAACTGGATAACGTAAGCCAAGGCTGGCCAGGATGCTTGAGAGCTGTGGCCGCAACCGTTTTATTGATTCAAGAAGCAAGGAAATTAACCCTGGGGCAATGAATAACTGTTTATGTGCCTCATATGGTTATTGCACATATATTCTAATATATATATATTCTAATATATGAATATATATATATTCTAATATATGGTATTAGAACAAAAGGGGGGACATTGGCTCTCCCCCAGCAGAATGCTTAAGTACCAGGTGGTTCTTTTAGAACAAGATGACATAGAATTGAAGACTACCACGGCAGTGAATCTGGCTACCTTTTTGAATGCTGAAAATCCAGAAGAATCACTGGTACATGATTGTATACAAACAATAGAGTAAGTATACTCTAGCCAACCTGACCTTAAAAGTGAACCCTTGATTAACCCAGATTTAGAAGTGTTTACAGACGGAAGCAGTTATGTTATAGACGGACAGCAAAAAGCCAGATACGCAGTAGTGACACCTACTCAGGTATTGGAGGCCAAGGCTTTACCTGTGAGTACATCTGCTCAGAAGGAAGAATTGATAGCCCTGACATGAGCCCTGGATTTGTCTCAAGGGAAGAAGGTAAATATCTGGACAGACTCTAAATATGCTTTTGGAGTGATCCATGCTCACGGAGCAATTTGGAAAGAAAGAGGATTATTATCCGCACAAGGTATGCCTATTAAACACTCAGAAGAGATCTTACAACTTTTAAAGAGTGTTCAGAAACCAGCCGAAGTAGCAGTAATGCATTGTAAAGCTCACCAAAGTGGACGATCCCCTGTTATTGATGGTAATAGATTAGCAGATAAAGCAGCCAAGGAGGCTGTGGAACAAGGCATCTTTGTAGTAATGCCCAAAAAGAAAATATCACTACCGGATGAAGGACCTAAATATGGATCAGCAGACAAGCAGTTAGCTGATCTTTTAAAAGCTGTTCCTAATGAAAAAGGGTAGATGATAACCCCAAATTATCAGGTTGTAGTAACTCCAGACATAATGACTGAAATAATGAAAAGGGAGCATCAGCAGACCCACTGGGGAATAGAGTCCCTAGTACAAGGATTACAGAAAGTTGCTGTAAGTAAGTGTTGGAATGATAAAAATAGCTAAATCGATTGTTGATAAGTGTTCGATTTGTCAAAGAAATAACCCTAGCATTATCAGAAAACCTCTCCAGGGATCTTTACCCCAGGGAAATACACCAGGAGATTACTGGCAAATTGATTTCTCAGAGTTGCCAAAACAAGCAGGCTATCGATATCTATTAGTAATGGTTGATACTTTTTCTGGGTGGCCCGAAGTGTTTCCCTGTCACACCAACCAAGCTAAAGAAGTGACAAAAAACTCTGTTAAAAGAAATAATTCCGAGGTTTGGGGTTCCTTTAGGAATGTCATCAGATAGAGGCCCACACTTATACAGCGGAAGTTGTTAAGCAATTAAGTAAGGTATTAGACATTAAATGGGATTACCATACACCTTGGAGGCCTCAATCTAGTGGTAAAGTAGAAAGGATGAATCAGACATTGAAAACACAACTTAGCAAAATCTGTCAGGAAACTTCGTTGAAATGGCCTCAAGCATTACCTATAACTTTACTTTGTATTCGAGTCCAGCCTAGGTCAAAGGATCATTTAAGTCCATATGAAATTTTGTTCGGTAGACCATATCAGAGTCCTAAATTTCCAGAAACCCTACATGTACGAGGGAAAATTGATTTAAATCAATATGTAATTTCTTTAGGAAAAACTATTAATGCATTGCAGAAATATATTGTGATGTCACGACCTCTCAGACTGGAGGCTCTGGTACACTCCATTCAACCAGGTGACTGGATCTATGTAAAGAACTGGGATTCCCAGCCTCTGACTGAGCGACGGGAAGGACCTTATCAGGTATTGTTAACAACTTACACAGCTGTTAAGATTGCAGAAAAGGAGCCTTGGATACATTATTCAAGGATCAAAAGTGCACTGTCTCCAAATTGGACTGTGCAGGAGGCAGGACCTTTGAAATTAAAACTCAGAAGAACTCAATGAATTGTTTCTGGACTGAGGTTATAGCCTTTGCAGAAGTAGATTGCCCTCAGGGCGGACTAACGATAGTACTGCTTTGTTTCTTTTTCCTTATTTTCCTTTGTTGAAATATGTATCTGAGATGTATAATTTTTTCATTTGTGGTGTGGTATTATAAGCTCACGGACTCTGTTGAGCCAGGGGAACCAAGAAGGGTCACTTAATTTGTGGAACTATAATCTCCATTTGGAAATGGTCGAGAAAACTATGAAGGTGGCTAATTCAAAAGGATAATACCTCATTTAGGTTCGAGGAGACATGGAATTGGCTGACTTCCTGGTTCCCCAATTTGAGCTCGTGGTTAAGAAAATTGTTGATGTTATTGGTCATCATTTTGTTAGCTTTTGTCTGTATATATGTAACTATACAGTGTTCTGTACAATGTTGTCTAACCCTGATAAAAAGATTATCTTTGGAGTGAGGCTTGTCAGTCATTGGAGATTTGTCTGTCATTGATGAAGATATTAAACAGCACTGGCCCCAGAACAGACCCCTGAGGGACACCACTCATCACTGTTCTCCATCTGGACATTGAGCCATTGACCACTACCCTCTGGATGCGACCATCCAGCCAATTCCTTATGCACCGACCAGTCCACCCATCGAATCCATATCCTTCCTATTTAGAGAGGAGGATATTGTGGGGGACCGTGTCAAAGGCCTTACAGAAGTCCAGATAGATGACATCCATAGCTCTTCCCTCGTCCACTGATGTAGTTACTCCATCACAGAAGGCCACTAGGTTGGTCAGGCAGGACTTGCCCTTGGTGAAGCCATGCTAGCTGTCTCGAATCCCCTCCCTGTCCTCCATGTGCCTTAGCATAGCTTCTAGGAGGATCTGTTCCATGATCTTCCCAGGCACAGAGGTGAGGCTGACAAGTCGGTAGTTCCCAGGGTCCTCCTTTTTACCCTTTTTAAAAATGGCTGCAATATTTCCCTTTTTCCAGTCCCCAGGGACTTCACCTGACTGCCATGACTTTTCAAATATCATGGAGAGTGGCTTGGCAACATCAGCCACTTCCCTCAGGACTCTGGGATGCATCTCATCGGGACCCATAGTCTTATGTATGTTCAGGTTCCTCAGGAAAAATTTTCTCGGAAAATTAATGAATATGTATGTTTAAGTTTGATAAATACCTTGCTGGAATGACCTACAGCATGCACGCTAGGTGGAGCTATCCCCCGTGCATCCAGCACTGCAATAAAGAATACTTTCTAAATGCCAAATTGGTGTTAGAAAGTTTTTGGAACAGTTTGAGGTAACATTATGGTCATAGAAACCAAAACCCCACTGCCAATGTTAGCTGTGCAACTAATTTTTGACATGCAGTATCAGTGCCCTCCTCCTCACACCCTTTCCCCTTGCCAGCAGGTTTGAGGAGAACACCACCTGGGCCCCTGTACTCCTGACTATTGCCCCCAGAACTCTGTAGTATTTTTTAATACTCTCCAGGTTTCTCCTGGCAGTATCATCAGTGCCCACAGGGAAGAACAGCAAGGTGTAACAGTCAGAAGGTCAAACAAGCTTTGGCAGTTTCTCCAGAACATCCTGGATCCTGGCCCCAGCAGGCAGCAGACACCCTGGGTCAAGTGCAGCTGATCATGCTCATTAGAAGCTGTTAGAGTTTCCTCAAGCTCACACCCCTGTGGCTTCCCTTACCTGGCAGCAGTAGGCCCCTCAAGTTTCTCAGAGGGTTCCCAGGCATTCCCCAATGATCCTGGACCCTTTCCCCAGAAGGTTCAGAAGCTCCCAAAGCAGAACCCAGAGACTGCTGTGCCTGTTAGCTGCCTCTGTTAATTGCTTATGTCTCCATGATTCCAATGAGATCGTAGCACTACGATTGCACCAAGACTTCTAATTCTTACCATTTGTTCCCCATGCTGCATGCATGCAGTGCAGTGCAGTACAGGCACTTCAGAGAGGCACCTAAGTGTGATGGTTCCCCAGAAAGGGTATAATAGCTTTCCCCATAATGCTGTCCTGTAGGCACTTCCTTATTTATGTGCGTATACTTGGGGTGACCCATTTCAGCCTTGTTTTGTTGATTACAATGACCTTTCTGTTCACATCACCCCAGACCATTTGCTTGCCAACCCCATTCACCACTTCCTCACTTGGTTGTTGGTCATTGTCTCCCTACACCATCATTCCTAGTTTCAAGTTCTTCTTACCAGGTTGGCCAGCCTGTTGGCAACGATACTTTAGATCCTGCTTCTTCCAAGCAGCTTTTGATCCTCAGAGAGGGTCCCATGGTCACAGAAACCAAAACCCTACTGCCGACACCAGCTGTGCAGCCAATTGTTGGCCTGTGGGATCTATCTAGTCCTCCTTTAGCCCTTCCCCTTCACCAGCAGGATCAAGGAGAACACCATCTGGGCCCCCAAGTTCTTAATAATTGCCTCTAGAGCCATGTAGTCACATTTGATGCTTTCCAGGTCATCCCTGGCAATATCATTGGGGCCTATGTGGAAGAGCAGCAGGAGGTAATATGGCTAGACAAGCCTTGGCAGCCTCTACGCAATATCCCAAATGCAAGTCCCTAGCAAGCAGCAAACCTCCCTAGATGACAGGTTGGGTCAGCAGATAGGGACCTCTGCCCCAGCAGCAGGGAGTCTTCTGCTACTGTCACTTGCCACTTACCCTGTGTGGCTCAGACTCAGCTGGCATAGGTGCTCCATTTGACAGTGCTCCCAGCTTCTCATCCACTACCAATGTGGTGAACCTATTCTGTAGTTGCAAGTCTTCAGGTGGAAGAGCCTTCCTTCTGGTGCCAGAAGTCACCAGCTTCCAGCCTTAACCATCATGGGAGTTTCCACTTTCCAACCCGATAGGCACAGACTCTATCTGTCCCTCTGCTACAGTTAGAGATTCAGACTCTTGAAGCTAGAGTGTCTCAGAGAAGATCTTTTTCATCCTCTTTGATGCTGCATAGTCTGCTGACCTCGTCCCACAGCTCCTTTACCTAGCAGCACAGCTCCTCAGCAACTACACACCTCTTGCAGGCTGGAAGACCATGTGCTCCAGCCTCAGTGAGAGACCCTAGGCACTCCCTGCAGCCTGTGACTTGCAGAGTTGTGTTCTCCTGAAGCTCTGGCTGTGTCAAAACCTACAGTACTGCAGGGACATGCTCCAGTAGCTGCTGAGGACCATGCCCTGTGGCACATCACCACCATAGCTGAGAATGTGTATGCTGGTATGAGCAAAGTTACTGGCTGCTGCTTTACAAAAAACTGCTGTATGTTCACTACAGTCTGGACCTATCCCTCACATAAACTTCTAACAATTGTCTGAGCCCCAGTGATGCACTGTGGCCTGCGGTGTCAGCTACTGGAGCGAGTGGGAGTCTCAGTGCTAGTTATTGGAATGGGTGAGGGTCTTAGCTGCCAGCTACTGGGGTGGGAACAGCGTGTGTCCCGACAAGCAGCTACTGTGAGGGACTGTCGTGAGTAAGACGAGTGAGGGGCTCAGCGCCAGCCACTGGAGCAGAACTGCAGGTCACAGCCCGTGTGCCTGGTGCTGGCTTCTGGGGAGTGTCTGTATCTTCCCCAAACCTGGTGAGTGTGGGGGTGTGCATGTGTAATTTTCTAGCAAACTTCAAGCTGGACTAGCCAGCGAGTAGGAGGCCCTGGATCTGGGCAGGGCTATCAGGCAGGCAGAGGGTCCGTGTTGGTATTTGGAGGGACTAGCGAGTGTGGAGTGCCTGTGAGATGAGTGTATGAGTGTGTGTGTGTTTGCTAGTGAGCATCAAGCTGGACTATCCAGCAAGTAGGGGGCCCATGAAGCGGGTAAGAGGGCCTGGGATCTGGGCAGTGGTACCAGATGGACAAAGGGGGCTGTGCTGGTACTCAGGGGATCTGTGAATGTGCATGTGCTTGTGAATCTAGAGTGTGTCATGTTCACTAGTGAACTTCTATCTCTATCAGCCAAAGAGGAGGAGGAAGGGGACTTGGCTGTCTATGTTTATGTTTTATGTGAGTCCTATATGCAGGTGCTGTTGAAGGTAGCACCTTGTCTGTGGCAGTCTGTGTGACCAGCCATGTTAGTGTCCTGTATGTGTCTGTGTGTGTGTCTCTGGGATATGTGGTCAGCTTCACTACTGGTTGAACCTGCAAATGGGAAAGTGGCAGCTGCATCCCTCAGCCTGGTCCAGAGACCCCAGGTCCCTGAGCACACCAGGCTGGGCTCCAGTGGCCAGGCAAGGGAAAGTCCTGGGCCTGTAGCTGCTGGATGTGACAGCTGCTCTTAACATCCCTTAACAGGCTATGGGACCAGGGGAGTTCCGGTTGACTCTGGGTGTGAGAGTGCCTGTGTATCTATCTCTAAGGGTGAGAGCACAGGTGGGTGTCAGCTATTGGAAGCGGGAAAGTCCTGGCCAGCTGTGTGTGTGTGTGTATGTGTGATAGTCTGTACCAGCAACTGGAGTGGGGCTGCGGCCTTGGGGGCTCATATGTCCAGGCACCAGCAACTGGGGAGACTGGGATCCAGGGGCCAGCTACTGGGCAGACTGAGTGTCTGAGCCCAGTTGCTGGAGGGATCCACCTTGTACATATATATATATTCTCACTAGTGGACTTTCATCCTGCTCATCCAGAGAGGGGAGCAGGATGAGGCTGTTGGTGCTGTCTATGTTCATGTGAGTGCTCTGAGTGTCTGTCTGTGATCTCCGTGGCCAACCATGTATATATGTAGTGTATATGTGTGCTCTGTGTGTGTGTGTGTCTGCTAGGAATACATCTTCAGCCTTGCTACTGGTTGGACCTGGGGACATGGAGCAGCAGCAGCCTCACTTCTCTCAGGCTGTTGGATCCAGCATGATTGATATATTTTCCCGTAACAGTAACAACCCTTCTTCCCACAAATATAGGGTCATTTACATTTGGGCTAAGCAGGGGGGGGGATTGGGTCTGAGAGCTGAGTATGGTTGGAGACCAGAACACTTCATGTCCTACTGGCAGCAAAGAACATATTGATTCAGAGAAGAGGTGCACTGCTTTGAGGCAGACAGCTGCACTGAGAAGCTCAGTTATGGATGTCAAGAAGCAGCTTCTTGGTTGAGGTTAGAGCATATGCAGCTGTGGCTGGAGGAAGCAAGCCTAAATGAAGCCTGAAGTAGCAGAAAGAAATGGTACTGAGTTCTGAGACAGAGGGTGGACCATTGCTGAGGGACATAAGTGAGTGGTACTCTTACTATTCAGGTGCTGGTGTGTGTGATCCTGCCCCCCCCCCCATTTCCAGAAGGGCCAGGAGGGTTTTTCCATAGGGTATAGCAGTAGGTGTATTGGGTTTACATGGCAAGGTTGAGGGGGGAAGGCTGCAGGGGTGACTTCTGTGAGAAGAGACCAGGGGCTGCCCCTGTGCCAGACAGAGCCAGTGCCAGACAGCTCCAAAATGGACCCACTGCTGGACAAAGCTGAGCCAATCAGTGAAGCTAGTGGCACCTCTGTGATAACATATTTAAGAAAGGGTAAAAAACCCTGAGCAGCAGCTGTGAGAGAGAGAGGAGTGTGGAAAAAAGTGTGAGAAACAATCCTGCAGACACCAAGGTAAGTGAAGGAGGGGGAGGAGGTGCTCCAGTCACTGGAGCAGAGATTCCCCTGCAACCCATGGAGAGGACCACGGTGAAGCAGGTATTCCCTGCAGCCTGTGGAGAGGACCACATCAAAGCAGATATCCACACTGCAGCCTGTGGAGGACCCCACACTGGAGCAGGTGGATGTGCCCTGAAGGAAGCTGCAGCCTGTGGAGAGCCCATGTTGGAGTAGGCTCCCGGCAGGAACTGCAGCCCATGGAGAGGAGCCCACACAGGAGCAGGTTTTCTGGCAGGAACTGTGACTCATGCTGGAGTGGTCTTTTCCTGAAGGACTGTATCCTGTGGAAAGGACCCATGCTGGAGCAGTTCATGAAGAACTGTAGCCCATGGGAAGGACTAATGCTGGAGAAAGGGAAAAGTGTGAGGAGGAACGAGCAGCAGAGATGAAGTGTTATGAACTGACCACAACCCCCATTCCCCATCTCCCTTGCACGGGCCAAGGGAAGGGGAGGAGGTAGAAGAGTTAGGAATGAATGAGTGAAGTTGAACCTGGGAAAAAGGGAGTAGGGGAGGGGAAGGTGTTTTAGGTTTTGTCTTTGTTTCTCACCATCCTACTTTATTTTTAATTGGCAAAAAATTAATTAATTTTCCTCAAGTCGTGTCTGTTTTGCCCATGATGGTAATTGGTAAGAGACCTTCCTGTCTTTATCTCGACTGATGAACTTAATCTTGTTTTCTTTCCCTGTCCTGTTGAGGAAGGGGAATGAGAAAGCAGATGGACGGATATCTGGCAGCAAGCCAAGGTCAACCCACCACAGTAGGTTATAGCCTTTTTCTCCCAAATGTGAATCCTCACTTGTCAGCATCTAATTAAATGTGTATTTTCACGGTGAAATAATGATAGATGGGGAACTGAGGGGAGGCCACCTGAAATCTTTTGGGAAAGGAGCAATTAGAAATGGAACAAGGGCTTTGTGTTCTCTGCCTGGCAGAGCCAGCCTTGCTTTGCACCAGGGGGTTCCTGAGGGCAGGAGGGGGAAGAAGAGAAAAACATTCACATCAGACACCTGCTTCTGGGGTCAAAACAGCAGTGACCACAATGAGGAAGCCTCCTCTGTGCTATTAAATCTGTTCTAAGAGGCAGGATGCACACAAATTTGTTAAATTTGTTCTACAAAGGTTGAGGAAGAAGAGACAACTGAGAGAGAGAGGTGTCCAGGCTGTTAGTTCCACCTTGGTTAGTTGGCACTTGTGATTGAATGCATCCTTGAGTGGAAAGTGGATCCTTCTTTGGGAAACTGCAAAAAACATGTAGGACAGCAGTAAAGTGGCAGAAAACAAAAAGGACAGCTATACAGGGGCCTGCTTTCAGTGGGCCTTTGTGTAACAGTAGGCTACTTTAAGGTCTTGCACCTGGGAAAACATAATCCAGGAGTGCAGCTCAGACTGGGATCCACCTGGCTAGAGAGCAGCTCTGTGGAAAGGGACCTGGGAGTCCTGGTGGACAGGAAGCTCAACATGAGTGAACAGTGTGCTGCTGCGCCAAGAAGGCCAATAGGATGCTGGGTTGCATCACCAGCAGAGATACAGAAGTCATTATCTCACTCTACTCGGCGCTTGTCAGGCCACACCTGGAATACTGTGTACAGTTCTGGTCCCCGTTATACAAAAAAGATGTGGACAGGCTGGAGGGGGTCCAGAGAAGGGCCACCAAGATGATCAAGGGTCTGGGAAGCCAGACCAGGACTAAATGAACTCAATGGACATTTTGTGGACATTTGTGGACATTTTGTGGACATTTTATGGACATTTTATAGGGATATTCCATAGACTAAGGGAATGATATCTGTGTATATATCAAAGGATGGGAAGGGGGATGGTGGTTAATGAGGATGTATTGGATAGTGTGGGACCTGAGCATGATGTAAATGGTATGGAATAAGGGGTGGATACTGTCCTGGTTTCAGCTGGGATGGAGTTAATTTTCTTCACAGTAGCTAGTATGGGGCTATGTTTTGGATTTGTGCTGAAAACAGTGTCCATAACACACAGATGTTTTAGTTATTGCTGAGCAGTGCTTACATAGAGTCAAGGCCTTTTCTGCTTCTCACCCCACCCCACCAGCGAGTAGGCTGGGGGTGCACAAGAAGTTGGGAGGGGACACAGCTGGGACAGCTGACCTCAAATGACCAAAGGGATTTTCCATACCATATGACGTCATGCTCAGCAATAAAAGCTGGGGGAAGAAGAAGGAAGGGGGGATGTTCGGAGTTATGGCGTTTGCCTTTCCAAGTGACTGTTATACGTGATGGAGCCCTGCTTTCCTGGAGATGGCTAAACACCTGCCTGCCGATGGGAAGTAGTGAATGAATTCCTTGTTTTGCTTTGCTTGCTCATGTGGCTCATCTGAAGACAGATAACTGTCTTTATCTCAACCCAGGAGTTTTCTCACTTTTACTCTTCCAATTACACCGGGGGGGAGCGAGCGAGTGGCTGTGTGGTGTTTAGCTGCCTAATGGGTTAAACCATGACAAACTGTGGGTGTAGGAGGCCACTCATATTGATTCCAGCTGCACCGCACAAGGTGGATACTCCACTGGGGTTATGCCTTCCAAATTTATCATTTCCAGAAAATGACAGTGAGTCACATTTGCCCCGTATCTCATTTTAAGAAACTGAAAGGATTAACTGGTAAGCTGTTGAGAAAGGCTTGTCATGAATTACCCTGAAAGCACCTTAGCTACATGTAGACACTGGAACAAACTCACGTGGCTGTTCTCAAACAGCAGCCCATGAGCAAGAGTAGTCCCTACAACATCCAGGGTAAGTGGTTTGTAGGACTCTATCGATTTTAGAAAGTTCCACAGTTATCTGAGAAGGATTTTGAGGACTGAGACTAGTTCAGTGTTTTAAAGAGCTGGTTTGATGCCTATGGTCACTCATTTGCACAACTAAGTTTTAGTTCAGTTCTTCCTTATCCTCAGTACACACTCTCAGGCTGTCTGGGAAAATATTTCGGAAGTCAGTAAGAAAGTATTTGTCTACCAGACATTAAAAAAAAGCTGCACTGTGAAAGAGGGAGGTTATAACTGAAGAGAGGAATGTCCTTAACCACCTGAGATCATGCCACCCAGTCAGCACCCAGATTTAAATCTCCATCACTTTCCCCCAAAGAGTATAACAAAGAGAAGAATGAAATGGAAAGAACAGCACCCGCTCCAACAACTCTTATTTAATCTTTAAGTGCAAAAACTGGCGTGCTTACCTCTACTGTGTTGCCACAGGGCAAAACTAAGATAATATGGCATCTTTGCTGTAGATTTCTTACTCATTTTAAAGTTTCTGAATTTCTAATGCAAATTTTTGGGGAATGGTTCAAGACCCTGTTGTTGGTGTTTTACCCCAAAGTGCTTATGCTACTCTCAGGTTTGTGCAGTTTTCTTGCTGGGAGTTTCTTTAGTGGGTCATCCCTGTCCCCAAGCATGCTAAACAAGAACCCTAAAGAAATTGCCATTGCCATCTATAACCTCCTTAGAGCTGAGAGTCAAAACTGCAAGGCCCACTCAAGCTCCCAAGCATTTAGAGGCACATTCACTGTTAGGCTCCAACAGTTTTAAACCATTCTTAACCAGCACAGAATAGCAAGAGAATGTTGACCCTACAGGCTCACAGGACTAGTATATTAACTAGTGCTTCTGCTCTTCAGCCTGCAAGTCAGTTTACCATTTAACTGCAATTTTTGGTTTTAAATCTACAGATAAAATCGTAGAGAGGAATGCTCCCATCCATACACACTTTCTCTGTCCTGTATTCAGGAATGTGGATTCAGAGGGCTGCAGAGCAGAGAAACATCCTTCCCCCTCCATCCACCTGGACAATGAAGATGAGAACTGAAACAGGGGAGGAAGGGGAGTCCTGGAGCTGTGGAGGCTGCCAGCTGCAGCCTGAGGGAGCGGGTGGAGAGGCATTAGGGTTAGAGAAAAGCAGTGAGTGGGAGTCACCAAAGGAGAGGTGGCATAGAGAAGGGATGGAAAAGGGGTGGAGGGGAAAGACAATGAGTTACTCTTTATAACTATATAAAGATTAAGACAAAATGCAAAGCACCATCATCTAGCTCTTTACCTATAAGTACAGCAATGCAGGAATGATACTACTGCATTATAGATCATAGCTGAAGTGTAGCAACAAACTTGTTTTTGAGATAGGCTTTATCCAAGGCCCCTCATGCAGCCTGATGAAAACAGGCTGCTGAGAAGATGGCATGGTTGCAGCTAATAACCTATTTCATTTTTTTTTCAGTTGTGCCCATAAAGCAGCATAGCTCAAGACTGTGTGGAAGACTGAGTCTCTTGTTCTGCCTGAGAGCAATCAGGGGCAGCAAGCCCTATGGAAAATTACCAGCAGTGAGACTGGTCTTCTAGCTCTAGAGAGAACAAAACCCCTGCCTATTAAAAACAAAAAGCAAACAAACAAAAAACCTACACTGAGCAAAGGATGGTGGTTTAGACACTGCCTCACTTGCCACAAATATTTCAGTATTCAGAGCTCTCTTGATTGTTTTGCAATTCTGTGACTATAAGTACACAGGAACACTCAGATCCAATCAGACTGAGAGTCCATATAGCACAATAGTATCACTCTGAGTAGCACACTCCGGGTGCATCAGCAGATTAGTAAGAGATGTACTGAAGTAGGAAGAGCTGGTATGATTTTTGCCACTCTAATTGTCTCCTCCTGCCCTCCTGGTTTGGGTTATTTTACCCCCTGAAAATTGAGCTTTTAGATTTCTTCCAAAACTTTATATCATTAAAAGGATATATGCATTAGCCACAAAAGTAAAATTCTGGGATTTCTTTTTTTTTTTTTTTTAAAAAAAAAAAAGGAAGTGTATCCAAAGAGCTACAATTGGCATTTGTAACTTGGACTATTAAGAATCAGGGCCTCGGGCCTGCCTGACCTTGCATATAGCAGGTTGATGTTAGGAAACAGCTTCCATTTGACAGCCTCCCTGAGCTTAGGTGCTGATCAGTTAGCACCTGCCATTTGAACACTGGCAAGCGGTGCAATTGTCAGATGCACCAGAGGGACTACATCAAAGTAAATAAAACTGAAGGGGGGGGGGAGCACTGCAAAAGCATCAAAGGGCCCTTGCTTGATTTAACTTATGAGACAGGCAGTGCCTAGGAACAAACCTTGTGATGTAATGAACTACTACCTTAGTGTACTTTAATATTTAGAAGCCCTGCAAGGATAGGTTCATGTCTGTCCCACTCCTGGAAGGGCTGTAGTGACAGCGGAAGGGAATATCTCTGAGATGTAAGAAAGTAAACACTATGCTGCAGATTAACATTCAACACCAGCTTTTACTCCACAGCCTCTGTACAATACAACGTAATCAGTCTAAATCATCTTCTCACTTGGGATTTCTGATTCTGAAGGTGCCCACAATGAGACACTCACAATGAGACATTCACAGCCAAACATTCACAGCCAGAAGAACCAAAAGTTCAGATATACACAACTACATCTGCTCCTATAGCTGTCCTGGTTTCAGCTGGGATAGAGTTAATTTTCTTCCTAGTAGCTGGTATAGTGCTGTGTTTTGGATTTAGGATGAGAATAATGTTGATAACACACTGATGGTTTAGTTGTTGCTGAGCAGTGCTTACACCAGTCAAGGACTTTTCAGCTTCCCATGCTCTGCCAGGTGCACAAGAAGCTGGGAGGGGGCACAGCCAGGACAGCTGACCCAGATTGGCCCAAGGGCTATTCCATACCATATGACACCATGCTCAGTATATAAACTGGGGGGAGTTGGCTGGGGGGCAGCGATCGCTCCTTGGGGATGGGCTGGGCATCGGTCAGCAGGTGGTGAGCAATTGTATAGTGTATCACTTGCTTTGTATATTATTATATTATTATTATTGTCATTATTATTACTACTATTGCTACTATTCTATTTCATTTTACTTCAATTATTAAACTGTTCTTATCTCAACCCATGAGTTCTCTCACTTTCACCCTTCCAATTCTCTCCCCCATCCCACTGGGGAGGGGGGAGTGAGCAAGCAGCTGTGTGGTGCTTAGTTGCTGGCTGGGGTTAAACCATGACAGTCCTTTTTGGTGCCCAACGTGGGGCACAAAGGGTTTGAGATAATAACAGATTAACCAGAGCTTATTAAGGAATTTGTATCTGTTAACAGTTGCCGGTCATAATATTGATTCATCTGTTCTCAGTATTAGTCTACCTGATCTGCACCATGCTCCTGTTTTTGCTATACATGTTAAAAGACTGGTGTTGGGTTTTGCAGTTTGCTTTGCTCTGCAGCGATTAGTGATGTTTTGCCTGGGAGATTTGTTATTAAAACACTGGCCTTGAGTGCTATCTGGTATTTGGGTTCTGTACTGAAGCCATTACTGTACTGCGGGTACCACCTCATGGAGACAATTAGCAATTATACCTCTTCCTCTGAGAGGTTTTTTATGGAGGAAATACAGAATGGCACCTTTGTTGTTTTCTTCTATGATGTTTCCTCCTTCATTACAACAGCTTTTCAGTATCTTGAACATCCTTGGGTAGTTAAGATACTTCTATTGCTATTTCATGGGAATATTGTTTCGGTTTTGTCTAAGGTCAATAAGCAGTTTAAGAATATCATCCAGAGATCTGCCCCAAGGCTGGATAGTTATGAGTGGCACGGTATGTGGGAGAGCATGGGCAAATGCCTAGGACAGCAGGCACCTCCAATGTTTTGGAACCTCACCCCTGAACAAGTGCAGAATCCTGAAAAACTAGTAAAGTATTTGGAAAATGTATGTTGTCACCCTGGCAACTCCAGAGAGACACAGATCACTGCAACGTGCTGGGGCCTGGCCCATGCCTACCGAGCCCTATTCAACAGTATTCAGAACCCTCAAGGGGAGGAGAAGGTCTCTGGATCTGAGGACAAAATGACAGGCGCTGCGGCTACACCAGCCCCGGCGACAGGCACTGTGGCTGCGTCAGAGAACCAACCCGTGCCAGTATCAGTCACCCCTATACAGAAGAAAAAATACACAAGAAAATCAGCTTGTTTAGTAAGGGATGAAGATGAACCAGGGCCATCACGAGAACAGGAGGAGGAAGAGGCAGAACCCACAAATGAGATGGTAACTACCGGATCCCTGTCCCTGAGTGAGCTGCAAGATATGCTATCCCAATCCAATGTCGGGGGAGGTTTCAATACAATCCCAAGGACGAGATTAAGATGCAAACGAGGTCAAATGCCGTACAACCTTTTGACTTTATTTCGGTGAACAAAGGGGTGAGGACCGGGTAGGGAGACGGGGGGGAAAGAGAGAGAGGGGAAAAAGAGCAAGAGAGCGGGCGAGAGAAAAGAGAGAGAAAGAGCGTGCTCAGGCAGGTGAGAAGAGGGCCACGTGGGGGAACTAGCTACCACCACTCTGAGTCCGGTGTCATCCTGTCGATCAAATGTCCAGCCGGTTCAGCCTCCGTGTCCACAGGAGCAGCTTCCGAGGAGGGCGCGGGGTAAGAGAAGACCCTCAAAAGGCGCACACGGTCCTTTTATAGGGCCATGCACATGCGCAGAACGTGTCTGTGTACGTGCAGTTCCTGCTCCTGCCTTTCGCGCCCTGGTCTCTGCGCAGGCGTCCTGTGGCGGTTTCGTCGGGGGCTGGATGTCGAAGCCAGAAGATGGCGGTATAACGGCAATGTCAAGACAATTCTGGTTCCATAGCAGTCCTTGACACCACCCCGTGGCTCGACATTGCAGTTTTCACAGTGGTAGGAGAGGTGGGAAGAGAGAGAGGGAGGGAGGGAGAGGATGGAGCAGAGGTGGAGACAGAAGCAGAGAAAGAGGGGAGGTGTGGAGGAGAAAGGTGACATGGGACATGGTAAGAGAGTGCTCAATTGCAAACAATCAAACAGGAACATTGTCCAATGTAAACACTCTTTTTCCTTAACCTTTCTAAGCTTAACAAGATTTAACTTTATAGAACAACCCTGAGAAATCTGTTGGGCGAGGTAGTTCACCATTATAACAAGTATAGAACGACCAGTGAGTATGACATGGGTAGGAATATGCAATTTCCTTTTTTTAAAGAGGTCTAAACAATGGTTATTTTGGTGGGTTCTACCCGGCGAGCGGCATGGATTCGTTTTACGCCATTGGGTAAGGTGGTAGGTACAAACTGCATATTAGATACCACATGTCGTATTAGCTGAACAAAGCAGGGGATTATACAGGGTAAAAACATTAAAGTGGCAAATACACATAACAAATATAACAGCAACTGTTTCACCCAGGGCGCCCCTGGCAGCCAGGACCATAGATTACCATTCCAACCGTTCCAGGCCTGGACGGGGTCGTGGGCTATTTTTCTAATGTCTGGTTAATTGGAGGACTACTTCGCCTACATCGTCTATTTCTAAACAACAGTTAGAGACGTTTAATTTCCCACATACCCCTCCCTCTTTGGCCAGTAAATAATCTAAAACCATGCAGTGTTGAAGGATTGCCGTGCGCATTTGTTGAGACTGTTGAGTTAAAAGATCTATAGCGTTAGCAGTTTTATTGGTGATAATTTCCAAAACTGCTTGTAATCAGATTATGTGGTTTAAATTATAGATTGGTTCTCTTGCCCCTGATATCGGCTCATTGGGGTTCCAGGTAGCAGGCCCGTAATGTTGGATTATTCTTTCAGGAGGTCACTCATTTTCCCCCCATTTTTGTGTTCCGCCTATGTTCACCTCAATAGCTCACTTGCTGTGGGCAATCTTTCCGTCTTCCAGATTATCGTACAATCTTATCCCCAACTGAGAGCCACCCGTTTCTGGAAGAAGGAAGAATAAAGGCTGGATAATTCCTACATAACAGACCCTTGACCAATGCGCTGGCAGTTGTTTATAGGCGGTATGTCCACAAATACAATAATGGCCCCTTTTAGCTGTGGCCCTGTTGGCGAATGGCCCCGCTGCATCCTTGGGGAACTGGAAATACATTGTGTTATCGTTGCCCACGGGGCTAAAAAAGACGGTTGGTTATTATTTGTCCGGCTGGTGCAATACCAGGCCCCGGAGTTGTTTTTCCATTCGCAGGTTTGCTTGTAAACGTGGTCCCTAGATTGTTGGAGAATTAGCGTTTCGTTTTTATTTACCCAGTACCCTTTCAACCCTCGACTGCGTCCGGCATTATCAAGCCACGCCCATATGGAGATACCCCTGTTTGCATTTGCCAACTTGTTCGTAAGTGTCCATTGGCACTTGCTTTCTCCCACACAGACCCCTCCCTTTTGAGTACGATTTAAACAATATTGCCCCGCAGTGGGAAATTGAATTGGTCACGTTCCACTATCGCCCCAAGTGTCATTCGTGGTCTCACTATAATTACTCACAATTTGGGCTGGGGTGAGGGGTGTGGACATCCATGGCCAACTTGACAGCCCCAGAGGTCCCCTGCAAACCCAGCAATGACTTAAATTAAAAGCTCAGCTTACAGCTTTGGCTAATAATACAAATTCATTGTCCTTAAAGGGATCAAATGGGTCGGGGGAGGGTGAAGGAATTAGCCCTCCACCACTTTTATAGGTACATTCCCAAACTAGTATAACCACAAATAACATGCGCATCCTGATTAAGCGGCAATCAGCGTTTGTCTAGTCTCCTTCGGGTAGTGTGTGTCCAGGTCGGCTGCTTCCTCCTGAAAAACAAAAGTAGAAGCAAACTTGCTTCTTGGGTCAGAAGGAAGGAACAATCCATTTAGCATGAATTTTGTGGATCTTTCCACAAGCATCTCTTGCCCTCCACGTGTATTTATTCACCGGGGCGTCTCATGTTAATGGCACTGCTCCCACAGTGGGGAGTTCAACTAAGATGGGTTGTCCAAGGAAATGGGATGGGTTGACAGAGTGGTCAGGGCCAGGTGAGGTGGGCATGATCATCGGGGCTTGTGGGCAAAACGCCGTAATCTTTGGGCATCCGTTTGTTCCCCAACGGCTATTGATGCTAGTCACTGCATCTCCCACCTGCTCAGCCCACCCTGGTTTGTGTGGTTTCAGGAAGCGCTTCAGCAAGCCATTTGTTCTCTCCACGATCTCATTTGCTTGCGGGTAGTATGGGGTGTGGAATACCCATGAAATCCCCTCCTGAGCCACCCATTCCTGAACCGTCTTGGCTGTGAAGTGCGTACCATTGTCGGATTGAATCAACTGTGGTTTAGGGAAGGTCCCAAACCATTCTTTCAGGGCCTTCACCGTATTCTCCCCTGTTGCCTTAGTGCAGGCTTTAGCTTGTGCTAGGCCAGATACTATTTCGACACCCACTAATACATAGCACTTCCCTTCTGATTTGCAGAACGGACCGATGAAATCCACCTGCCAGGCCTCCCACAAACCTTTTCCCTCTCTCAAATGTAGGGGGTCGTCTTCCAGGGGGTGCCTGTCTAAGCGGATACGACATTGCTCACAGGCCGAAATGCAAGTTTTGCAATTTTCTCGGGTAACCGGCCAGCCTCTGGCCTGAGCCTCTCGGTAGAGGTCTTGGGCTCCGGTGTGCCCTCTCTTAAGGTGCAACCATTCCAGGAGTCGTTCCCAATCCTCTACTACTGGATCACTTTGCAAGGGGGCGAGGCGGGCCAGCTCATCAACCCTATTGTTCCAATGACCCGACGGATCTTTCTCCATCTGATGGGAGGCTACCCATCCTACCGCAAAGTTCCCGTTTGTCAATGGTTAAAATATCTTGCCACTTTTCCTTTTGCCATACGGGTATTCTGTTAACCTCCTACCCATTTTGTTCCCAAAAGGGGAGCCACTCTGTACACCCTTTAAAGACAGCAAAGGAGTCGGTGTAGATATAGATTGGAGAGGCAGATTGGGCTTCATGTTGAAAGACACTACATACAGCCACTAATTCCCCTACTTGCGTGCTGCCTTCCCCTTCGGTAATTATTTTTTGGTCGGTCCTTATCTGTAGGGCGACAGCACGGTATTTCCAAGTTCTGCCCTCTCGTTTAGCGGAGGCGTCGGTGAACCAAGTATTCTGTAATTGTTCTGAAAATGGGGGGGCTACCTGCACAGCAGAAGGGGGCACGTCACCTTCCTGGTCTGGGGCCACTCCCTCTTGGATAACTAAATTTTTGGTAGCGCCCTCAGAAACTTCAAAGATACCACAATAATGTTCTATTTGCACGTACCATTTTCGTACCGAAGCTCTTTGTGCCACCTCGTCGGGGGAAGTGTCCTGGTTAAAAGTGCTTTAATCACTTTGAAAGGACCTCTGAGCACTATTGGTTGCTGGCGAACGGTGCACTCTGCTTCTTGTAAAGCCAGGCTGACTACAAACAGCCCCTTCTCCCACGTGGTGTACTGTTTTTCTGCGTCCTTGAAACTCTGGGAATAAAAGCCAATGGGCTGGATGGGCCCTGCCGGCCCCCTTTGCCACAAATGAATCGACAGCCCGGTCGCGGCAAATCCCCACTCGATCTGTACCGGGTCTGTCGGGTGGATAGGCCCCAGGGCTTGGTATGCATTTGCCTCGAACGCCAACAGTTGTAGCGCCTCATCGTGGACCGGGGTCCACTCCCATTGGGCCCTTTTCCGTAGTAAATCATATAGGGGTCTCACGATAATTGAGAAATTGGGGATGTGCTTCCTCCAGAACACAAGTAGCCCTAACGCATGCTGTAAGTCTTTTTTTTTTGATTCTGGTATCTTAATTTGGTCGAGGGAGGAAAGGGTGTCCAGTGGGATACGTTATCCCTCCCTTCCACCAAATTCCTAAAAATTTCACCTCGCTTGAAGGGGTTTGTATTTTCTCTGGTGGGATTGTCAATCCTATGCTCTCTAAATGGGTGATGATGTCCTTCTGGACTTCCCCAACCTCTTCCGCCTGATTCCCCCCTATGAGCACGTCATCTATGTATTGGTAAATTTTCACCCCCGCCCTTATGGTAATTGCTTCCAGCTCCTGCGCTAGAGCGTGGTGGACTAAGGTGGGGGAGTGCTTGTATCCCTGAGGGAGCCGTGTAAAGGTGTACTGTTGCCCCGCCCAGGTAAAAGCAAAGCGGTCCTGGTCCTGCGGCTGCAGGGGGACCATAAAGAACATGTCTTTAACGTCAATAGTCGCCATAATAGGGTGTGCTTGCTCTTGAATGGCGGCTATGAGCTTGGCAATGTTCGGTACAGCGGCTGTTAATGGGCCGGTGTTGGCATTCAGCCTCCGGTAATCTATTGTTAACCTCCATTTGCCGTTTGGTTTTCGGACCGGCCATACCGGGGAGTTAAAGGGGGAGTGGGTGGGAACTATAATCCCCCGCCCCTTTAAGTCCTCCAGAACTGGCGCGATTCCGTCCCTGGCTCCTATCGGTAGCAGGTAGGGTTTCACGTTTGTCAGTTTGGAAGGGGGGAGGGCAGGCGCCGCTTGCAACAGGCGCACCCCCGCGCTGGGGCTTCGGCCAGCCGCCTGATCCGGGGGGCGCCGAAAGACCACGAGTTTCCCTGGGCGTCGCACCACTGTCTGCCCTTTAAAACGTCTATGCCTAAGAGATTCATTTGAAAGGGTCCTATGGCCGCCATAGTATTAACAGGGCCGTCCTCCCCTGGTAACCATAGTGACACTGGGGTCATAGGTACCGATTGTGTTTTTCCCAGAGCGTTTAAAACAATCAGGTTTCTAGAGGGAACCGAGATCCTGCATCGTTCCGCTTCTGTTCGCCTCAGTGCAGTAATTTGTGCCCCCGTGTCGATTAAAAAGGTTACCGGTCTTTTCTTTGGTCCTACCGCTACCGTAAGCAGCAAGTCTCCCTTTGCATTGCAGGTGAGTTGTCTTATGAACATCCACCCTCCGCCCTCCCCCTCACCTTCAGGGGGCAGAGGTTTTAGTTTTCCACTGCCTTGTTTTCTTTGGCTGGTTTCTCCTCAAAGTTTATCAGGGGTGGGGTGCTAGGAGTTGGCCTCGAAATGGCCCCTTGCTCTGACCATCTCCACACGAGCTGCTCTAATTTCTTGGTTGGGAGCCCATCCATTAAATCTCGGGGAACGCCTTTCTGGAGCCCCAACTACCAGAGTCCCTGTTGACTCAGGGGTTTTCCTTTCCCGGTTGGGTCCTGGCCGCTCCCAAGGGGCGATTGCCGCCCACTAACTCGTTCTGTCGTCCGCACAGCCCTGGTCTTTGTTCTTTGGGGTGGTCCACTAACAGGGCCGTATTTCCTCCTGAGCTACCTCCCCCCATGTCCATACTTTCTTCCCTGGCTGCCGGTAGTCAGGGGTCGTTATCCCCTCCCAAGCGGCTGCAATCCTTTCTCCCCCGGGGGTGTTATAAATCCTCCCTTGCAATTGGATCCCAATGGGTTTCAGGGAGTCAGGAAGTCCCCATATCAGGGGAGTCATTCTCTCCGGGTCTACAGGCATTAACACTGGGGAGCCCAGGTTGGGCTGAGCTCCCGGTCATACATCATCTGAAGGCACGCCGCCTTTTGCACACTCTTTATTAATTGATCTACCATGCCCGTTATAGCTAAGGGGTCTCCCCTCTCCAAGGGGCTCAACCCCCCGGCCCAGTATGCGGCTCTCTGGGTCAACGACCATGGGGCGCGGTGATCGCCCATAGTTAAAAACACGCCTGGACCCCAATACCCTTCCGCCTCCTTTTCTGACAGTAAGATTCCCCCCCCCCCCCGACAAAGACACTCTCCACACGTACTCGGTCTCGGATTCCTTTGTAGTCCTCGCAAAGTCCTTTCTCAGCTTTGCTAATTCAGTTGCGGTAAACAGGACCTCTTTAGTAATAACTTGGGGACGATTGTCACCCTCGTCCTCATACACATACTCCGTTTTGATCAGCGGATACATGTGGGGGGGGCTCTCTACAGTCTCTTTGGCTCTTTGCAAATCCCCCCGGGGGTAAATCTGCCGTATCCCCTTCTCTGTGAGCGTTGTTTCTACCCCCGGCAGTGTATCCGCCTCCATTAAAAGCTGATTTCTCAACTCATTTTTTAATATCGCATTTTGGCGCCTCTCCTCCTCCAACTGTTCCTGCAGGGTTTTTATTACCATCTGCAGGGAGTTCACCACCGTATCCGTCCAACAGGACCTCAGCTTTTTCTCCTCTGCCGAGGCAGCCAGACTCGCTCCTAAACACCGCACAAATTATAGCCTTTCCCTTCCCCCTCTTAATCTTAGCCTCCTTCTGCAATATTCTTATTCTATCCACCACACTCTGCAACTGAAACCAGTGTTCCCTTGCCCAGTCTTCTCCCTGGGGCGAGGGGCAAGACCGGTGCGTCTCCAAGAGGCCATACAGTTTCTCTGTCCCTTCATCCAGCGAAAGCACATAGTTACAAACATCGGCTACCTTTCGGGCGGCCATCACCTACAAAGGGGATATCGTCCTGAGAGGGTCGCACTTCAGTATCCAAGTTTCCCCTATACGCTCCCAGGAGGCCAAACCGTGAACTAATACCCAAAAATTCCTACAAAGGGGGGTGTCGTCCTGAGAGGGTCCCACCTTAAAGTCCATGTTCCCCCTATATGCTCCCAGGAGGCCAGACCGTACACTAATATGTAAGCTATGAACAAAGAAGAACCAATATTCACTCCGTCCTCATGCTTCGTTCGTATCTGGCTGCTTCCCTCGCGGGAGAGCAGAACCGCGGATCGGAACTCCACACTCGCTTCGTACTTGCTCGTACGTCTCGTTCACACACAATCACACAGCACACCACAACAAGGTAGTACGGCACTCTCGTCTCAGGGGATCCTGTCCGTGACGCCAATTAAATGTCCCAATCCAATGTCAGGGGAGGTTTCAATACAATCCCAAGGACGAGATTAAGATGCAAACGAGGTCAAATGCCGTACAACCTTTTGACTTTATTTCGGTGAACAAAGGGGTGAGGACCGGGTAGGGAGACGGGGGGGGAAAGAGAGAGAGGGGAAAAAGAGCAAGAGAGCGGGCGAGAGAAAAGAGAGAGAAAGAGCGTGCTCAGGCAGGTGAGAAGAGGGCCACGTGGGGGAACTAGCTACCACCACTCTGAGTCCGGTGTCATCCTGTCGATCAAATGTCCAGCCGGTTCAGCCTCCGTGTCCACAGGAGCAGCTTCCGAGGAGGGCGCGGGGTAAGAGAAGACCCTCAAAAGGCGCACACGGTCCTTTTATAGGGCCATGCACATGCGCAGAACGTGTCTGTGTACGTGCAGTTCATGCTCCTGCCTTTCGCGCCCTGGTCTCTGCGCAGGCGTCCTGTGGCGGTTTCGTCGGGGGCTGGATGTCGAAGCCAGAAGATGGCGGTATAACGGCAATGTCAAGACAATTCTGGTTCCATAGCAGTCCTCGACATATGCGAAAAGATTTCAGTTGTCGTCCAGGCGAGCACATTGTCACCTGGCTGCTCCTATGCTGGGATAATGGGGCCAGTAGCCTGGAATTAGAGGGTAGGGAGGCCAAGCAGCTGGGATCCCTTTCTAGGGAAGGGGGCATTGACAAAGCGATTGCAAAAGGGGCAAAAGCCCTCAGCCTCTGGAGGTGACTTCTGGCAGCTGTGAAGGAAAGGTATCCCTTCAAGGAAGATGTTATATGTCACCCAGGCAAGTGGACCACCATGGAGAGAGGTATCCAGTATCTGAGGGAATTAGCCATCCTGGAGGTGATTTATAATGACCTGGACAACGAGCAGTTATCCAAAGATCCAGATGAAGTCCGGTGCACACGACCCATGTGGTGTAAGTTTGTACAGAGCACACCATCATCACACGCAAACTCATTGGCAATAATGACCTAGAAAGATGGAGAGGGACCAACAGTGGATGAAATGGCTGGCCAACTCCGACAATACGAAGGAAGTCTCTCTTCCTCCCTACGGGCTTGAGTCTCAGCTGTGGAGAAACTGTCCCAGAAGGTCCAGCAACTCGAAGAGGATATGTCCTACCCCTCACCTGTATGGACCAGTATCTCAGCCATTAGGAGTAAGCGTCCCTCTGCTCAAGAGAGAGGATATAGTGGATACACACCACGGCGCACCCTGTGGTTTTACCTGCGTGACCACAGAGAGGACAGGAGGAAGTGGGATGGAAAATCGACCTTGACCCTAGAGGCATGGGTACGTGAGTTGCAAGGAAAAATAATCACACAGGGGGATTCTTCTAGGAAAATTGCTGCTCCATTTTCCAGTGAGCAGTTCCCCAGACAGGGCAGAAGGGCTGATTTTGCTTCCGATCCTAATAAAGGGACTTTTGATTCGCATTTACAAGAAGTGAGTAACGAATGCTATGACCAGGACTAGAGGGGCCCTGCCTCCAGCCAGGTGGAGGAAGGGGACAACCAGGTGTACTGGACTGTGTGGATTCAACGGCCTGGCACATCAGACCCACAGGAGTATAAGGCTCTAGTGGACACCGGTGCACAGTGTACCCTAATGCCATCAAGCTATGAAGGGGGCGAAAGCCATGTGTATTTCTGGAGTGACAGGGGGATCCCAAGAGCTGACTGTATTGGAGGCTGAAGTGAGCCTAACTGGGAATGAGTGGCAGAAGCACCCCATTGTGACTGGCCCAGAGGCCCCATGCATCCTTGGCATAGACTACCTCAGGAGAGGGTATTTCAAGGACCCAAAAGGGTACCGGTGGGCTTTTGGTACAGCTGCCCTGGAGTTGGAGGAAATTAAACAGCTGTCTACCCTGCCCAGTCTCTCGAAGGACCCTTCTGTTGTGGGGTTGCTGAGGGTCAAAGGACAACAGGTGCCAATCGCTACCACAACGGTGCACTGGTGGCACTATCACACCAACTGAGACTCCCTGATTCCCATCTGTAAGTTGATTCGTCAACTGGAGAGCCAAGGAGTGATTCAGCAAGACTCGCTCACCCTTTAACAGTCCCATATGGCCAGTGCGAAAGTCTAATGGAGAGTGGAGACTAATGGTAGACTGTCGTGGCCTGAACAAAGTCATGCCACCACTGAGTGCTGCTGTGTGGGACATGCTAGAACTTCAATATGAATTGGAGTCAAAGGCAGCCAAGTGGTATGCCACAAATGATATCGCTAATGCGTTTTCCTCATTCCCTTTGGCAGCAGAGTGCAGGCCACAGTTTGCTTTCACTTGGAGGGGCCTCCAGTACACCTGGAATCGACTGCCCCAGGGGTGGAAACACAACCCCACCACTTGCCATGGACTGATCTACATTGGAACAGGATGGGGCTCTGGAACACCTGCAATACATTGATGACATCATCATACGGGGCAATACAGCAGAAGAGGCTTTTGAGAAAGGGAAGAACATAGTCCAAATCCTTCTGGAGGCCGACTTCTTTGCCATAAAACAAAGTAAGGTCAAGGGACCTTCACAGGAGATCCAGTTCTTAGGAATAAAATGGCAAGATGGACGTCGTCAGATCCCAATGGATGTGATCAACAAAATAACAGCCGTGTCTCCACCAACCAGCAAGAAGGAAACACAGGCTTTCTTGGGCGCTGTGGGGTTTTGGAGAATGCATATTCCAAATTACAGTCTCATCGTAAGCCCTCTCTATCAAGTGACCCGGAAGAAGAACAATTTCAAATGGGGCCCTGAGCAACGACAAGCCTTTGAACAAATTAAACAGGAGATAGTCCATGCAGTAGCCCTTGGGCCAGTTGGGGCAGGGCAAGATGTAAAAAATATGCTCTACACCGCAGCTGGAGAGAACGGCCCTACCTGGAGCCTCTGGCAGAAAGCACCAGGGGAGACTCGAGGTCAACCCTTAGGGTTTTGGAGTCGGGGATACAGAGGATCTGAGGCCCACTATACTCCAACTGAAAAAGAGATATTGGCAGCATATGAAGGGTCTCGAGCTGCTTCGGAAGTGGTTGGTACTGAAGCACAGCTCCTCCTGGCACCCCGACTGCCGGTGCTGGGCTGGATGTTCAAAGGGAGGGTCCCCTGTACACATCATGCAACTGATGCTACATGGAGTAAGGGGGTCGCACTGATCACACAATGGGCTCGAATAGGAAACCCCAGTCACCCTGGAATCTTGGAAGTGATCATGGACTGGCCAGAAGGCAAAGATTTCGGAATATCGCCAGAGGTGGAGGTGACGCCTGCTGAGGAGGCCCCACTGTATAATAAACTACCAGAAAATGAGAAGCAATATGCCCTGTTCACTGATGGGTCCTGTCGTCTTGTGGGGAAGCATCGGAGGTGGAAAGCTGCTGTGTGGAGCCCTATACGACAAGTCACAGAAACTGCTGAAGGAGCAGGTGAATCGAGTCAGTTTGCAGAGGTGAAAGCCATCCAGCTGGCTTTAGATATTGCTGAAAGAGAAAAGTGGCCAATGCTCTGTCTCTATACTGACTCATGGATGGTGGCAAATGCCCTGTGGGGGTGGTTGCAGCAATGGAAGCAGAGCAACTGGCAGCGCAGAGGCAAACCCGTCTGGGCTGCCGCATTGTGGCAAGATATTGCTGCCCGGATAGAGAACCTGGCTGTAAAAGTACGTCACGTAGATGATCACGTCCCCAAGAGTGGGGCCAGTGAAGAACATCAAAACAATCAGCAGGTGGATCAGGCTGCTAAGATTGAAGTGGCTCAGGTGGATCTGGACTGGCACCATAAGGGTGGATTATTTCTAGCTCAGTGGGCCCATGACACCTCAGGCCATCAAGGAAGAGATGCAACATATAGAGGGCTTGTGATCGAGGGGTGGACCTGACCATGGACACTATTGCACAGGCTATCCATGAATGCGAAACATGTGCTGCAAACAAGCAAGCCAAGTGGTTCAAGCCTCTCTGGTATGGAGGACGATGGCTGAAATATCAATATGGGGAGGCCTGGCAGATTGATTATATCACACTCCCACAAACCCGCCAAGGCGAGCCCCATGTGCTCACCATGGTGGAAGCAACCACCGGATGGCTGGAAACATATCCCGTGCCCCATGCCACTGCCCGGAACACTATCCTGGGCCTTGAAAAGCAAGGCCTATGGCAACATGGCACCCCAGAAAGAATCGAGTCAGACAACAGGACTCATTTCCAAAACAACCTCATAGACACCTGGGCCAAAGAGCATGGCATTGAGTGGGTATATCACATCCCCTATCACGCACCAGCCTCCAGGAAAATCGAACGATACAATGGACTGTTAAAGACTACACTGAGAGCAATGGGTGGTGGGACATTCAAACACTGGGATACACATTTAGCAAAGGCCACCTGGTTAGCCAACACCAGGGGATCTGCCAATCCATCTGGCCCTGCCCAGTCAAGACTTTTATGTACTGTAGAGGGGGATAAAGTCCCTGTAATCCACCTAAAAAATATGCTGGGGAAGACAGTCTGGATTACTCCTGCCTCGGGCAAAGGCAAGCCCATTTGTGGGATTGCTTTTGCTCAAGGACCTGGGTGCACTTGGTGGGTGATGCGGGAGGATGGGGAAGTCCGATGTGTACCTCAAGGGGATTTGATTTTGGGTGAAAATAGCCAATGAACTGAACTGTATAATGTTAGTTGCTATATAATACTGGATGTCATCACTTTTATGATTACTATATGCCATATCAACAGTATACAGTAAGAATCACCCAGATTAATGAAGAATGAACTCTGAGGAAACCGAGCAAAGTGCAGCGGTGATGGAACCAGGACTGGCTTCAGCATGCAACGATCCAACACCACACACCATCTCTCCTGCCCTGAAAGACTGTTATGACAGATGGAGCCCAAAGTCATGGACTGGATGAACTCAATGGACATTTTAGAGGGATGGCCCATAGGCTAAGGGAATGATATCTGTGTGTATACCAAAAGACTGGAAAAGTGGTGGTGATTAATTGGAATGTATTGGAAAGGGTAGGACCTGGGCATGACATATATGGTATAGAATAACAAGTGGATATTGTTCTGGTTTCGGCTGGGATAGAGTTAATTTTCTTCCTAGTAGCTGGTATAGTGCTGTGTTTTGGATTTAGGATGAGAATAATGTTGATAACACACTGATGTTTTAGTTGCTGCTAAGTAGTGCTTACACCAGTCAAGGACTTTTCAGCTTCCCATGCTCTGCCAGGTGCACAAGGAGCTGGGAGGGGGCACAGCCAGGACAGCTGACCCAGACTGGCCAAAGGGCTATTCCATACCGTATGACGTCATGCTCAGTATGTAAACTGGGGGCAGTTGGCCGGGGGGGTCAGCAATCGCTGCTCAGGGCATCGGTCAGCAGGTGGTGAGCAATTGTATAGTGTATCACTTGCTTTGTATATTATTATTTTATTATATTATTATTGTCATTATTATTACTATTATTATTGCTACTATTCTATTTTATTTGACTTCAATTATTAAACTGTTCTTATCTCAACCCACGAGTTTTCTCCCTTTTACCCTTCCAATTCTCTCCCCCATCCCACCGGGGTGGGGGGAGTGAGCAAGCAGCTGTGTGGTGCTTAGTTGCTGGCTGGGGTTAAACCACGACACCTTCTTGCCCTTCTTGAAAATTGGGACAACATTTGCCAGCTTCCAGTCAACTGGGACCTCTCCAGACTCCCAAGAACATTTTAAAATAATGGAGAGAGGTCTCGCTATGACATCAGCCAGCTCTTTAAATACCTTCGGATGAATCCCATTGGGCCCCATTGACTTATAGGGATCCAGCTGGAGCAGCAAATCCCGCACAAGTTCGGGGTTGGCTGGGAGTTTATCATTCTCACAGTCATGGTTCTCTAGCCCAGGGCTCTGGGGCTCCCAGAGCCCATCATCGGTGCTGAAGACAGAGGCAAAGAAGGCATTAAATGTCTCTGCTTTGTCTACATCCCTGTCTGTGAGGTGATGGACCTCATCAAGTAATGGACCAATGTTATCTCTGATCCTCCTTTTGCTATTAACATATTTTAAAAAGCCCTTTTTGTTGTCCTTCACAGTGCTGTCCAGCTTGAACTCTAAACAAGCTTTAGCTGCACGAATTTTCTCCCCACGGTGGCAAACAGCATCTCTGTATTCCTCCTGTGTCGCCTATCCTTGCTTCCAATGTCTGTATACTTTCCTTTTCCACCTAAGTTCTAGAGGAAGATTGGTTTAGTTTAAAACATACAAAATTACACACTGCAGTTTTCAAAACATGATATCCTTTTTGCATGCAAACATGTCCAGCACATAAATAAATGTTATACATTCCAAAACCTCTGATCTGACTTTTAAAAACACACAAACACAAAAAACAACTGTGATCTCTATACAGAGCCTAGGGTTACAAATTAGAATCATAGAATGGTTTGGGTTGGAAGGGACCTTTAAAGATCATATAGTCCAATCCCCCTGCAGTGGGGATGGGCAATCTTTCACTAGATCAGGTTGGCTCAAAGCCCCATCCAACCTGACCTTGAACACTTCCAGGGATGGGGCATCCACAGCTTCTCTGGGCAACCTGTTACAGGGTGTCACCACCCTCACTGTAAAAAAATTTCTTCCTTATGTCCAGTCTAAATCTATCTACTTCCAGTTTAAAACAGTTGTCCCCTGTCTTGTCACTACAGGCTTCTGTAAAAAGTCTCTCTCTGACTGTCTTATAAGCCCCCTTTATGTATTGAAAGGCCGCAATAAGGTCTCCCTGGAGCCTTCTCTTCTCCAGGCTGAACAACCCCAACTCTCTCAGCCTTTCTTCATAGGAGAGGTGTTCCAGCCCTATGATCATCTTTGTGGCCCTCCTCTGGACCCACTATAACAGGTCCATGTCTTTCTTGTGCTGGGGGCCCCAGAGCTGGACGCAGTCCAAGCTCCTACAGCTTGCAATGTTCTAATAATCTGCAAACATAAGTGAGGCAAGAGCAAAATCAAGCCACTAACTAGCTTTGAATCTTCAAAAGAACAGACTAACATTTGACCACACTGTAATGGAAAGAAGCATGCATATTGAACAGATTTTAGGCTCACGATGTATTAGTTCTCTACCAGTTTGTTCTGGGTATGGTTGGGATGGAGCTAACTTTCTTCATAGCAGCCTGTGCTTTGCATTTGTGGAGCACACATGGTGCTGTGCTTTGCATTTGTGGCTAAAATAATGTTGATAACACACCAATGGTTTGGCTATTGCTGAGCACTGCTTGCACAGCATCAAGGCTTTTCTCTCCAACCCCCTCACCCAAAGGCCAGTAGGCTGGGGGCAGGCAAAAGGTTGGGAGCAGACGTTGTGAGGAAAGCTGACCCAAACTGACCAGAGAGATATTCCATACCATATGATGTTGCACTCAACAATAAAAGCTCAGGGAAAGGAGGAGGAAGGGGGGGACATTTGTGGTTATGGCATTTGTCTTCCCAAACAACAGTTACATGTGCTGAGGCCCTGCTTTCCAAGAAGTGGCTGGACATCTGCCTGCCGATGGGGAGCAGTGAATGAATTCCTCTTTTTGCTTTGCTTGCACGCATGCAGCTTTTGTTTTCCCTATTAAACTGTCATTATCTTGATCCATGAGTCTTCTCGCATTCCTTTTATTTTCTGTAGCTGGAATTTAGGTCCCTATCTCAACCACGATGTCCTCATATATGGTTTGGGTCCCTGTCTCAGCCACGCTCCTCTGATGGTGCTGAATGAAGGCTCAATAGGCACAGAAAAAGCCCCAATACGGTGCTAGGAGCTGCTGGGTTTCATGGGGGTAGGCAAGGCACCCTTCAATTTACCAGGATTAATTGCCTGTTCAGGTGCAAAATCCCAGGCTATTGGAGATGATAACTGCCCTAGGCACCTGCCCAAATCCTTCCATACACCCTGCTACCCAGGGACTGACCACCTTAAGGCATGTTTCTTTGTCACCTCAGCAACAAGTTGTCTCCTCTTATGCCAAGATGAAACTAGGTTCCACAAACCTGAGAAAAAGCCAACAGTGTTAGATCATAGAATCATAGAACAGCCCAGGTTGGAAGTGACCTCAAAAGATCATCTGGTCCATCCTTTTGTGGGAAAGGGAGCCTAGATGAGATTATCTAGCACCCAGTCCTATCGTATCTTGAAAACCTCCAGTGATGGGGACTCTACCACATCCCTGGGGAGGTTGTTCCAGTGATCGATTGATCTCACTGTAAAAAATTTCTTTCTTATATCGAGATAAAACCTCTACCAGTAGAACTTGGACGCGTTGTCCCTTGTCTACTCCATGTGGCTCCTTGTGAAGAGAGAACCTCCGTCTTCTTTGTAGCCACCCTTTAAGTACTGGAATATTGTGATGAGGCCCCCTCGAGTCTTCTCTTCTCCAGGGAGGAGAGACCTAACTCTTTCAGTCTTTCCTCATAGGGCAGGCTCTCCAGCTCCTTGATTGTCTTTGTGGCCCTCCTTTGGACCCTCTCCAGTCTGTCTGTGTCTTTCATAGAATCATAGAATAGTTTGGGTTGGAAGGGACCTTTAAAGGTCATCTAGTCCAACCCCCCCTGCAATGAGCAGGGACATCTACAACTAGATCAGGTTGCTCAGAGCACTGTCCAACCTGACCCTGAATTTTTCCAGGGATGGGGCATCCGCCATCTCTCTGGGCAACCCGTTCCAGTGTTTCACCACCCTCATTGTAAAATATTTCTTCCTTATATCTAGCCTAAATTTACCCTCTTTTAGTTTAAAACCATTAACCCTTGTCCTATTGAAACAGGCCTTGCTAAAAAGACTATCCCCATCTTTCTTATAAGCCCCCTTTAAGTATTGAAAGGCCACAATAAAGTCTCCCTGCAGCCTTCTCTTCTCCAGGCTGAACAACCCCACCTCTCTCAGCCTGTCCTCATAGGAGAGGTGTTCCAGCCCTCTGATCATCTTTGTGGCCCTCCTCTGGACCCACTATAACAGGTCCATGTCTTTCCTGTGCTGGGGACCCCAGAGCTGGACGCAGTACTCCAGGTGGGGTCTCACCAGAGCAGAGTAAAGGGGAAGAATCACCTCCCTCGACCTGCTGGCCACGCTTCTTTTGATGCAGCCCAGGATACGGTTGGCCTTCTGGGCTGCAAGCGCACAATGCCGGCTCACGTCCAATTTTTCATCCACCAGTATATCCCCAAGTCCTTCTCTGCAGGGCTGCTCTCAATGCCTTCATCCCCCAGTCTGTACTGATATTGGGGATTGCCCTGACCCAGGTGCAGGACCCTGCACTTGGCCTTGTTGAACTTCATGAGGTTCACATGGGCCCACTCCTCAAGCCTGTCCAGGTCCCTCTGGATGGCATCCCTTCCCTCTAGGGAATCAACTACACCTCTCAGCTTGGTGTCATCTGCAAACTTGCTGAGGGTGCACTAAATCATGCTAAATCACTCAATCCCACTGTCTATGATGTCAATGATGAAGATGTTAAACAGTATTGGTCCCAGTATGGACCCTTGAGGGACACCACTCATTACTGGTTTCCACTTGGACATTGAGCCATTGACTGGAACTCTTTGGACGTGGCCATCCAGCCAGTTCCTTATCTGTCTAACAGTCCATCTGTCAAACCCATATCTCTCCAGTTTAGAGGCAAGAATGTTGTGGGGGACTGTATCAAAGGCCTTACAGAAGTCCAGGTAGATGACATCCGTAGCTCTTCCCTTGTCCACTGATGCAGTCCCTCCATCGTAGAAGACCACCAGATTAGTCAGGCACAATTTGCCCTTGGTGAAGCCATGCTGGTTGTCTTGAATCACCTCCCTGTCCTCCATGTGCCTTAGCATAGCTTCTAGGAGGATCTGTTCCATGATCTTACCGGGCACAGAGGTGAGGCTGACTGGTCGGTAGTTCCCAGGGTCCTCCTTTTTACCCTTTCTAAAAATGGGCGTGATGTTTCCCTTTTTCCAGTCACTGGGGACCTCACCTGACTGCCATGACTTTTCAAATATGGTGGAGAGTGGCTTAGCGACTACATCAACCAGTTCCCTCAGGACCCTGGGATGCATCTCGTCGGGTCCCATGGACTAGTGTACGTTCAGGTTCCTTGGGTGGTCTCAAACCTGATCTTCTCCTACGATGGGAGGGACTTCATTCCCCCAGTCCCTGCCTTGAGGTTCAGGGACTCAAGACATGTGGGAAGAGAGATTAGCATTGAAAACTTAAGCAAAAGAAGTGTTGAGTACCTCAGCCTTCTCCATGTTGGTTGTCACCAGCTCCCCTGTTTTATGTATCAGGAGTGTACATTTTCTTTAATCTTTCTTTTCTGGCCAATGTACCTGTAGAAGCCCTTCTTATTATTCTTTGCATCCCTCACCAAATTCAGCTCCAGCTGTGCCTTAGCTTTCCTGGTCCCATGTCCACACATCCAGGCAGCATCCCTATATTCTTCCCAGGATGCATGTCCCTGGTTCCGCTGCCTGTGCATTTCCTTCTTACACTTCAGTTTGACCAGGAGGTCCTTACTCAGCCATGCTGGTCTCCTGCCTTCCTTGCCCGATTTCTTACACATGGGAATCAAGAGCTCTTGCACTCTAAGAAAGATGTCCTTAAAGAGCTGCCAGCTCTCTTCTGCTCCACTGTCCCTGAGGGCAGTTTCCCACGGGGTCCCATCCACTAGTTCCTTAAACAACTGAAAGTTTACTCTCCTAAAATTCAGGGTCCTGACTCTACCCTTCACCTGGCCCATATTCCTCAAGCTTTCCTCCACTAGGGCATGATCACTGCAGCCCAGGCTGCCACCAATCTTGACCTCTCTAATTAATTCATCTGTGTTGGTGAGCAAGAGGTCCAGTAACCCTTCTCCTCTGGCTGGGCTGTCTATCAGCTGGATTAAGAGATTATCCTCAATGCACACCAAGAGTCTCCTGGACTTCTTACAACTTGCTGTGCTGCTTTTCCAATAGATGTCAGGGTGACTGAAGTCCCCCAGCAGGATCAGAGCCTGTGAGCGTGATGCTTCCTGTAGTTGAAGTAAGAATGTTTCGTCAGCAGGCTCCCCTTGATCCGGCAGCCTATAGTAAACACCAACCATGGTGTTTCCTTTGTCGGCTTGGCCCCTAATTTTTACCCATAAGCACTTAACCTGTTCAGCACTGTTTCCAAATGCAACTCTGTGCAGTCAATCCTTTTTTTTTTTTTTTCTTTTTACATCGAGTGCAACCCTCCCCCACCCCTCCTTCCTTGCCTATCCCTTCTGAACAGCCTATAGCCATCTATTGCAGCACTCCAGTTGTGTGATTTGCCCCATCACATTTCAGCAACAGCTATTACATCATAGCTTTCTAGCTGCACAGTGGCTTCCATCTCCTCCTCTTTGTTACCCATGCTGTGTGCATTGGTATAGAGGCACTTGTTACGGAGGTACACTAAGACTAACCAAAACGAAAGACAAACTCAAACAACTTTATTGCACAAAACAACCAAAACCGCACAACAGAAACCAATGAGAAACAGGGGTAAACCAAAATCAGTCAACACTCCGATAACATTTAACACATAACAGGTTCGAGGTATCAGGCAGGCAGGGTATTGTTACTGCATGGCAATACACACGACAATGATGATCCAAAGTGTGCGCACACTCACTCACAAAGGGGGGAAAACTCTCTCTCCCTCCCGTGGGTACCCAGAGGATGTAATCGCTCACCCCCGGGGGGTTGGGGTGGGTGTGAGGGCTCACTCAAGGATATTCAGAAGAAAACCACTCACCCAAAGGAGGTGAGGGCACTCAATCCCGGGAAGTTTCCTCAGGTGGCATCCCAACCCGAGGGGAGAGCTTTCAAACACAGACCCGCTGCTCTGAGAAGACCACTCAAAGGAGGTCTCCGGCAGCGCCCCATTTATACCCTGGGTCGGATCTGAGCTGTGGTCATAATTGGTCATGATCCAGAAGCTTCTCCGAGCCAAGGCGCCTCATTGGCTGCGGACCCTGCCTGGCGACCGAGAGGCCCCGCTCCTCCTGCTCCGCCTGCTCCGCCTGCCGAAGGGTGTATGGGCCTGGGGGCACGGGAGAGCACAAAAGGCGCGAAAAGCCAGTGATCACCATGTTAAAAGCCCCGATCTTCGGGGGGGGGGGAAGTGTACCTGTCACAGCACTTCATCTGGGCTATCAGCCTTGTCACCTTTTCAGAGGAACACACCCTAATTCCTTTGAGGCTTTTCACAGGTGTTTCCCTGTTGGTTCCTAATACCTCAGCAGCCCCTGGCTCCTGTCTGGTGCTCAGAACTCCTTCCCCACACTAAATCTAGTTTAAAGCCCTCCTTATAACTCTGGCCAGCTTGTTGGTGAAGGAAGGCCCTCTTGCACCACTTGGTCAGGTGAATCCCATCAGCTCCCAACATCCCAACATATCAGCAGGTCTAATAATAGACATGAGCTCTCCTAAAAAAATCTCACTTTGTCAAGCTTTAATGCATCTCTACAACCAAGAAATGGTTTACTTTGGTAATCATAAGCATTATATGTCATATCATTATGAAAGATTTTGTCAGTGCCCTGAGCACACAAACAGGATCTGCAATCTCTCCTTCTCTCCTAGGGGTTTGGCTACCTGTGCTCAATTCCAGCTCTGATATGGTATAACCGTGTAACCTGGGATCAGGCTGCTGGGAAAGAGCTCGGTGGAAAAGTGCTGGGAGAAGCCTCAGTGGCAGCCTCCCCTCTTCACTCAGAAGCTGCTTAGGCCTTGCCTTAGCTATGCTGTAGGTATGTGGTGCCCAGCAATGTATCATGTTGATCCTGACCTGTTGACTTGGTTTCCTGTCTTGACCTCAGACCTGCCTCATCACTATGGATTTGTCTGGCAAATACTGGATTGTGACTGAACCTGGTTACTATCACTGGACTTGTTCTGCTCTTCTTCAAGTGCTGTAGGACTGCCCCCTGTTGGTGAGGCTGCTGTCAGAGCCCTTGAGTGCACTAAAAGGCCTTAATGGTCCTGACCAGCCTTACCTGGGATGTCTACCCACACCTTCTGCCCATGGGCCCAGTAGCCCCATTTCAGCTCAGTCCTGATCCTTCAGTCCCTGCCTGAGCTATCTTGTAGGTGTATCTGCCTCCAGCTCTGTCACAGCTGTGCCTGGCCATGGACCCTGTTGATCTGGACCCTGATCCATAAACTGACTTCCTGACTTGACCTTAGCCCTTCCTTGTCACTATGGACCTGCCTAGTGATCACTGGGCTGTATCTGTACCTGACTGAATTGTGGACTGACTTCCTGGAGGCCTTGGAATCAGATGGGCAGACAAGTGATGATGTGGACGTAGGTCCTTCTGGGATGGAGGGGTCGTCTAGGCAGCCTAGTCACTACAGGCCAAAAAAAGAATGGCATTTTTTTTAAAGGGTAAGGGTCTTGAGAGTCAGTGTAGTAGTCAGTCTCCAGACTTCAGTTTCACAGAAAGTAATCCTAATTTCTGGACTTAAACTGTCACACGTTGCTGCCAAATACTATTAAATTTACTATTTTATTCTCCAGTATACAAGTGGACATAATTATCTGCTTCACTGGCAAAGACGACCAAGAGGACTTTCTTAGTGGTCTCATCTTATCATCCTTAAAGGCCAAGGTAGGTCACAAACATTTTCAGCTGCTTCAAGGCTGCAATGCCATGATTATGTCAATTCTTGGCATTACATTTTTGTTTTTAAAAAACCTAGTCTGAAAAGCAAGATGGAAAACAACACAGAAATGCCCACAAGGAGACATTTACTTGGAGGAACTGGATGGCTAACACTGCATATGCAATATTCAACAAGGAAGGCATCAGTTGAGGGAAAAATGCAAAATTTAGGGTTCAGCACCAATTCAGTTCACCCTTGGAGTCCTATATTTCAACAGTGATTAAAAAGTTTTTCTTAGCTACAGCAGCAATGACTGATACAGAGATCATCAGTCTGCCTTCACTTTCTTCTTGAAAGAAGTCATGGATTGCCTACACTTTTATTTAGCTCTCTGGACATTCATTTTTGCAAGGGTCTTTGGAATGCAATTAAGTTAAATGTGAGTGTCCCATCTGGTCTTCATGAAGTACAGAAGGACTAACAGCTGATAAACAATCCATTCAAAGTAATTCACACATAATAATAGTCAGAAAAGTGCCAACAATGATTCTCTTTACAGCACCTCAATGCCAGATTAAATAATAGCTAGAAACATCTAGAGAAAGTACGATGCCAGCAAATCTCTGAAAGAGAGCTGTAAGAGGGTAATCACCAAGCAAGTCTAAAACAATCATGCTTTCTTCCAGTGTTGGGAAGTCACCTCAGTATTGTTCCTAATACAACTGTCAAAATTTCTGTTTTCTTCTCAGAAGTTCTAAAGTTCAGATCATGAGATAAACATCAACAACAATGCTTTTTCTTTATAATCAAACCAAGGGACCAAATCAACAATCAAAAACTTAGCATAGAAGCATTAAAAAGGGGTCTGCGGGGGTGCTCTGTGTGGGAAGAAGCCATGAACTGCCCTGTGCCAATCACAACTAGTTCCAGCCAGCTCTGAAACAGATGTGAACAACCTACCTTGTGCCAAAACTCCAACCAGTCAGAAGAGCACATGGCACCTCTGCTCAAACATATTTAAGAGCGAGCAGCAACTACTAGAGGCAGGAGATGGCATGTGAGGATGCACTAAAGGAGACACAAAAGGAAAGATGTAGATGTGAGGAGGCACAAAAAGGAGCTGTGAGAGGAGAAATAGAAGGACACCCATAAGGGGACACGTGAAGAAATGTGAAGAGACGCATTTGGAGAAATGAAACAGAGGAGACACATGGAAGGGGACATTGTTGAGGACATGGCTGGAGATGCACTCTTGGAAGGAGATGCTCCATGCTGAAGGAGGTACCTCTGAGAGGATTGCAGCCCATGGATAAGTCACACCAGAGCAGGGCCACCCCAAAAGGGACTGTGGCCTGTAGAATACTCACTCTGGAGCAAAGGAAATGAGTAAGTAAGAAGAAATGAGCAGCAAAACCAAACCAGTATGCACTGACTCTAACTTCCTGTGCTGCCTGATGCCTCGCCGAAGGGATTGGGAGGGACTGAGTGTAATACGTGGCAAAAAAAAGGGAAGTTACCTAACCAATCCCCCCAAACCCCCAAAATATATCCCTCCACTGGGGATATGAGAGTCCTGCTTTTATATTCTACACATATTAACACACACAAGCTATGCTACACTGTATAACACTTAGTCATTAATTGAGTGGGGCAAGATAAGTAGATGACACAAATGAAAATATATGCCATCTTGTATATCTACCAAGTCCAGTGGAGTTGATAAAGAAAGAAAGTACCCAAAGATATCTAGATACTAAACTGTCTCCAGAGATGGAAGAAAGGAGAGAAGTTAGTAGTCTACTGTATAACAGAGAATTATTCTTTTCCACTGACACCAATAGATGGGTAAGAAATACTGACACTGATGAATAACATTACAGTAAAGAAAAACAAAACACCACACCATGAAGAAAAAGATAACTTATCCAGGTAATAATCTATGGCACTTCTGCTAGAAACATCACAAGCTGCACATTTTTAGCCAGACAGCCCACTCATATCCAATCCATAAGCATTTTGCTTTGTCTCTAATCTTTACTCTTTACTTTTAAAGTATTGCATTCCCTAGAAGAATCAACAATTTTGATGGTATACAGGCATAATTTAATATAATTATTATTATTATTATATAATTTAACTGTATTTCTTCCCTGTTTTAATCAGAGGGAATGGTAGCCTTCAGATTTGAAGGTTCAAGTGAAGTCTACATCATTAGGAATAAAAAAAATATTTCAGCTCCAAAATGAAGGCTGATATTGTCAGATAAAATAAACTTAGCACTGGAGAATCCAATTTACCTGAATTTCAAAGATGATGGCTTTAAGATAGAAAGAAAAAAGTATCCTTCAGGATTTTTATTTAGTGACACCTGTATCTATAGGTAAAAATGCTCTTGCTTGCTTGCATCTTGTTTATACCATATTTTATCATGTTCTACATTGGTGAAAAGCTTCTGAAGGTGTCAATAACTCCCTCTAAGTACCCTTTTCCACAGTCTCTTTCAGTACCTTTATTACAGAGAAGTTCTGCTACATGGTTTCATACAGATGGTCCTCATACACTTGGGATAACATGTTATCCTAGAAAAAAAGAAAAAGCAAACCCAACATACTTTCAAGATCAAAGGAGCTCCTGATCCTTCCTAGCCAGTTAACACAAGGGATGGCTATTCTATCATCTGATGAGCAAGTGTTTTCTTCCACTTCTTCTTTCATTGCCAACAAATCTTATGGTTCTTTCTCTGAACTAAGAATCCCTCTGAAACTTCCCCTCACTACAAACTACTGTCCAGTTTTGTCTTTGTTTCTACAGTAACCTGCCTTGATAAGCACCTAGTAGACACTTTCCATGATGGTGGAAGTAAAGAAATGGAAAGAATAGGAAGCTTAGACTTCTCAACTGACAATTTGCTTGTAATACTAGCCATGTTCTACAGATATATGCCCAGATCACTGGATCAGTGCAAAAAATTAACAAGCCAAACATTTTCAGACTTCTATCCAATGCTTTGCCTGATTCATGTTCGTTAATAACTAAACTCATACCTTTTTTGGAATTCTCACTGGAGAGATTAATCTGCTTTTCTGACTTTTATAAAAATTGATTTATTATTATAGTAGGCTGACCCCAGCCAGCCAAGCACCCACATAGCCACTTACTCACTCCCCCCTCTCCCAGCAGGACAGGGGAGAGTAAAGGAAGAACAAAAATGAGAAAACTCGTGGGTCAAGATAATGACAGTTTAACAGGAGAAAGAAAGAGGGGATAAGAAATAAAAAAGAAAAAACATAACAATGCAAAAGGAGTCACCTGCCACCTCCTGACACCCTGCCCCTTGACCAACATCGTCAGTGTAAGGCAGGATGCTGCCCACATTCCAAGGTATGATTCTCTCAAATCACACTGCCACTGGTGGAGCCAAGGGGTGGCGTGACTCCTACCCACATTCAAAAGGCATTTGCACGATTGGCTGTTGCTGCCAGATGACCTGGACAGCAAGTGTCCCTGGCAGTCCACCGGAGCCATGGCATCACTTATGATCCTGTGTTTGCTATCGGTGATTGGGTGAGTCACTGTATGGGGACGTTGTTGCTCCTCTTTCTTACCGCCTCAATAAAACTTTTTTTTAGAACATGTTGTCAGACTCCATTACTGTTCGGACCACACCTCCCACAAACAGACTGATGCCCACCCAGTCTCTGAGCAACAGCTACTTTGGAAAGACCAAACCCCCATTTTTTATTGCTGAGCATAACATTACATGGCATGGAATACCTCTTTGGTCAATTCAGGTCAGCTGTCCTAGCTGTGTCCCCTCCCCACCTCTTGCCCAGCCCCAGCCTACTCACTGGGCTGGGGCAGAGTGGGGAAAAAGGGAAAGCCTTGACACTGTGCAAGCACTGTTCAGCAATAGCCAAAACACCGATGTGTTATCAATCAACACTGTTTTGGTCAAAAATCCAAAGCACAGCACCATATGGGCTGCTATGAAGAAAGTTAACTCCATCCCAGCCAGACCCAGTACAATTATGATGAAATTGTAACAGTCGGCGAGGAGCACAGCAGCAGCAACACTAAGTTCCGCGGAAACCCGCGGACGTGCCGAGAGTCCAGCCGGGAGCCGGCAGCTCTCGCGAGCGAGGGTGACACGGCGGAGGCGTTGCCAGGAGCAACTGCGGGAGATTTAAAGGGTCCCTAGGGAGCGCGGCGACCAGGGCGTGGCGCGTCAGTTCGCGCAATGAGGGCGAGCAGGAAGGGCCCTGCCACTTCAAACGGAGGCAGCAACCCACTTATAAGGAGCTAAGAACAGCAGGAACCATGGTATCCACCCGGCAAAAAGCTGCGCTCTCAGTCTCAGGGTCCCTCGCAGCCCCTCCAGCTGCAAGAACTGACGCAGCCGCCCAAACAGAGCCTTCAAGGGAACATGCAGCCGTCCAGGTCCCAGGTTACAGGGAGTGCCTGAGTTTCAGGTCAGTATCTGACGGCAGCAGTGAGCTCACCTGTGGGAGATCTGCCCAAGTAAAGGAGCTGCTCAGCCTGGTGATGGAGCTTCGAGAGGTGTCCAGGCTGAGGAGTATCAGGGAGTCAGAGAAGGAGATTGACTGGTGGAATTGTACTCTACCATCCCTGAGACAGATGCACCAGCCAACTGCAGCACAAGAGGTAAAGGACCCCCTACCCTCTCACCACCAGGCAGAAGGAGGAGACCCAGGTGATGGGCATGAATGGAAGCAATAACCTTACTGCTCGGAACAGCAGGCAAATCCACTCTCAGCCTGCCTCACCTTCCCAGGTGCCCGTACACAACAGGTACGAGGCCCTGGAATCGGATGGGCAGACAAGTGATGATGTGGACGTAGGTCCTTCTGGGATGGAGGGGTCGTCTAGGCAGCCTACCCCCCACATCACAACCACTCACGTTAAGAAAAAAAGAAGGGTAGTTGTCATAGGTGACTCCCTTCTGAGGGGAACGGAGGGTCCCATATGCCGACCGGACCCAACCCACAGGGAAGTCTGCTGCCTCCCTGGGGCCAGGGTAAGAGATGTCACTAGAAAACTCCCCAGTCTGGTAAGGTCCTCAGACTATCACCCGCTATTAGTTCTTCATGTCAGCAACGAAGAGATAACAAAGAGAGAACAAAGAGAAGTCCTAAGTCAGTCAAAAGGGATTTCAGAGCCTTGGGGCGGTTGGTTGAAGGATCAGGTGTTCAGGTGGTGTTCTCTTCGATCCTTCCGGTAGCAGGGAAGAACAGTGAATGGAACAGGCAGACCCAGCTGATCAACACGTGGCTCCGAGGCTGGTGTCATCGGCGGAACTTTGGGTTTTTCGATCATGGGATGGTCTAACCAGGTCATAACCAGGTCTACCGACATCCGATGGGATGCACTTTTCTCAGAAGGGGAAAAGGGGTTTTGCTCAGGAGCTAGCAGGGCTGACTGATAGAGCTTTAAACTAGATTGGAAAGGGGGAAAGGGACAATACCAGGCTCGTCAGCGACGAGCAACGGGAGGGCACGCCAAAGTTCGAGGAGCTGCGTGCTAGTGAGATTCCTCAGGCTGCTCCACGAGCCAACGGGCACAATGAACCGCACTTGAAGTGTTTCTACACAAATGCACGCAGCCTGAGGAACAAGCAAAAGGAGCTAGATGCCTTGGCCCAGTCCCAGAGATACGACATCATAGGTGTAAGTGAAACCTGGTGGGGTGAGTCCTGTGACTGGTGTGCCGTGATGGATGGGTACAGGCTCTTCAGGAGGGATAGGCAGGGCAGGCGAGGCGGCGGGGTGGCATTGTATGTAGTGGAGGGGCTGGAGTGCATGGAGCTAGCAGTCGGCGATGGCCCAGTTGAGAGCCTCTGGGTAAGGATTAAGGGACAGACAAATAAAGCGGATGTCGTTGTGGGAGTCTACTAGAGGCCACCCAGCCAGGATGACGACACGGATGAGTTATTCTTTAAGGAACTAAGGGATGCTTCTAAGTCATCTGCCCTTGTCCTTCTGGGGGACTTCAACTTGCCAGATGTCAACTGGGAATACCACACAGCTGGTACAAGCAGGTCCAGAAGATTCCTAAACCATCTGGATGATACCTTCTTGGTACAGGTA